>NC_134868.1:57130858-57430858 GCF_049852395.1 Peromyscus maniculatus bairdii
ATTATCCACCTCATTCATCCATAGGCTGGGCCACTTCCAGAGCTGTTCTGTGCTTCTGGCCCAGGAGCCAATGGCTGGGCTTAGAAAATCTCCTAGACCTACCGATGGGGCAGTCAACTGCAGTATGGCAAGAATGTTCTGCAGGCCCTGCTGGCACGGGCTGCCTCAGAGTCTCCTACAATCTCCAGACACACTCAGAACCTTTGTAGGGTTTCTCAGAGGAAGAGTGGCCCATGGAAGGGAAGCAGGGGCCATTGTAGGCTTCTCCTTCTGGACTTTTTTTTTTCCCCCCAACTTGGCAAATCACAGTTGGAGTTCAGAGTTTAATTTTGTGAATGAGAAAATGAGTCCTTGTGGTTATTGCTGTCCTTACCATAGTAATAAAATTAAATATGAAAAAGCCACTTGACACATGAAGGGACAAAATGTTGTCTATGCCACATTTTGAAAGGAAGCCTTGAAAGGAAGAAAATCCTGATATGCTCTACAGTCTGGAGGTTACAGGCCGAGATAGTGTGGATCCATGACGCTGGGCCTCTGGTGGGATGGTCAGGACAGTGGTGGCGCAAAGTGCTCACCTTGGGGCCAGGAAGCAGACAGACCAGGGTCTCACATCCCCTTCAATGGCACAACTTCAACAACTATCCAAAGCCTCCTGTTCCCAAAGGCTCCACTGCCTCCCGGTAGTGCCACCCTGGGGACAAGCAGAAGCTAGACGTGGTTTCACGAAGGCAGCCCCCAGAGCCGTCAGAGTCACAGCGGTAAAAAGGAGAATGGTGGGGGCTGGGAAGGTGCAGGGGAAGTATGAGGGAGGGATGAAGAGGCCCTGCTGAAAGAGGTGGCGGTCCAAAGCGTGGTGATGGAAGCCGTGGGTAGATGGAGGCGTTGGTGCACAGCAGTGTGACCATGCGTACCGCTTACTACGCTTAGAGGTGGATGTGGTGAGACGTGCTGTGTGCATTTTACCTTGATTCAAGTTTTTGTCGACTAGAGGGGTGAATGTGGACAAACAGAATAGTCTCCAGTCCCAACACTAGGGATCCTCACGCTCCTGGGTTGCTCTAGAGGTCGATGCCTGTGTGACAGACATCGTTCTAGACAATCTTTTGACTTGTAAGAAAACCATATGAAGAGTACATGAGTGTCCAAGGCGAAGGCACGTACCTCCCCATGACGTGACGCTGGCCGTGGTTCAGGCGTGTGTGTGTGTGTGTGTGTGTGTGTGTGTGTGTGTGTGTGTGTGTGTGGCTAGTGGCTGCGCTGAGCGCCCTGGGGTCGGCGAACGATGTGGAGGACGGCGAAGGAGGTTGAACATTCTGTGCTAAGTTGGTGTGTGTCACATTTTTACTCTTCAGGTGAAGCCAAGAATCTTCCTTCCTACCCGGGGCCAAACAAGATGAGGGACTGCTACTGCACAGTGAACCTGGACCAGGAGGAGGTTTTCCGGACCAAAATTGTAGAGAAGTCACTCTGGTAATGTCCACTGCTGCTTTTATTAATTCTGATTCTGCATCTGCCTATCTGTGCCAGGCTGCACATGGAGGGTGTGTGTGTGTGTGTGTGTGTGAGTGAGTGTGAGAGAGGAAGCATCCACTGGTGTGGGCTATAGTGGGCACCTCTGGCCTGATGAGATAGTGTTCCTGATCTGCAGGGCCTCAAAGCATGGGAAACTCTTGGGGCCATGTCTTTCCCCCTGGACATGAAAAGAGCTTCTTGAGAAAGTCTGCAAATGAGGCTGGAGAGATGGTTAAGCAGTTAAGAGCATTTGCTGTTCCTGCAGAGGACCTGGGTTCAGTTTCTAGCACCCATAAGGTGGCTCACAGTCACCCTTACCTTCAATTCCAGGGGATGGTACCCTTTCCTGACCTCCATGGGAACCAGGCATGCACATGGCGCACATACGTACATGCAGGCAAAACATTCATATACATACATTTCTTTAAAAGGTAAGAATTTTAAGAAAGGAAATATTTTAAAGCTTCCTCACCCCACACCATATTTCTTTTAAAAAATGTTATGAGACACATCGTCTGTACACAGAGATGTTGATTGAGGAGAAAGGTCTAGAAAGCGTTTATTGGCGTACTTTGAGTAAGGGAGGGTCAGCCAAGGAGAACAGGAATGTAATGGGAGCTCTAACTTGTTAGTCTGTGGTCCAGGATGAGAGCTTTTTGTCTCCAGCATGAATTTTCAGCATGGTTGTCTGCCCCAGTGTTCTGGGGCCCGGACCTTGCCTTGCCAAAAAGCGCCCAGTCTGTGGAGGGTCTGGGCTGTGGCTAAGAGCATGTGGGGACAGGAAGTGACATCTTAGAACCCGCAGCAGTGACCGGAGAGTGAGAGGGGGAAGAGCAAGAAAGGCGTGAGCGTCCCATGGGAGCTGGTAAGGAGCCCAGACTGTCATCAAGGCCGGCGTGCCAGCCGCTCTTGCGGTTCTTCAGGATCAAAGGCGACAGCGCTGAGCCAGGGACTCCACCTTTTGGGTTTAGAATTAGGGGTTGTGTGGTTTCAAAACGCTATTCTGATTTTGAGAGCATTTTTAGCAGCCGAATTATATCCTTGCCTATTGCTGCTTCAAGTGGGAGCAAACAGCGTGTCCTGATGACTTAATGAGCTTAATTTTTGGAAAACCGCTAATGCTGCCCGCCCCTGAGGGAGGTGGATGGTGTACTCAGTTCTGTCTGCCTTGCAGCCACCCTGCTGAGGCCCCACGGTTAGCTGTTTGTGTTGTTATTTATGCACGCTTTGATTTTTAAAAAAAAAATGAAACTGAAGACAGAAAAATACAAGTCTATGTTGAAGAATGTCTTGTGGGGTTGGTGAAGATGATGCTTCATTACTAATATTAACTCTCAAACATCACATATCACACGTGTACTTATGCATGTGTGTATCTGCGTGCATATACAGATGTATGCATGCATGCATGCATGCATGTATGCATGTATGCATGTGTGTATATATGCTGCAGCAGAGTTCACTGGTTTCAGAAGTCTTGAGAACAGGGAAGCTAATATTAGTGCAAACAAGTCTATTGGTGTGTAATAACAAACCGAGTTGTGAAGCCCAGCGGTTATTCAAGAGTCAGGGAGATCAGAATTGAGTTTCAGGAGTGAGGTGAAGTGAAGGGACTGACCTAGTCTAGGTGAATGAGCGTGTGGACAGATGGACCGCCACAGGCCCAGACAGGTGAACGGATAGACAGACAGACAGCAGTTCTAGTATGCCCTGTCATCAGTGCGGATTAAGCCAAGGTAAAGTTCCTGGGAGGGTTAGAAATTCGGTCTTTCAGTCCTTGGTGCACACACCAAGGGCCAGACAATTGGTCATGGGGTAATCGCTGAGCTGGTGCTCAGTCCTTTGGGGTCCATGGGATGGAGTTATGTCCTTCTGGTCTACATCCTACATGGTCTGCCTTATCCAGTGAGTTCTTGTGTCCTGTCTTCCTGACAAGACCTTAATATGCCCCCACAGTCCCAATTCACCGATAAATCTGTAGGGTGGTGTCCTTTCTACTCCAAGTTGGTTGATATTTAAATATTCTTACTCGAAACATCTCTACATAAAAGAAAGTCTCTGTGTTTGCAGCTTTCACAGAAAAAGTTTTTCAATTGTCCTGGAACTTTTGATTCTCATCTGGCAAGAGACTTCAGCCAGACTCTGGGGTGAGAGGTGAGGGACTCTTTTCCCTTCCTTGTCCCCATCTTCCCAGCATGCCTCGGGCTACGGATGGAATATGCCAGCTGAAAACTGGGTCCCGTTACGAGTACAAACTGGTAACCACAGAAGTGAGCATAGGCATTACGGCAAGAGCTTCGTGTGTGGCTGGGCAGCCCTCCTCACACTGGTAGACCTTCAGGTTGGCACCCCAAGCCCTGTGTGTTCATGTGTGGGTCTGTGGGGCCGCTTCGTGTGTGGCTGGGCAGCCCTCCTCACAGTGGTGTCCTTCGGGCTGGCACCCTGCACTGGGCTACCCGTGCCGGTGACTTGCAGAAGAAGTGAGCCGTGGTAGGGTGCTGCCTCGACCTGGTGCCGAGTCCACATCTGAGGCCCAAAAGCCTCAATCCGTGTGTTCTAGGTCAACACTGGATCAGCGTCCACTCCGGCCATGAAGTGTCCATCAAAGCAAATCCAATCATCCCTTTCAGTCCAAATCTCAGAGTTTTCCTGTATAAAGTTCCATAGAATGTCCCATAGGAGGGACGTGTGTACAAAGAAAGCATGTTTGTGAGTGTGTCAGTGAAGGGATGGCTGGGGTGACAAGCCACAGGCCACAGATGGACACACGGCAGGGGGACGGAAGGCCATAAGGAACATTCTTTTAAAGTAGCCCTTGTATGAATGGACAGTGCAGCAACTTGCATGGAAAACCTGGTGAAGGAATTAAACCGCTCCTAGACAGAGCTGAAGAGGAAACCGAAGGCCAGTTTGAAGTAGAAACTGGAAGTGCAGGGAGTCTAGAGAAGTGGAGGACAGTGTGGTGACAGCGTCATAGCTCTCTAGGAGGGGGGAAGGGCACAGTAGCCCAGGCCCGGGTCCTGCTTAGGTTCTGGTGTGGCCTTGGGGCCGGGGGGGCCCCCGGACCCAGCAACAGCTGTTGATGGGAGGGGCAGACCCAGTGGCCACTGTGATGATGAGTAGTGGGACAGAGCAAGTGAGACACCCCCGGGCCCTCCCCCCACTCCCCCCACCTCCTCTACCCCCCACCCGCGGTCCAGACTGAGAGCCTATAGCCAGACACCATTCCCATCGTGTGACTGCCGCTCCACAGAGGGCAGCTATGCCCATCAGACCCGTTCCTGGCATCAACCTCCAGCAGCAGAATCTCCATGGCAACAGTGCCCTCCAGCATCAGCATCGCCCTTTAGATGAGATATTGATCTGGCGGCGTTGCCACAGGAGCCGGAGACTCGACAGAACCCGCAAGTCTGAACTGGAAAGTGTGCAAGGGTGTCCTGACGGCACACGCATGCAGCCTGGCAGAGCGGGCGAGAGCAGGAGGCGCTGCTCGTGGTCCCGTCGAGCCTGGGAGGGTGCTCACAGAATACACTCGCTGTGAGTCCTTCTGTGCGCCTGGACTCAAGGCGGAGTCACACAGTATGTGCAAGGTGAGAGGGGGCTGAGTCTCTTTGCCCCCTCTCCACGTTACGGATGCTCTCCCGGAGTCCATTCTGTGTCTTTCCTGTGCGTGGATGGGACCTGCTGGGCTTCAGTGTTTGTGCCCTCCCTCCCGAGCCAGTGTCTCTGGGAGATTACTGTCCTCTACATCCCTCTTCCTACTGTTAGCTCTTGGAGAGCAAGCGCAGCTCAGCTCGCTGGCCCTCCCAGCCCTTCCCGGTGAAAGTCATATTGTGGAAGGTTACGTCCCACCTGAAAGAGATGCTCCTGGTGTCGAGAGCGAACTCTCTCGGTCACTGTTCTGTTGGTGTGAAGAGACCCCACGGCCGAGGCAACTCTTAGAAGAGAAAGCTTTCAACTGGGGGCTGGCATACAGCTTCAGAGGTTTAATCCATTATCATCATGGCAGGAAGCAGACAGGCAGGATGCTGAGTATTACCTGAGAGCGTTAACATCCTGCTCCACAGGGGGCAGGCACAGAGAGAGGGGGGAGAGAAAGAGAAAGACAGGGGAGAGAGAGAGACAGAGACAGAGAGACAGACACAGACAGACGCGGGGAGGGAGAAAGAGAGACAGACACAGAGAGACAGACACAGAGGGAAAGACACAGACAGACAGACAGACAGACAGACACAGAATCTGGCGTGGGCTTTTGAAACCTCAGAGCTCAGTGAGTGACACATCTCCTAACCCATCTCAAACAGTCCCCACTCCCCGGTGACGGTGACTAAGCATTCAAATACACCAGCCTGTGAGGACCATCTTATGCAGCCGCCACACAAACCTCTCCTCACTCCTGACCTCGTAGAGCTGTAACTTTGACCTTTCCTGTGAGGGCCGTCCACTCCACCTTCTCATTCACGGAAGTGCACTGTGACCCTGGTCTGGACGGCCGAGAAAGCAGCATGGCATGCTGTGTGAAGGCATCTCCGGGCTGCCGCTTTCAAAATCTGTGCAGCTCTGTGTTCCAGGGTTTCAAGACGAACAATCCTACCCCACAGGGTTACACTTCAGTACCCTGCAGCCAGTGAACTGCGGGCTTTTCCTACCCAAACCCTGGCGTGCTGGGCGATGGCACCCAGGGCACCAGGCAGGAAGTTACCCTGGTGTGGAAGCACCGTGACCTGACCCCAGGGTCACGCTGGTCCCAGTCTCCTCTGTAGATGTGTCTGAGAGCCACCGATGCCGGGTTTCGGTTTCTTACTGGATGACAGGTGTCGTCTTCTCCGGTTCCCCATCCTGTGGATTCTCTGTGGGCCATTCTGGTAGCAATTTCCCAAGGGCTCAGGCCCAGCACCAGTGGTTAGGTCTGAACTGCTCTGCCTTCCTGGCTGCCCGTGATGCTTCACGAATCTCAATCCAGGGGACCTAAGAGGCAGAGTTGTGCAAAGCAGGGAGGTTTCCCTCAGCTCAGAGGGAAACAGAGTCCCTCTGTCCCCTGAGGTCCTTCTGGAACAGACTGTTGCCCTCACAGGACCCTTCCATGCCCCGAGGCTTCAGTCTACCCCCAGCCTGTCTCCTGGAGACATTTGATATACTGTGGGCTTTAATGGAAGTTTAATCTGGCTTTTGATTAGTGACGAACCCAGTGCCTGTTTCGTAGTTGGACGTTCAGCCATTGAGAGACAGGCTGGAATCTTGGTAGAGAACCGCTTCCAGCCCATGGGGCCAAGAGCCCAAGAGTCACGTGGCTTCTTCCCTAAGTCCTCCTGGCCACTGGCCTTGTCTGCATCTCCTCAGACACTGGGGGGGGGGCACGAAGACCAGGCTCCCAGAGACCCACCCTGATTCCGTTCTTCTTCTCCACACAGCCCTGTCCCTCCCCGTTCCCTCCCCCTCAAGTCCCCATCCCGCTCACGATGTTGGGAAATAGGCCCAGGAACTTGCTCCGGGGAGGACACTGGGGACCTGGCTCTATCATTTTCTCATGACCAATGTCACTTGTCACGAGGCTCCCGCAGCTGGGATGGGGTGGGGTGGGGCAGCGGTAGATGTCGGGAAGTGACTCAAGGAAGACTTGGTGGTTTCTCTTGCAGGTCCCAAGTGAGGCTTCTGTGAACCCTGTTGCCCCGTCCGACGGGGCAGCGGGAGGGGGAGGGAAGTTGGAGGACCATGAGAGAAGGGATTCAGAGGGCTCCTGCCAGAGGCCCCATGGTGGGGATAATGGCCCATTGTCAGCTTTTCTGGATGAAAGTCCCTTGATTCTGTGAGCCTCCTCTGAGCCCCGGCTTCTTCCTTTTTGATGAGGTGAAAGACAGCATGTCTGTCATTCTGGTGGCCTCCAGGCAGAAGCTTCTGGCTAGATTAATTTCCTCTTGTCAAACGGCAAGGAGGAGCGAGGTCCCCAGCCCTTCCCTGTGGGTCTCTTCTTTACTGGGAAAGAGGTTTCTGGAGCCCTTGAGCTGAAATGGGGGCTGCCTGGCTAGCAGCATCATGCCTCTCCTGCCACTGGCTGTGGCCCGGACAAAGGCAGCCTGTGTGGACACAACTGTGGCTAAGCAGTGCCTGGGAAGGGAAGCACCCTCCCTGTGTGCCCCTTTGAGGGCCACAGAAAGGAGACTTTGTCCACGGGGAAGCTCTGGGAGGAGGGTGCAGAAGAATGTCCTCCCTCGTGTTCAGCCTGTTTCCTTTTTCTTTTGAAAATATGCTTTAAACTCTGGTGCCCAGGAAGGGACGCGGGCGACTCCCATTGATGAGAGAACCCAGACGCAGGGTGTTGAGGTCCTGATGCCGTGTGCCTGGTTCTTCCTGCTTCTAGCCTGATACTTAGCATCCGACACAGGAGGAAACCTGGCGGCTCACCACGGCCTGGGTGTCTCTGCCTTAGCTGGAGGAGCCTGCTGTGGGCATTCCCACAGGTCTTCATTGAAGGCACTATGTAAGGGTGGGGCAGCCATGGCCCAGTAGGTGAGAAGTCTAAGTCCTGCTGGTGAAGCTGGAGGTAGGAGGTGGAGGGTCTCAAGTCACCCACTAGTAAGGAAGTTGTCTGCAGATGTGGGGTGTGTTTCCATCAAAAGGGTTCCTCCTATGCTGTGAATTATTGGAACATAGATTCAAACATTCCTAATGGATCAGTAGCCTGAGAGAGAGAGGGAGAGGGAGAGGGAGAGGGAGAGAAAAGATGCTAATGGAAAACAGGCCAAAGTCTTTAAGAAAAGTGACATTTTAAAAGCTAATAAATATATGGAAGAGTCTCAAACTCACCTGTAATTTAAACATGTCAAATTAAATAATTTTTTGATTCTTTTTCCCCCCTTGCTATCAACTGAGTCAACTTTGAGGGGTATACCCAGGGTCAGACCACACTCCTGTACAAGCAAACTTTAACTATATAGATGTGACCTGGCATGCTGAGGCGTGAGCCAGTTCATGCTTTCTGGAAGGTTCTGTAGCGTGATGCCTCAAGAAGTTTAGAGCATTCTTTACCAACGATCCTAGCTCAGAATGGTTCTGTGGGAGACGGCAGGAGCCATGCAGACCCACTGTCTGGGTGTGGGCTGTCTCGCTGCTTCTCGCTGTGAAGGTGAGGGAAAGCCAGTGAGCAGTGAGGCTGGTGGTTTTGTTGGTGGCCATGGGGACATTTGGCCCAGGGTGTTAGGTTTGCTTATCCTGGAAGCGGCCATCAGGATGATGCTGAGGAAAAGCTGTGTCGGAACATGTATGGCAATCCCCCTTTGAAATCTGTCTGTTTCTGTTTCTCTATCTGTATATATTTAAGGCAAAACATTCTAGGAGGGTCTTATCCCAGAATGTTAATTCTAGTTTCTAGTTTTCTGACATCTGGCTATATTTTTGTTTTAAAAATAGTTTTATTGAAATATAATTTCCGGATCATGTAATTCAGCCATTTAAAATCTCAGCTCCGTGGCTGTTGGTAACTTGACAGGCCTGTGTAACTAACCATCAGCACCGTCGCTTTCAGAACATTTCACTTTTCCAGAAGGAGCGTGGTTCCTGTAGCTGCCACCCTGTCCCCCGTGCCTGGCACCCGAGGCGTCTCATAGCGGTGGAGCTCTGTGTGGGGCTCATCTTCACCCAGTGTCTCAGTTCATCTGTGTTGTCGCACACATGACATGGGCTGAGCGCCACACCGTCTGCTGATGGAGCTGCTCCTTCCTCGTTGTTCTTTTCAGACAGGGTTTCTCTGTGCAGCCCTGGCTGTAGCCCAGGCTGGCCTCAAACTCAGATCCGCCTGCTTCTGCCTCCTGAGTGTGGGGATCAAAGGTGTTGCGCCTTGGCGCCTGGTTTTCCTTTTTTTTTTTTTTTTTGATGATGTGTTGGGAACATTTGTAAGTTCTGATCTGCTGAGATTTCATTTCTCTCAGGTGTATGTATACCCAGGAGTGGAGCTATGGGTCACCTGGCAGCTGTGGGTGACAGTGAGGACTTCCAGGTCTTTCTCCCGACACCGTGCACATGACCATCTCCCCGCCAGAGCTGGTGCAAGCATTTCTGTTCCCAGGGCCACACCTTGAATGTAGTTTGTGGTCGTAGCCGTCTTAGTGTGATTTTTGGTGGTGGTGGTGTTTGTTTTTGCTTTTGTTGTTTTTGTTTTTTGAGACAGGGTTTCTCTGTGTAGTCCTGGCTGTCCTGGATCTCACTCTGTAGACCAGGCTGGCTTCGAACTCAGAGATCCACCTGCCTTTGCCTGCCAAGTGCTGGGATTAAAGGTGTGCGCCACCTCTGCTGTCTTAGTGTGTTGGTTTTTGTTTGTTTTTGAGACAGGGTCTCACTGTGTTGCCCTGGCTGACCTGGAACTCTCTATATAGACCAGGCTGGCCTGAAACTCATAGAGATTCACCTGCCTCTGCCTCCTGAGTGGTCGGAGTAAAGGCATGCACTATCACGATAAACCAGGCCATGAAAGTAAATGTTTTAAACAATGTAGCTATAATAGATTTTTATTCTTTTTTATTTTATCTGTGATTTAATTTTATTTCTCATTTAAAAAGATATTCCTTAATATCTTAATGTTAGTTAAAAATGTAAGGAAACATTCTTTGTCGTGGATGTCTCCGGTTTCCAAAAGCCCACAAATTGGGAGTATAACGGAGGGACACATGGGCAGTTCTACAAATTTGCACATGACCTGTGTTGTGAATTAATTTGTCCCCCCAAATAGCACTTTCCTGGATATTTGCTGACTTTGAAGGGAGGGCTTGCTGAGCTGTGAGACATGAGGCCGGCACCTGGTCCGGTCTTGCTCCAGTCTCTCTTCTCTTTCAGCCTGGGGTCCCCGCTACCCCGCCGTGACCTGCCTCTCAGCCAGAGCTGGGCCAGCTGGGCCATCTCTCCGGTGGCTGGTGACTGTGGAGCGCCTGCATGCAGAGGCTTCTGTGTTTTTCTCAGTGATATCCCACGCTGGCAAAGGAGAGTTCTGCTGCCGATCTCACACCCACATTCAGCAAACACCAGGGAATCTGGGGCCACTGTCTGTGACAAGCGGTGTGCTGGAGGATTTATAGCCGATAAGTGGGTATTCATTCCTTCTGTCTGTCTCTGGAGCAGAGACAGGGCTGTGGTGTGGCACCAATGTCTAGAGCAAAGTTCATCCCGCTAATAGCCCAAGGGAGCCCCCATTTCCCACCCCACACACACATCAGCCTGAGATTTTCTCAGGTGCTGGTCCAAAGGGACAAGTCAGTGGGCTCCTCTGTGTGTGCCCATTGCTTCTACATGCTCCGCTGGGTCTGGTGGCCCCAGATTACATACATGCAGCTGTTGAGTGAGCAGGAACTTAATTCTAAGGGGCAGCATCGTGTTAGTTGTTTTTTTACAGACTCTCTGAAACACCCGGGACGGACTGTAAAGCGAAGAGGGTAGTTTGGTTGGTTCAATCCGGGTGGC
This sequence comes from Peromyscus maniculatus bairdii, assembly GCF_049852395.1. Taxonomy (NCBI): domain Eukaryota; kingdom Metazoa; phylum Chordata; class Mammalia; order Rodentia; family Cricetidae; genus Peromyscus; species Peromyscus maniculatus. The sequence goes on from NC_134868.1 coordinate 57,141,821, forward strand.
AGCTGTCTGGATGGTAGGGTGTCCAGGCAGCAGCAGCAGCAGCAGCAGCAGCAGCAGCAGCAGCAGCAGCAGCATGATGGGACAGGCAGGTACATGGTATATGTGTAAGTGCATGTGTGCGGGATGTTGCCCGAGCCAGGGCTCAATCATGGCCTTATCTGTGTTCCTTCCTCCCTGGCCTGGCACTGATAATCCTTTGGCCTCCCAAGCAGCAGGGATTACAGGAAGATGTCGATGTACCCAGCTTACTTATCTACTCCTGATCACTTGCAAAGGGCCCCACTTCTAAACACCGTAGTTAGATTACATTCCCACCCTCTTAATACCTCATTGTAGGGACAAGACTCCAGTATGTGGAGTTCCAGGGACACTCCACCCAGAGTTTTTGGGGAAGCTCAAGCTGCTTGTTGCCCAGGATCGTGCCTGGGGGTCCGGTTTGTGACTAGACTGCCAGGCAGGAGTGTTAAGTGAGGTGGGCAATTAGCTGCATCCCCTCATTTAATTTCCCAGCAGGCACGTGAATTGCAAGGCTGGTTCATAACGGTGCTCAGGATTAGACTTGGGCAAGGGCCTGGGTCATCTCAGTCATGCTCACAGCAGCTCTGCGGCTAGATATCGCTGTGGACACTTTGTTTCTAAGAGCTGATCCACTGGCCCTGGAGTCTCATCTACCTCATCGCCCTGCTCCAGTGGCCGGGCATGAGCTGGGGACTCTGTGGACTCTGCTCTAGGTCAGGTAGCTTCGCTGGTCCATGCACACCCCAGGGAATGGCCCAGTACAACTTACCTAGCTGACCCCACTTCCTGCCTTCATTTGGGCTTGAGGAACTCACGGGTCTACAGCATTTGCTTGTGGTTTGAAGGTGCTCGTGTGGCCGCAGATCGGGGTCCCCAGTGCCCTGCAAGCCTCTGTGCTCGAGGATGCTAATCCTGCTGGGTTCTCATTGGGCTGAGACCACAGCCGCCAGCTGGGGTGCCAGAGAGTGGGAAGACTTGCCGGTTTTGGTTCCCTGTATTATTTTTTCACAAGGAAACCAGGGGTCTAAAAAACCCGAATGAATTATGGGTTAGGGAGAGGGTAAAGGTGCTGACCACCAACCCTGCTGACCTAAGTTTGATTCCTGGACCCTACATGGTAGAAGAATACTGACTCCAAGATACCCACCCATCTCCACATGCTTACCATGGGACATGTACACACATACACATGCAATAAGTAAATGTTAAAAAAACAACAACAACAACAACAAAAAAAACAACCCACCCACGCTGTCTTTAAAAAAAGAAAGCCTACTGAACTGTAGTCGGGGATGTGGGATCTGCCTCTCTATGGAACCCTCGCCTCCCATGGAAACGAACACCAGCTCGGCCAGGCCAGCCTCCACGGCCTCTTCTCTTCAGTACTGGTCAGACCTCAAAGCTCTGTGGATCGTCTGCTTGGGAAGCAGTCCTCTCTCCAGGCCCAGCAGAAATGATAGTTCTTCATTCTCTGAGGGCGCCATGCTCCTCAGGAAAGGGGTTACCTTCATTGCTCACTCTCTCTTTCCCCCTTTACCAGCTCAGCCAGTTCGTGGGAATTCAGCCTGCACACACTAGCTTCTCATTTAGTAAAACCACCCCCTCATCTGCTAGCGTCCCACCTGAATTTCCGGAGTTTTGAGGTGACTCACAAGTTCACCAGTAAAATTTAAATTTAAGAGTTATATGGAATTAGAGAATAGCAAACATTGTAACACCCACCCATAATCCTAACACTCAGTAACTGAGGCAGGAGAATCTCTGTGAGTTTAAGTCTAGCCTGGGCTACATAGTGAGCCCTAGGACAACCTGGGCTATATGGTGAGACACTGTCCCAAAACAAACAAACAAACAAATAAATAAACAAAATCCCATGCAAAATAAAAAAAAAAAACATGAAATAAGAGAAGAAAAAACATTGAAGGTGATTGAAACTACTAGAAAAAATTTACAAAAAGATGAGACAAAAGGTCACTTGTCTGCTCTGCTGGGCCTGCTGGGATGTCCTTAGCTCATTGGAGGCATGCCCAGTGTGAACAGTAAGATCTCGGCCCCTTCTGTTTTCCCCCTTGCTTTCCTGACATACGGTAGACTTTTGCTCCATCACGTGTTCGTGCCACGGTGTCTCTCACATAGCCCCAGGACAACCGGCCAAATAATCATGGGCTGGAATCTACAAAACTCTGAGCCAAAATACTAGCTTTCTCTTTGTAAAATTGGCCAGCTCAGGTATTTGTTATTGTAGTGACATATCACGACATAAAGCTAAGTGGCACATCATCTGGGCCTCTATGTATGTGGGTCACAATGGGACCCTAGATGTGGCAAGAGATCCTCCCCAGAGCCTGGTTCCCAGAGGTCCTCCCCAGAGCCTGGTTCCCAGAGGTCCTCCCCAGAGCCTGGTTCCCAGAGGTCCTCCCCAGAGCCTGGTTCCCAGAGGTCCTCCCCAGAGCCTGGTTCCCAGAGGTCCTCCCCAGAGCCTGGTTCCCAGAGGTCCTCCCCAGAGCCTGGTTCTCAGAGGTCCTCCCCAGAGACTGATTCTCAGAGGTCCTCCCCTGAGCCTGGTTCTCAGAGGTCCTCCCCAGAGCCTGGTTCCCAGAGGTCCTCCTCAGAGCCTGGTTCCCAGAGGTCCTCCCCAGAGCCTGGTTCCCAGAGGTCCTTCCCTGAGCCTGGTTCTCAGAGTCCTCCCCTGAGCCTGGTTCCCAGAGGTCCTCCCCAGCGCCTGGTTCTCAGAGGTTCTCCTCAGAGGCTACCCAGAAGGGACAGAAATGCCAGGTGATTTTAAGGTTGGATATCCAAGTGTCTTAACCCAAATAGTCCATTCAGCATCGATCCCTCTGAGTGTCGACACAGGTATATGCAGAGAAACTATTTCATACTTTAAAAAAAAATCCAAGTGTTTTACTATTCACTGTTAAATGGAGCCATTTAGCAGTGCTTGCGGCCGTTGAGGTTTCTGGTGGATGACAAAGTGCCTGTCTGGGCATGTTCTGTGCTCCTTTCTTTGAATTTTAGGGTTGATGATAGTTTTTCTTGTTCTTGGACCAAAGCCTGTGGAGCATGGGCCGTTTCCACCATGACACATCTTCTTGGAACGTTCACAGACAGGAATCAAGAGGTGTCTTGTTTGTAAAAATCTCATCGTTTTCCAGCATCTGTGGCTTCATGTGGAGGTGGACAGGTTTTATTCCACACTTCAAAGGCAGTGCATTATGGGGAGACACGCATTGCCTGTGCTTTTACACATGCCTGTGGCCCACACGTGCACTTTAGGGGCTGACATACGCGTATGGGGCACACACAGCTGCACCCAGGGTACAAGTATATAGATACATACGTGAAGGTACACATGCATACATATCCACAGGTACCCATACACATCTGCACGCATCTGTGCCCACAAACACGCACACTCACACCTGCATCTATGGGCATACCATAGATGTGGTACACATACCACACCCAGAGGTACACACACAGGATTATTTACGCTTCTGCACCCATGCATGGACATGGACTTCTGACGGGAAGGTTCTGTCTCCCAGGGCTTCAAGAATTTTCATGTAGAAAATGCACTGTTTTTAAGGTTCTCAGTTCCAGAGAGGATAATAGACCTGAGAGATCAGTGCCCAGTGCAGGGAGGCTGGGGATGTAGGTTTACACGAGGCCTTGCTCTGTTGTTGGATGTGTGTCTGGCACATATACAGGAGAATCAAAGGCTCACGTGAATGCAGAGGCTAAGTGTAATTTCCTTAAGAAAACGCCGTTAACCTAAGGGATTCTGGATGGAAGTCCTTGGGCATTCCGCTTCTATGAAAGATAAAGTGATGTTCCCTGTTGTCTTTAAGTCACTACTTCTCTGTACCCAAAATGTTCGAAACAACTTCAGCATCTCCGTTTTCCCTTCGAGGATTTTGCTTCCATTGCAAAGAGGTAGTTTCTTACCTAGACTTCGCCCCATTTCTGACAAATTATACTAAACAATGCTACTTACGGATGGCGCTGTCAGTCTGCAGCCCTGGCCTGAGCAGGAAGGTGTTGGGCTCCTTCTCTGACCCCAGCGGGGGGACACTAAGTATTGCCGTCCCACCCAGAGGCCAGGGTGGAAGGCTCACCTGCGTCTCCTGCTTTAATTTGTATTTCCCCGTGATCAATGTCTGGTTACTATGGCAATGCACCTGCTAGAAGCAGCTGCCATTTGACATCTGGCCCATCAGGAAGCAGAGAGCTCAGATGGCCACTTTTGCTAGCGGGGCAATATCCCCGAAGGGCCCCAGAACCTCCCATAGTGGGAATCAAGTGTTCGCACATAGGACCTTTGGGGGAGACGTTGCACATTCACAGCACAGCAGCTAATGATAGTTGGCATTTTTCATGCTCCTTGGCCATTTGGCTTAAGTGTGGTGTAAGTGTTCTTATTGTGGACACAGACCCTTTGTCAGATAACTGAATTACAGATATTTTCTTCCCTAGTTCCCTAGTTTCTCCTGTCTATGCTCTTAATGACATATTTTAAAGCATAAAGACTTAGTGTGTGTGTGTGTGTGTGTGTGTGTGTGTGTGTGTGTGTGTGTGTGTGTGTGTGTGTGTATGACACGTGTCATGTGTGCAGATACCCAGAGACGCCACAAAGGGGTGTTAGATACTCTGGAGCTGGAATTATAGGCTGTTGTGAGCTGGCCCAATGTGGATATGAAGGCCGAACTCAGGTCCTCTGGAAGAACAGCAAGTGCTTTAAAACACTGAGCCCTCCTTCCAGTCCCCAGCACAAACACCTTAATGTTTTACGTCTGTTAGTCTAACTTAACTATTTTTTTTTTAAGCAGTCGTGCTTATGATGTCACATCTGACCTAACTCCAGGTCACAGCTCTGTTCCCATGCACTCCTGAGAAGCTTGTGGGTTTAGCCGTTAGGTCCATGTGTGATCTGAGCTCATTTTGTCGGTGGTGGTGGTGGTGAGCAGGTCTCCGCACGTGGATGCCAATGGCCCTTCCCTCGTGTGCTGCCCTGCTGCTGTCCCTGACGGTGACACCCTGCCTTGGTTCCCCCTGCCACAGTCACCCTTCCTGGCTTGGACCTCAGCCATGGCCATGCATGGAATTGGAATCACATCTAATTTTAAGTCCGGGCCACATATCTGCACTGAAGTCATCGGGTTTCCTTCGCAGTTTCGCCAGGTCCGGTGGTGTCTTCGTGGTGTCATGAGCCAGTTTTTCCTAGCCCGGAACAATGGGAAGTTTGTTTAGTGACAAAGCCCTCTGGCTTTCTGCCCCTTTAATTAGAACTTGGGTTTATTTTAACTTTCCATTTGCAGGGCTGCCGCAGCTGTGGGATGACTCACGAGGGGGCCAATGAGCCATGAGGAGAGTGGGAGTCAGCCATGGGGCTGGGTCCTCCCCTCCCAAGAAGCAAGGGCAGACAGGTCTCTGCGGGAAAGGAGCGGATCCGAAACTTCAGTGTGTTTTTCCTTTCGATGCATCCAAGAAGGCTGCCCCCTCCTCCCAGTTCCCGTCAGAGCTCTGTAACAGCCTGGAGGTTGCCGTTACGTGTAGATAAATGTGCTGGAGATGGCTTTATTAATGACACCACCACCCCCCCTCCCGCTCCCATCGAGCTCTCTGACTTTTTCAAGACCATCCCCTGGACATGTCAGTCTTTGCGAGGACTCATCGTTCACTTGCATTCTAACCACGTGCATTCTGTCTGTTTGTCTAGCCCCTTTTACGGAGAAGACTTTTACTGTGAAATCCCTCGCAGTTTCCGGCACCTGTCCTTTTACATTTTCGATAGAGACGTTTTCCGAAGGGATTCCATCATAGGTAGGTACTGAAATGGGTGTTGTCTTCCTCTTACAAATCTCATCCTGGTAGAAGTGGCAGGTCTCGCCTAAGCACCTGCTGCCCTTATGACTGGGGGGGGAGATCAGCATTTAATCCGAAGCCTTCCTGAAGAGGACCGTACGGCACTGAGTCACTCCTGATGGGAGTGACTTGGAGGCTTGCCTGTGTGGCCTGGCCTCTTGCATTGTCCTGTCTTGCGGCCTGACGATGTACAGAAGACCTTGCCGCTGGAACCTCACATCTGGAACACACTGATCAGGGCCTTCCTAAGGCTAGCATGTCCCCAAGTGTCCCTAGACAGATTTCAAGAGCTCCTTCCCAGATACCCTAGGGAAGGATGGCTGTGAACCTTCCTTCTTCACTGTCTCTAGGCTTCCCTCATCCCTAACCCCAGCATAGTGGTAGGGATAAGAAAGGGCCAGGGAGAGGGTTCGGGGCCAGTCAGGCATGTGTGAGGTCCACGTTAACCCCTGTGTCTCTGAGCCCCAGTTTCCTCGGGGCTTCTGGAAGGCAGCAATCCTGATGCTCTCCCAGACAATAGTCATGTGATGAGTCCAGGTGATGGGCGGGCCAATGGGTGGTTCCTATTTTGGTACTCCCTTGAAGCCAAGAGAACGGTGATAGGGTAGTACCCGGGTTTACCCACCGCAAGTGGGCAGAGGAGGCCACGCCTACCCGAACTACGCTGTCCCAGGTAGGAAGTGGCTCTCTCTGTTGTCTGAGGCCCCCCACGTTAGTTGAGATGAAGAAGTCACAGGAATGCAGCGGTGAACACTGCTGAAACCAAGAGGACACTAATCTAAGCCTGACCAGATGGAAGCCCTGAGCCTCTCAGCCAGAGACTCGGTGGGTGCCTGTCAATGAAACGGGGGGGGGGGCGTGGCCTGGAAGAGGAGCAGAACCTTACTTCATCCCCCACATCTGACCTCACTCTTTCTTCTCTCTCTCCCAGCTTCACACTCACTGCTCGTACCCCGTCACACTTCACCCCTTCACCCACCTTCAGCCGTCACGACCAGACCCCCCTTACCTGACCCCCAAACCTCCCCTTCCACCTGTTCTCACCCCAATGCCCCACCTGACCTCCCGGCATGCCCACCTTGTCTTGTTCCTCATCCCAGCCCCATTCTACCTGATCCTTAAGCCCATCTTACCTCCGACCTCACACTCTTCTCATCCTCACCCTTACACTCTCTGTTCTTCACACCCTGTCTTAGCGACTGTTCTGCTGCTGTGAGGAAACACCACGACCAAGGCAACTCTTGTCAAAGAAAGCATTTAATTGGGGACTTGCTCACGGTTCCCGAGGGCTGGTCCGTTATCATCATGGTAGGGAGCGTGGGATGGTGGGCGGGAGGGCGCTGGAGCAGTACAGCTGGGAGCTTAGATCGGATCCAGAAGTTGCAGATGTGGCAGGGATGGGGGGGTGGGGCAGGGGTGGGAGGTTGGGCAGGGGTGGGGGGTGGGGCAGGGGTGCGGAGAATGGATGATGACTGAGACTGAGCGGGCGTGGGCTTTTGGAACCTCAGAGCCCTCCTCCCAGTGACACACCTCCTCCAGCAAGGTCACACCTCCTAATCCTTCTCAAACAGTTCTGCTAACTGGGGACCAGGTTTTCTTTTTTGTTTTTGTTTTTTTTCAAGACAGGGTTTCTCTGTGTAGTTTTGGTGCCTGTCCTGGATCTCACTCTGTAGCCCAGGCTGGCCTCGAACTCACAGAGATCTGCCTGCCTCTGCCTCCGGAGTGCTGGGATTAAAGGCGTGCGCCACCACTGCCCAGCCAAGTATTCAAACATATGCACCTATTGGGGCTGTTCTCATTCAAACCACCACACACCCTTTTACTGGCTTCTCTCATCCCCTTCACCTCACCCCTCACGTGACCCTCACTTTGTCCCTCCCACCAGCCCTCAGCTCCCTCCCACCAGCCCTCAGCTCCCTCCCACCAGCCCTCAGCTTGCTCTTCTCACCTTGCCTTACCAGGCAGCTCACTCTCACTCCTCACAGAGCCCTCAACTCTCTCCTCACACCTACCCCCCACTCTCTCTCCCTCTCACTTGCTCTTCATACTGCTTCTCTGGTGACTCACCTTTAGTCCCGGCCCTGCCCATCCCCCTGTCTCCGAGCCTCTCCACATCTGCTCTCCGGGTTTCCTGCCTGTGTGTTTGTCCGTATTCCATTGTCCGTACGATGTCTGTAGACAGGGATTTGTTTATCGTAGTCATGCCTTCGGTGCACGCTTGGCATATGGCCAGTGTGCTGAAGGAGCGCATAAACATGAATACACGTGTGCACACAGGGACACTTCCTTGTCATAATCACGTAAAGAAAGTGGAAAAGCGAGGGACCAACTGTACCGATGGTGCTTTTCCAGCATTGCACACCTTAGCTGTTTCGTACACTTGTGTCATTCATTAGTACATTTAATCATTTTGCAGACGTCTGTTGGATGCTCATTAACAACCAGGTTGGTGACTTTGGTGCTCACGGTCCTAGATGTCACCAGCCCCAAGGAGTCTTTCCTTCCAGGCTTTTCTTACGCGTGGGGATTATTTTGCACAGCTGTGATTCCTGCATACACCCTTCATTTCCCATCATGCGCGTCTCTTAATTTTCTTGGAGTGGAATGTCTCAGTGTCCTCTTGGTGTGTGTGGCCTCCTGCATCTTCCTTCAGGGCTAGGGGAAGCATGTTGATCTGCAAATTCTCACGACAATTAGACGGTCACTGTGACTGTTGGATGGCACCAATTGAGGGCCACCCCAGAACTCAGTACCCTACTTTCCAGCCTGTCCCTGCCAGTGACTGGCTGCTTGTGCATGTTAGCGTGACATAGTTTGGACACCTGATTTTTATTTTTTTTATTTATCCCTAGCTAACAATATTCATGGATGTGGCATGGGGTAAAGAAAATGAGTGAAGTTGGTTGCATGTACTAGGATCTGCAATAGCTCCTGTCTGTACTCACCTTATGTCTCAAGCCTCGAGACAAGTCGGTGTGGGGGAGCCTGACACCAAAAGACCTGGGTCCCGAGAAGTCACTCTCTGAAGGGGCTGTGATTCTCGAAGCTTTGTGTGTCTGCCTGGTGGCAACCGTAAATGGGCTTCCAGGTGCAAGCCGCTATTAGGAGTGCCTAGGACTGCCTAAGCTGCCGTGGGCATGGGGAGCTGAGGCGACGGTGGGACCAGATTTTCACTTTCAAAATCAGCTGGAGAATCTGGGTGTTTTCATCACCAGCATTGCATTGCATTATTAGAAATAGAAAATAGATGTGAACTGTTGGGGACACACTGTAGGGTCCCAGTTTTCAGACTGTTTTGACCTTGCTCTTGCAAGCTCTGTAGGTGTCTAGGCTCCACCTCCCCTTCCTGGGCACCCCTCATGAGGACTGTGCTCTCCATCCCTCCTCCCTCCTCCTACACACACTCTGTGTGTCCATGTAGTGAGTGTTTCCTGGTCTCTGCTGTCGGCTTCCCGTCTACTTTCCTCTCCCGCACAGGCCAGCTCAACCATGACCCCTAGGAACCCTGAGCTCCCAGAGTGCTATCTGTGTAGCACATTGTTTGTGTGCCTGTGGGTTTTGGTGTTTGTTGTTGTTGTTATTGTTCTTCTTCCTCCTCCTCCTCCTCCTCCTCCTCCTTCTCCTCCTTCTCCTCCTCTTCCTTCTCCTCCTCCTCCTCTTCCCTAACCAAGGTCTCACTTAGCACAACCTCAAACACACTATGTAGCCAATGAGCTTGAATTTCCAGTCCTTCTACCTCCGCCCCCCTGAGCACCGAGATGACTATGCACTGCTGTGCGTCTTCATGGTTTATGTGATGCTGGAGATGGAATCTGGGGCCTCGTGTGTGTTGGGCAATCATTGTACAACTGTGCTATATCCCCGACTGTTCTACTTGTTGATAGGACTAATGGGACCTCGTGGAAGGTGGTAGCAGGGTAGCAGGCGGGCTTCTCTTCTTTGCCTGTTTCATATACCAGAGCTAGCTGAGGCTTCCATTCGCCAAGGGCAGGAGACCCCCAAATCTGCCTCAGCCGGCAGTCTCTCTCCTGGAGAGAGGCAAGACCATGAATGTTCCTCAGCCCCAGACAAGCCACGTGCATCCCAAACATGCCAAGGAAAAATTGGGTCATGGCTTCGAAGAACAAGTGAAATTTGTTAATCCAGGTGTTTCCCAGGGGAGAAAGCAGGGCAGGTGGTTTTCCCGTAGGTGGGCAGGCGTTGTGTGTGCAAACCTGTCCCCGTCAGGTCCCTCACCGGGGAGCCATCTGCCGTTGCAAGCGCGTCGTCAGTCCTTAGCTACGGAGTTCACCATTCTCGGGACCATGTCCTTCCCTGTAGTCTCCTGAGAGGATTGGGCCCGGGCCTGCTGGAAGTTTGCTTCTGGTTGGAATCTGTGTTGGCCCGGGCTCCCCTGGACCGTGGCGCTCAGGCACAGCCTGGGAAGGTCCGCCATGATAGGTCCTCTTTTGCTTACAGTACATTGACCGGGTCTCACCTGTGTTTGTTTCCTGGGAAAACTACCTCGATTGTGTGGTGACTGTCTCGATTAGACCGATTCCTTCCTTACTCGTGGTTTCCACCTGGCACAGGGCTCCAGGCCCTCAGTCCGGACAATAAGCGGAGCTTGCCCTTCTGAGTGTAGAATGCTAACGCCCTAGGAGCCAGTTCCCGCCAGCAGGCCTTGGCTGGCCACTGCCAGGCTCCAGTCCCTTCACTAGAGGGGTGTTCTCTTGAAAGTTTAAGGATCTCTCAGAGATGCTGAGGGTCTTCCCAGGATCTGATGCTTCTCTCAGGTTTGGGGGTGCTTTCTCAGGCACTGAGGGCCTTTTAGGATCTGGTGTTTGTTTTTGGTTTCTCTCTGAGGTCTTTTCTCTTCAGGATCTAGTGTTGCTGGCTTAGGCTCTTGGTTACGCTGAGGTATTAGAGGTATTGTCAGGACCTCAGACACCTGGTGACCCTTCTGTTGGCTCTTGCCACCCCCAGCGACTGACCTGGTGGCCTCTCGGTTTCAGGCCATGAGGAATGGCGGCCTCCAGGTTACAGGTTTCTCTTATCAAGAGGGGCCTGAGGGACTTGGTTGTCTGTGCTCTAGAAGCACAAAGTGAGGTCAATTTCAATAGAAGCTCCTAGAGAAGAGAGTAACAGACCAAGCGTGAAGAAACACTCCCCGACTACCTCGCAGAGGCACGGGCCAGGCATACCAGAAAATATGAAGTATTATCATTGAAAGTCTAGCTGTGTTGCTACAGTTCCATAAATGTTTGCCTCATATAACAACGTAAGTGTGCGCCTCACAAAATAGTCCCACTGGAGAAATCCACGGTGAGAGAAAATACACCAAACACACACACACGAGTCGCTTCATCTTGGAGAGGGAGAGGGGCTTGAGGTTGGATCTGCTGTTTATGAAGCTTGGGCCACGAGCCGGTGTGTATCATGAACTGAACTCACTGTTTTTCCTAAGCTGCCACACTGCCTACAGAGCCCGGCTCAGCAGCGTGGGTGCCAGGTGTTCTGGTTCATCTGGGGTTTTATTTAAAAAAAAAAAAAAAAAAATGCTTGAAGTGAGAACTTCTAAGTAACGAGGCTGGAGGGTGTGGTGGTTCTGGGTCTGGGAAGGTTCAAGAAGCGTCCACACTACTTCTCTCTGACTAGTCCTTGACTGCGTCACAGCACAGATGAGCAGACGATGAGATGGAGATGACGCCTTGTGGATGGGCCAAGCATGAGGCCTGCGTCTCCTTCCCACTGCCTGCTTTGGGGCTATTTAATCCTTTTCACAGCTAAGAAGCTGTTGACAGGCACCCCCTTGTGGGAGAGGGACCCTGGGAGAGAGGTGCCTTCACCCTGTCATCCTCCTGAATGTCTTGAATCTTGTTCTGTGCATCAGACCACATATGTAAAAATTGAATGAGGTACTTCTAAAAATAAGTGCTGGTCGCGGTGTCTGAAGTGTAGGACTCGGGAGGAGTATCATGCACGAACCAGGGCTCCTTCGGCCAGTGTCAGTCAGTGAAAGCATAGAGGTGTGAGGACGTAGCTGTTACAAACTTCTGAGGTTAGCCCTCTGTCTGGAGAGCTAAGCACCGAGCCCGAGGATTTCATTGCCCTTTTTCACGGACTTGAGCTCAACCTCATGAAATTGTTTGTTTCAAGTGGGCTTACTCACAAGAGACCAAAAGAAAAAATGAAAAAAAAAATCAGCTCCGATTGTGGGCAAAGGTCTGTTTTGTAAAAGCCATGCAATTGCTGCCTTCAGTGGTCAGAGGCCTCAGGACCCTACAGTGGAAAAAAGTCAAGGAATGCCCAGCAGATGGTGGTGGGAAGGGAGGAAGGACCTACGGACAGGTTGTGCCCTTGTGGCAACCACTATTCTTCGGACACACGTGCAGGACCACATGCCACACACACACACACACACACACACACACACACACACACATACACACATACATACACACACACACATACACACACACACACATACACACACACACACACATACACACATACACACACACACACACACACACACACACACACACACGCCACAGGACATATAAATTAAAGATGCACCTTTGTGTCCCCTTCTGTGGCTTCTCTTAGTAGACACACACCTCCTGCTAATGTATCACAAACCTGCAAAGAGTGTTTTACTCCTGACTGCACGTGATGATGGATGGGAAGGACGGCAGCAGGAAGGTGCCAGGACAGTCAGATCTGCTGCGTGGGAGCCTGGCGGCCACTAGGGAACAACAGGCTGACCCCTTTTCTCTCATAAGCCCGCCCGCTGCAGTGGCTTAGATAAAAGCCAAGCTGGGAGAGTCTTTATTTGTAAAATCTGGCTCTCATGCCGTTTAGCTCGCGGGAGGGGCTGTTAACACGAACAGGCAGACCTGCAGCCTCGACCAAAGCCGGCGTGAAGTGTGTCGTTCTGAAGTGCGGACTCGCCAGATCTTAGCCTTGTTAGGGAGTCGGGACCCAGCCTCCCTGAGCCCTTCCGTGTTTCCACGGCCCTTCCCCTTCCACGGCCTTGACTGTCTTTTTGTGCTCCAGGCAAGGTGGCCATCCAGAAGGAAGACTTGCAGAGCTACCACAACAGGGACACGTGGTTCCAGCTACAGCATGTGGACGCTGACTCAGAGGTGCAGGTGAGGCTGTGCCCGCGTGGCCTGTGGTGAGGTAAAGCTGCAGGCTTGGGGCCTGAGGAGGGAGGAGGGCCCGCCCACCCGCCCGCCCGCCCTCTCTCTGTGTTTTCACCTCTGATCAAGCTCTGCAGGCTTGCGAGCTGTGTTTGTTGCTCGGGTTATTGGCACGTTTTTTTGTCAGGCAGATGGAAGCAGCTTTAAAAATACAGAAGGTGGGAAGGGAGGCGGGGCCGAGGAGGCAAAGTGCATGTAGTAAACTTGGGCAGGGCTCTCTGGGCTGCTATTCTGGGCGAGAGCAGCTGAGCCACAGGCACCAGCCGCCGCCGTCCAGGTTCCCACCACCCCAGTAGCCTCCGCCCGGCCTGCTCGCATGGTTTGCCCTCTGGGGCCGAGCACCCAGCTTCCGAGGACAGAGAGAGATCATGGGCACTTAGTAAGGAGGCCTGGCGTGCCTGGCCCTTGATGAGCAGCAGAAAGCCTGGTAGCTTGGCCCTCCCTCCTTAGCGCAGCCACCCTTGGACTGGCCTGTGATGGGGATGCAGCAGGGTCACTTACCCAAGGCACAAGCCTGTACATGACTGTGGGGCTGTTCTAAGCCCTGGCCCTAGATAAAGACCAGCTACGATGATCCTCCAGTTTGCAGGCGCCCTGCTGTGGCTGTGCCATGACTGGGAGCTGGGTCCTCCGTCAGAACTTAGCTCCCATGTTCAGGGGGACCATGACCCGATGGCCGGTCTCTGCAAGCCTCAGCTCCTCATCCGTAAAGCGGGGTTTTTGTAGGCTAAGGCGACTTGCATGTCGTCTTGCAATACTGGGTGCACTGTGGAAGATATGGCAATAACTACTGTTCTTATACTGTCGGGGGGTGGGGGGGGATCCATGAAGCAGACACATTGTAAAGACCTGGGCTGCCATTCAGCAGAAGGAATTTACCAACAATTAACTGGGGAAGCTCTGAGTCCTGTGTCCCTTGTGTCCTAGCACTACAGGCCAGGCTAGCCCACGTGCCCCACATCCTCAAGGGTTCTCCTCCCCAGCCTGGCAGTCTCTATGTACAGGGCAAGGGTTCCTTGCCAAGGTCAAAGGTCAAGCGCAGAGTTGGCCGTGAGACCAGCACGAGAGAGACATCGAGGCACCGAATAGAAGAATCCCATGGCCAAGCTGCAGATGGGCCTGTGGAAGCCCCACCCATGGGGGGGCACATCTGATTTCCCTGTTCTTTGACCCTGCCTCCCGGGAGCCCACTTGTACCGTGAGAGATAAACAGTGCAGTAGTCGCTGGTCAAGCAAGAGCGGTGCTCCAGTGGAAAGCTGAGGCTTTCTCAAGGCGGCAGCCCCCCCCCCCCCCATTCCCTCCCTGGCTGGGAAAGCTTCTCCAGAGGGCACTCGGCATTGCTGGAAGTGTCGGGCCTGTTCCCAAGAGATTCCCAAGGCCAAGGCCAGCTCAGCACCTTCAAAGAGCTGCAGAAATCCCTTTCTGGGCACCGTTTCCCTCGAGTTGGACTTCACTGACAAGTGTGACATTTCCTAGTTCTGTTTTTTTCATTAGGTATTTAATTTTCAAATGGCTGCAGATTCACAGGAAGCTGCAAATAGGAGTCCACAGGGAACATGGCCAGAAAGTTTGTGTGTTATCTTTTTACAAAGGAGTCCACAAGGGATGTGGCCAGAGAGTACATGTGTTATCTTTTCTCTATCTAAAGATGGGATACCGTTTGTGAGGACCCTGTGGCTGCTTCTCCTGGTGTGGCTGGTACAGGTCACATGACTGTGCACTTATCTTGTGTGAGCTCACCAATATAAACATTTAAACACACACACACACAAGCACGCATGCACGCACACACGCACCCATGCATGCATACTCTGATCAGTTTTTTAGTGTGGTGAAATGCAGGTCTCATAAGACCTGCCACTTCATCCATTTCTAAGTATAGTTCGGTATCATCGGGGGCATTCGAGTTTATGCCACGCCTCTCTCCATCTCCTGAACTCTGTTCAGACCATGAAACAGAGGTTCCCGGGCCCAGAATCCACTACTCTGCTGGGCCAGGAGTAGGGAGGGGGTGGGGACATCGAGTTTGCTTAGACCTCAGGTGAGTAAAACCTTGAAGACTGTCTCTTTCTTTCTGTGACTGTCTCATTTCACCGAGTGTTAACTCCCGGGTCCATGAGTGTTGTATGTCAGAATTCCCTGCCTTCCTAAGGCTGGGTGGCTGGACCACATTTTACATATCTGTTAACCTAGGGACAGCACGGGAGATGCGGCTATTGCTGGGTTATTAGATTTCTTTGCAGCTTTATCTTGTGTACACGTTTGTATAACAGCCACTATAGTCAATCTTCAGAACCACAAAGCTATAAACGTAGGTGCATGTGCATGTCTGGAGGGGAATTTTCTACTTTGTGCCAGAAAGTGACTACAGTACCATCGGGGCAGGATTTCTCCCTCTGTAGCCTGGCTCCTACGTCAGTGAAGACAGACAGTCTTGACTCCGGCCCTCTGGTCTCTTGGGGCCTGGGAACATTTCCATAAATGAAAGGGCTGGAAAGATGGATCTACAGTTAAATGCATGGACTGTTCTTCCAGAGGACCCAGCATCCACTCGGCAGCTCACAGCCATCTGTAACTCCAGTTGCAGGAGATCCAACGCCCTCTTCTGGGTTCTGCAGGCACTGCACGTACATGGTGCATGAGCATACACGCAGGCGAAACACCCCCATAAAAAAATAAAATACAAATAAATAATTCTCAAAGAAAAAAGTGAAAAGAAAAAAAAAAGACTAAGCTGCTGTGGCTGGGCTGAGGAATAAGCAGACCTCGCTAGTGTGTGAAATGCTTGACTTTCGTTCTCAGAGAGGCTGAGACAGGGAGACGGCTCCTCCCCTCAGCCTGACCTTTAAGTCGTAATTGCCATCTTTTACGCCACAGCTGCGGCTTGTTTTGAAATGTCACATTTACAGTTTCTAGAAGGGCAGAGAGTGGCATTTGGGTTCTTGGATCCACCTGTTTTGTAAGCCACCGGAAAGAATCATGCATTATGACAGCGGGAACTGGGCCCGCGTGAGAGACCATGTGTCACAGAAGTGGAGAAAAAGGCGCCTGAGTATCTTGCCTCCTTCCTCAACGGATGCTTTTCAAAAACCTTTGTACGTCACTTTGTTATATAGAATCAGTCACCCCTGCCGCCCTCTTCCCGGGGACACGTCAGAGGGCAGGGTCTCCCGCTGGCTGGGCACCCTGCAAGGTCCACGTTCCTCCAGTTCTGAATGGCAAGGGGAGGGATGGTACTGGTCCCTCTCTCCTGGCTCCTCCCCTACTGTGCCCGCCCCCAGATCTGTGTTTCTGAAGGGCTTACGGACACGTGATGTAGTCAGGACCCATGGTGTGTTCACATAGATCTGTTGTAACTCATGACTGGCCCAAGGCCAATACCATCTTGGGGATGGTGGTTAACTCTGAAGGCCAGAGAAGGGGGGTGGGCATTCCACCTCTCCCATAGTGTTTGGGGATTTGTCTCTGGTGTGTCAGATCATCTAAAAGGTTGCCAGTGGTTGTCCATGGTCAAGGGCCACTTTTGCCTCTGAGGGTTTGAGAGCCTGGAGGCTAGGAGAAGTACTGACTTCCTTCCTTCCATGGCCCGGGCCTGACTTTTTTTTTTTTCTTTTTTCTTTCACTTGCCCCCGCTCTGTCTTGGCTACACAAATCTCACCTAGAGCCAGCTCCACATTTCTCCCTGCCTTGGCCTAGTGGCCTCTCAGGATGCTAGGACAGTTCAGCACGGAATGTCCACTATCACGAGCTACCTTCTCAAGGGGGACTGGCCAGGAGTGTTCTCTATTTCCTGAGGCACCTCTTAGTGTGTGTGTATGTGGCGGGAGGGTGGGGGGGGGGTGGGGGGGGGAGGGGGGTGGTATCATCCGAGAAGAAATCAATGGACCACCAGTCTTTTATTTTGTTTGAATTAATAAAGTTGAAATGGTGTTAGAGTTTTATGTTTATAGGGAAACTAGGCAGAGATCTGAGTTGCACACATCTTCCCAGAGCCTTGACAGTTCCCCCAGGTGACCAGTGTTGCTGGTCATTGTTTCCCAAAGTACACAGTTCACACTCACACCCCGATGGTAAGTGGGCCACAGCCAGCTTGCCGCACAGGCAGCCTACCCTACGTCGTACGCTCAGGTTGGGCACACCCTCATTGTGGTCGAGGGAATCTGTCTTTCTCTTTTGGTCTTGGTAGCCTGAATAGAGGCCTATCACTCCAACCATCTCTTCAGAGAATCTAATCAGGGCTTTGACTTCCTGCTTTCAGGTTTTGTTTTTGTGTTTTTACTTCTAATCGGGTGTTTGGTTATTTCTGCTTTCGGGGGGTTAATTCTGTTCTTGTAAGGTTACTGGCTCCGGGTCTTCTTCCTTTCCAGAACGTGCAGCTAGCACTCAGAGCGTCCCTCTAACATAGTGCTTCCGTGGCTCTCACAGATTCTGATAAGCCATTCTTTAGTTTCATTTATTTAAAAACATTTTTGGATTCCTCTTGAGACTTCTTTTTACCCCTGCGGTGTTTAGAAGTTGTCGTCTCTAGGCATTTGGAGTGTCCCTTTTCATGACTGGTTTCCAGTTTGTTCTCATGAGTTCTAAGCGTGAACTCTGTGGTTCCCCCCCCCCCCCCCCCCCGCATTATCTGATGAATGGCCCCAAAGGTACTTCCCTTGTCCCCAGTGAGCGCAACAGGGTGTTCCCTGCTGTGTGACAAGGTCCAGGAACTCCCATTGGCTCTCCTCAGGACCTCATACAGTGGAAGCCTGCAACCTGTCACTTCCTGTCACTGCCTCCTTTCATGAACGTTCTTGACAGTCATCTTAAGTCCGACTGGAGGGCGACTTCCAGCATTCCCTTCTGCACCATGGAAGGGGGTCGCTCACAGAGCAGAGAATTCAAGCTCACCTGCCTGGTCTTCAGTAGCTCTTAAAGAGAAGGAAGGCACCTGGGCCTGTGGCGTAGAAAATCACCGGACCCAGCTGTGGGGCCTGGGAACGGAGGGTATGGCTCCGAGGGGTTGAAGCACGGGTGTGGAGCTGACGTGTTGTTGTGTACCACCTGCCCACAGCCCAAGAGGCGCCTCCCAGCCTCCACCCTGACACCTCGCCCTTTGGGAAATACCCATCATGCACAGGGATGGAATCAGAACGGTTCTGGCCCACAGGCTTGCCGAGAGCAGCCTCCTGGTACAGAGGGGTCACGGTGTGGTCTGCTGTTTCACCTCCTTCTAGCCTCTCCCAGACCTCTAGAAACGGAAGCCACACTGCTCATTGAGGTGGGAGCCGCCCTTGTGAGGAGTGTTTGTGCTGAGTCTCAGGGCGCTGCTAGTGTGTGTGGGAAAAACAGGAAACAGGAAGGCAGCTGCCATCAGCCGTGGGCGGTGGGGTCATCCACCTCACCCCAGTGCTTCTGCCTTTCAGAGGCTAAGGATGAACAGAGCTCCATCTATCTGAACAGCTCACAGCTGGGTCCCGAAAATGGCCTGTTGGTGGTAAGGCTGACTTCAAGTGCCTGGGATGGCCATTATTTCCCTTTCTCAGTTCTCACCCTTGTTCTAGCCTGAGTCAGCATCCACTCAGGCTTCAGGCTCCACCAGTCATGAAAAAGGGCTCTGCACAAAGCCTTTGATATTTAGTTCTTACCGTTTGGGTATTTTCCTCCACCCAACAGCAGGGGTAGTGGTGAGGAGCCGGTGCCCTCCTCCCTGGGCCTTCTGTCTTAGTTAGGGTTCCTATTATTGTGACAAAACACCATGGCTAAAAGCGACTTGGGGAGGAAAATGTTTATTCTACCTCACAGGTTGCAGTCCGTCACCCAGGGCAGGATCCTGGAGGCAGGAGCTGATGCAGAGGCCATGGAGGGGTGCTGCTTGCTGCCTTGCTCCTCATGGCTTGCTCAGCCTGTTTTCTTGTACAGCCAAGGACCACTTGCTCAGGGGAGACACGACCCACAATGGGTTGGGCCCTCCCACGTCAATCACTGACTGAGAAAATGCCCCACAAGCTTGCCTACAGGCCAATCTATGGGCGCATCTTCTCAATCGAGGTTCTCTCTTCTAAGATTTGTATATCTTTGTGCCAAGGCAACAAAATCAATAAATAAAGCCACCCGAACACATTATGTCAGCATTTTGGGGTGGCAAAGGTTTCCCTGGACTTCTAAAGACCTCTGTTCAAGTCAAATCAGGATTTGTGGCTTCAGTACAAAAGAGAGCTCAGAACCTGCGAGTGTGAAACAGAACAGAGATTTAATGAAGATATTTGAATATAGGTTCAAGCATGAAGGTTAGGAGAAAGGTGCTCAGAAGACACACTTGAGAGCATGGGTGTGCTCTCGACACACTTGAGAGCATGGGTGTGATCTCAAAGAGCCACAGAAAGTGGAACGCCCAGGTGTAGGTGCAGGTTCCTCAAGGAGGGTCACAGTTGATGGTTTTTTACAATAGGATGGAGGACTTGGGTGAGGTTTGAAAGGATGTTAAACCTGAATGAGATCACTGAGTAGTTCCTGGGGGCCTCCTGACAAAGGTACACTTGATAAGGACAAAGGCTAGCTTACAGTGATATAGGAAGGTAGGATATCTTGGTTGTAAACAAAGTTAACAATTTTGGACTCTCTTAGGCATTGTTGGATGACTCCGTAGCCCAATGGTTTCAGTCACAAGAAGCCTTGGAGACTACCTGGGTTCGCCTCCCCTTCTCTAATGACAGATACCTTGGCTTAACAGTTGTGTGCACCCAACCCATGGGAGGTCCCACGTCCCATGTGGATCCTGCTGGGTAACGTCTTTTTCTCCTGATGCCATTCCCTCTGAATTCTCATAGTGTGTAGAGATAAACAACAGGACATTTGTGTTGCCAGCTGCCTGTTGCCCTTCTAGAAGCATCCATGAATATTAACATTGTTCATGAAGAACAAGATTTGGATGCTCTGGCCTCCCCATGGAGATTGTGACCCTCTTGGGTCACACTTACTGTGCCTTACTACATGTCCTGTCATAGCACTTCTAGGGCCACAGGTCCAAATGTCCTTTTTTTTTTTTAACACTCTTGAACCCATTAACTTTGATCCAGCATAAGACCAGTGGGCTGCACCGCCCTCTTAGTGTCTGAGCCTAGGTTAGGCACGTAGTGGCACAAGTACCACCCACTTGAAGGGCCACAGATTTTCTACCAGCCTTGTCTACTTGTGACACTGTCCTTGTGCCTTGCAGGGCAAGGTCCATCTGGAGCTGAGGCTGAGTGAGGTCATTACAGACACCGGTGTGGTGTGCCACAAACTCGCGGCACGGTAAGTCACCCCAGGAGATAGGTGCCTCCTTCGTTTCCCCAGAGGTTGCCCGTTTCATCCCTCCTGTCCTTGACGGAGCTGATGCCCACCCCCAGTGTGATTGACAGGCAGCTCTTGGAGAGAGCCTGACGTGTTCGATGCCATCCTTCAGCTAAGAAGTGGGCCATTACCTTCCAGAGCTAGAAATGGGTATGAGTTGATAGGTAGGGAGGTAGCCCGACAACAGTGAGGTCACATGGCTACATACGGACATAGGAGGCACACTCCAAGTTAAGTTAGTCCCAGGACTTTGCAGCCAAGCGAGCACTCAGCCCCTCTGAAGGGTGGTGGGCCCTTATAGTAATCCACAGGACGTTGTGTCTTCAGGAGAGCGTTGTTCCACACATTCCATTGTGCATTCATGTTTCAGGTGGACCCCACCCCAGCCCTAGGAGTGCACACCAAGTTGAGACTTTGCCCTTCAGACCATGGCCCTCAATGTGCTAGATGGATTCTCTTTGCTTCCTCTCCTTATATCATGTGCAGAGTAGCTCCATACATCACCCCTCTCCTGCTGGCTTTCAGGTCTCGGTTGGCTCTCTCTCCTTCTCCAAGGGACCCAAGCTGTGTCTTGGAGAGTCTTCCACATGGTTGGATAAGTAGAAGGGAGCTCTGGTGATCAGGGACATCCCCACCTGGTCTCTACTACTGTAAGGAACTACTTGAGGCCAGGTAACTGACAAAGAGCAGAGATCTGTGTGGCCGTGCTTCTGTTAAGGCCTTGTGCTGTGTCCTAATAAGACAGAACAGCCCCCAGTGAGACTCTGAAAATCATCTATTGGCTAAGATTTTGTCTCAGCACCGAGAGTGCAGTCCCTGGGTTCCAGGACCTGTGAGGAGGTCTTGGATAAGAGAAAAGAGTCTGTCTGTGGTAAGGATATAAAAGTGTGATCCTGAGAAGGAATCCGGGGAACAGGGCCTGGTCTTGTAGCATCAACTAGACAAACCCAACCACCTTTAGCTGCCCAGTAAAGATGGGAAGGGATGGAAGTTAGCACCCTATGTTGTCTGCCCCGGCTCTCAGTGCAGCAAGGGATCCAATGCCAAGTTTTCAATGTCAGCCTTGGTCGGGAATTAGTGTGGATGGTTCCTCCTGAGACATCTCCATACGCTGCATTTCCCTGATGAGATAGCTCACTGGTATACAGAGCTACACCTCAACAGCTCCACACCAGTGTAGCATAGGCCCATTTTGAGGGTTCAGCTGAAGAGCAAATCCCTTAAATATTAAACACAGAATGCTACAGTTCTTGTTCTTTAAACTCTAGATTTGGGAACTTTTTGTGATTCAAATTTTCCATTCACAAACTTCAGGAATGGCTTAACAGTGGTGGTGGGGGCATGGTGAATATTTTATTATCTTTCTCTTTCACACAGATCATGCACTGTGTTTGTGAACCTTGAGTCATGTCAATTTGGATTCAGATGAGTGCAGTGCACAGTGTGGGACTATCCCTGATTCTAAGTCCGATAAACCTGGCTTCTGAATCTCAATCAAGGGTCCCAGTGTTGGAGCTGGAGAGGTGGCTCAGTGATTAAGAGCATTTCCTGCTCTTGCAGAGGACCAGGGTTTTGTTCCCAGCACCCACTCTTGGGTAGCTCACAAATTCCTGATCTGTGGAATCCAATACCTTCTTCTAGTTTCCACAGGTACCCACACACATGTGCATGGACACACACGGACACACATGCACACATATAAATAAAATATACCTTTAAAAATATGAGACCCTAGTGATTAGACTCTTAGGGTGGACAGTTCAAACAGTTGAGTCACTGTATTGCCCTGCACTGTGAGGGGCATGGGAAACCAGCTGGCTTTTACTCCAAGTGACATGCCCTGCATGTAGAAGATCTCTTCCTGGTTTGCAGCAACTCTGGCCATTGTAGGGCAGTCTCAGGTTGAACTGGAAAGTGTAGCCTTTTCCTGATGTCTGCATGAGCTGGAGAGAGGATGCAGCACAGCAGTACTCCGCAGATATACCTGGATGCTGCAATTGGGGCAAGGCTGTGAAAGTCTCTCCATCCCACATGTCCAAAATGTGGTTGCGCCTGTGGGGCCTAATGCTGTTTGCTGATTAATAGCTGAATCTCATAAAACAGGTTTGCATTAGGTTGAGACTGTCCACCCAGGTGGGTCTCTGTGGCCTTCCTGGGCCAGCAGCTGTCCAGTGTCTCCCTATGACAGCTGCCTCATTCCTCTGGAGACCCCGACCACACCGAAGGGTTGGCTGCTACCTACACGTCTCTGTATTATCCGGTTCTCTTCCCTGTGCGGATCCCACAAAACTCCGTGGAGCAGTGGCCGGACAAGCCACATTACAGTTCTATCATCTTGTGTCTTCATGGTGTGCCAGACAAGCAGGCCTGAGCTGAGCAGGGTTACCTTTCCACTGCTCCGTGCTCGCTGCTGCTTCAGAGTAGCCTGGAAGACGGCAGAGCTCAGAGGCCATCTGTTCAGTGGGCCTGTTGATGGATGAGTGAATGAGAGAAGGAAGGAGGGCAGCCAAGGGCCAAGTCATCAGAACGGAGGAAAAGCATATCCCAGAAGGCGGGGAAGGGCACAGAGCTGGAGGATGCTGGGTCAGACTGGCAGAGGTGCCAGACCATGCCACAGGGCACGTTTCTCCTAGCAGGAGTCTTGGAAAGCAAGAGGGTGGGTTAAAGAAAGCCTGACAGGGTGGAGCCATCTCACAGACCCATGGGTGACAAGGAGGAGAAAGAGACAAGGCTCCCCCCCTACACACACACACACAAACACACATACACACAACTACTCAGGGGAAACAGCCCCAGGCATTCCAAGCAGACCTAAGCTCTTTGGAGTGTACTTCATGCAGCACCTCCCAGACAAGTGTCTTCAGCCTTTTAAGATGTAGGCGGAGGCGCTGGGACCCATGGTGTGTGTAGCTGTGCCATGAGTTGGGATCAGGGTTGAGACTGCTACCTCTGACTGATTGAGTTACAGGAACTGGGCTCATACAAAGGAACATGAGATGCACTGTATATATATATATGTATGTATGTGTATGTATATGTATATGTATGTATGTATATGTATATGTATATGTATTATGTATTATGTATACACACATTCACATATATACATTATATACATTCATATATACCCATTGTATACATATTCATTCATATGTACACACTATATATACATTCACATATATATACATATGTACACACTATTATATACATTCACATATATACCATTCATATGTATGCACTGTATATATTCACATATATACATTCATGTACACACACTATATATATTCATATATACCCATTGTATATATTTTCATATATATATACACACACATTCATATATATGCACTGTATATACATTCACTGCTTCAGAAGCCATGCTCAGGGGACAGCTCTGAGCCCCCTGAAAAGAAACACATCTTAAGACACAGAGTTTCTGACTCTGTTTCCACCCAGCTGATGGCAGAGCACAGGCTGAAGGGAGCTGTGGCATGAGGTATCAGATCCTGGATGGAGCCTCAGCCCCGTGTCGAGGACCATTAAACACCCCCCCCCCCCGGTTTACATGCGTCTAAGAACCACTTGTATCCCTCTAGCCCAGGGAAGAGCCTTGTTATTGCCCAGAACACATAGCGCAGACAGAAAGATGGCTACAGCTTTATCGATTATGAACCGTCTCGAGGAAAGAGCCGCCTCCCCCAAAAGGCAGAGAACGAAACTGGCCGAATCAGAAGAGTGATAACCACAGCCTAGAGCTTGACCTCAGCTACTTTGTTCTTTAATAACCAGCTGCAAAAATTCTGGACATTTGACTTAAACTTCACAGGGCCTAGCATCTGCCCGAAGAGCTCATGTCAATGGAGAGTAGAACTGAACCCCAAGAGGTGCAGTCAGCGGAAAGACTAAGAGTGATGGAGACGTGGCGCTCGCAGGCCAGTATAGGAGAGTCACGGTGCCGGTCAGAATATATGGACAGCCACAGGCATCGCTGTCAATCCCCCGCCTGTAGACAGGGATCAGGGAAACAGCTCGCACTGTAGGAAGGCAAGAGAGGTGCGGGGGCCCCACAAAGGGGTTGCCAGTGCAGGCTTCTGAGCAGCGGAGGGCAGTGCTGGCCCTGGGGTGACACCAGGGTACTCAGCTGTCACCTAGGTACAGTGGAGGGGCTATGACTGGTGGTCACAGGACTCAATACCCTAGAAGAGGTAGTTTTGTGAAGGCCACCTGCTCTGTACTTTGCTTCCACAATGCTTTGCAATTGCTAATCCACATTCTTGCCAGAACTTGCCAGGCCATAGGAAAGAGGAGAACTCCTGGTCTAGGAAGCACTGGTTTGGTTTACTGTGACCTCCATGTCCTTCCCCTGACCTCTGTCTTCTCTGTCTCAGCATCTTCGAGTGCCAAGGCCTCCCCATTGTGAACGGGCAGTGCGACCCTTACGCCACAGTGACGTTGGCCGGACCCTTCAGGCAAGTTGTCTTTCTGACATCCTACCCTGCCTGGGTTTCAGTTCTGGGTTGGGGGTGCAGGGAATGGCCAGATGGAGCTCCGGAGGCAAGAGGTTGGCCCTCTTTTCGGGGGGGTGGGCGTGGTGCACTTGGAAGCAGAATGTGTCGTGTGGATTCATGGTGGCGAGGTCTGTTTCTCGGGAAGCCTTTGTGAGCTCCGTACCGGGTATTTTGGGCTCCGAAAAGGTCCCTGTTTTACATGCCATCTGGAGGTGGAGACAGACGATCCTTGAGGGATAAATAAAGGTAGTAAACAACTGTGCATTTGACAGTTCTGTTTCAGACCCATCTGGAGCCGACAAACTCTCTCTCTCCACTGCAGGTCGGAAGCGAAGAAGACGAAGGTGAAGAAGAAGACGAACAACCCCCAGTTTGACGAGGTGTTTTATTTCGAGGTCGGTGCTCCAGGCGGGAAGAACTCTGAGCCTTGGCACTGAGACTGACAGCAAATCTCAGTCTGAGCCACCTGACTGTGTCTCAGGAGCTGTCCGGGCCCAGCCCAGGGATCCTCAGATCTGGGTAGCATTTGATTCCCTGGGAGTTTTCCTCCCTCTCTCAGGAGAGAAAAGCCACAGGTCTCTTGCTGAAGCGGCTGCCTCACGTTGGAAGGGCAGGTTGATGCTGTCACAGTCCCCAGGACTGGCGTTGGGGTTGTTTGTTTGGCCTCGGGGCTTTTGTTTTCCTGGCTGTTCACCGCAGCTTCCCCAAGCAGGGCGAGGTTCATTTCTCCGGAAACGTGAGGGTTTGAGCTAAAAGGGGAAATGATTCAGCCCAGAGCACCCTGGGGCCTCTTAGAACTAGAGCAGGTTAGTCAAGAAGGGTGAGGCCGGAGCCTGCTCAGGGCAGCAGGTCCCCCTCAGCCTCGGAGGCTCCTGTGTATGCTTTAGCACCAGGTTCTGGGGGCTGGGGGGGGGGGGGGCGACAGGCAAGGCCTCAGCTCCCATCTTCAGGGCCTGCCCCCCCTGGCAGGAAGGACAGGCAAAGTGTAGACACAGCTGGTGTTGTGACAGGCTGCAGACCAGCATGGCGGCCCAATATATCTAACGCCTGCACTCAAGAGTCAGAAGCAGAAAGATCGTAAGTGTAAGGACAGCCTGGTCTGCCTAGCAACTTTCAGACCAATGGGCGTTAAAGAGCTAGACCTTAATTTACAAACTAGGACTCGGGGAGGTGATTCAGTAAAGCATTTGCTGTGCATGCATAGAGTCCCGAGTTCGGACCCTAGAACCCACCTGAAAATCCAGGCATGGCAGTGCACACCTGTAATTCCAGTTCTTAGGGTGAGGTGACAGGTGGGTCCCTGAAGCTCACTGGCCAGCCAGCCTGGCCAGATCAGTGAGCTTTGGTTCAGTGAAAAAAAAAGACCCTGCCTCAAAAAATAAAGGGTGGGGAGCGACTGAGGAAAGAATTCCTATGTCAGCGTTTGGCCTGCACACATGCAGGTGCACACATTGTATGAGACAGACACACAAACCCAGTCAATACATTAAAAAATAAAAGCCACCCGGCTCTGGTGGCACAGAGACTCGCCGTGGTGCTGAGGAGGGCAGGGCTTCTCAAGTGTGGAATTTTCCAGAGCTTGAGCAGGGCTCCCAACCTGAGACTGGTACTGTCAGGGCTGGGGCCAGGGGGCTCTGTAAATCTTCATGGACCAGGGTGCTGTGGATGGAATCAAGTTAGTCAGAGCAATGGACAAGTCTTCAGAGCCAACCCTAGGCAGGGTAGAGGCAGGGAGGAAGAGGCCTGAAGTCAGGTCTGCGGCCTGGGGGGGTGCAGGGGGGAGTGGTGGGGAGTAGCAGTGCTCTGTGCTGGCTAGGAAATCCTTGCCGTACAGGCAGGTGGAGGTGTCACAGAGCGGGGCACGGCACTGGGGCCCCAGCGGGCTGTCCCGGGAGGCATGAACTTGTGGTCACAACATGTGAAAGTTGAGCAGGAATTGAAAATCAAAGCCAGCGATGTCCGTCCTTGTCTGGGCGCCTCCAGCGGCTCCACCAGGCTGTTACAATATGGTGCGAGTGAAGATGGACTCTTCCGACACCATATCCACCCTGGTGACAAGCTCATTCCTACTGTTTCTACCCTGCGTCTCTGGGCTGTGCGTGTCTTATTTACTTGCTAAAGA
The DNA here is from genome assembly GCF_049852395.1 of Peromyscus maniculatus bairdii. Classification (NCBI taxonomy): domain Eukaryota; kingdom Metazoa; phylum Chordata; class Mammalia; order Rodentia; family Cricetidae; genus Peromyscus; species Peromyscus maniculatus. The sequence goes on from NC_134868.1 coordinate 57,168,827, forward strand.
CATGAGCTCCAGCCCATTGGGTTAACCCAGTGTCCCAGAGAAGCTTGAGAATCACATTGTGTGGCACCTGTCAGACTTCCAAAGACAGGTGGGGTCCCTGCTCCTCCCGGTCCCAGACTTGAGGTACCGCGGCTGTCAGTCTTTCAGTCCGGTGACTCAGCAGCCACACCCAGCTTACAAGACTTACCGGGGTTCTTTATCACTGTTTGACTTAAGCTGGGGACAGACTTGGGGGTGGGGGGGAGCTCGGAAAGAAGGTGAACTCCCTGGCTGACTGTGTAGCCTCTCATAGACATGGCTTTAGTAGAAGGTAGCTTCCACATCATTTTCTTCCTAGACTTAGCTTAGATCCTCCTTGCTGGGGAGAAGAGTGATGGGAAGCCTGGAGCCTGCCTGGGGCATGCTTCCCTGAGACTCACTGTGGGCTGTACCGCCATCTTGAGTGGGAAGATGGAGGCAGTAGGGACCAAGGGGCATCAGGACAGGGTGGTGTAGGAAGATGACGGCGCCTGGTGGATGTGTTTCTGGGAGAAGCAGTTGACGGGTGTGGTGCTCAGGAGGGAGGCAGTGAGGCCTGGGTGTTCACCATTGCCTCACTATCCAGTAAACTAAAGCACTGTCCAGTTAAGGAGCATGAGCGTCAAGTTCTAGATCAGGGCTTGGAGCAGAAAGCCTCTTTCTGATCCTTGCGAAGGGCCCAGAGTGAGGCAGCATCGTGCACTACTGTGGTCAAAGCAGAGCCAGCTCCTTGGTCATTACCCCGAGCCTGAATTCCAGTTCCTGCACCTGATTATTTTCAGATAGGGTCTTGAGTGTCTCAGGCTGGCTTTGAACTCACTATATAGCTGAGGATGACCTTGAACTTCTGATCCTCCTGCCTCCACCTCCTGAGTGCTGGGGTTATAGGCATGAGTCACAAGGCTATGTTAATATGGTGCTAGGGATTGAGCCTTGTGCATGGTGGACAAGCATTCCACCAAGATACATACATCATGAGCCCTCCCCTACCTGTTATGTTACAGTCATTCTAAGCCATCAGGAGAAAAGAATGGTAGATCATTCCCTCAGTTCAGACTTCTCCCAGGCCTGTGTGTCCCTCCTGAACCCTTTACTAACACACTGGAACTGTGGGTCACAGGTCCTTCCTTCTTCCTCACTTTGTCAAGATGGTCTGCAGGCAGTCTCTCTCTCTCTCTGTCACACACACACACACACACACACACACACACGCACGCACGCACGCACGCACGCACGCACACACACATCTTGCATGGCCCTTCCTTGGGTTGTGGGGTGCAAAGCCGCCTGGCAGATGTGTCTGACATTATTTACCCCCTTCTGACTCCAGGTGACCAGACCCTGCAGCTACAGCAAAAAGTCACACTTTGACTTTGAGGAGGAGGACGTAGACAAACTTGAAATTCGGTGAGTCGCTCACAGAGGTTGATAGCAAAAGTTAGGAGATGTATCACTTCCACGGGTCCCAGCCCCCAAACTATTGAGGTAGCTCTGGCACGTCTCAGCCACAGCTGTTTGGGGGTCTCATTACTTGCTACCCTCAAAGGTCTAGGGTCAGTTTTAGAAGCCACGAGGGCTACTTTCTCACTGGTACTGCCCCGTGGGAAAGCCTGCTGGCACCCGACAGGTCTCTTCCTCCAGACTGTTTTCTGAGCTCTGACAACCCCTGTAGAGGCCATCTCCTTTGATGTTACTGATGGTTTCTGGGTACTGTGTGGCTCCTGTATGGGTCTGCCTGCTCTGTTACTATAGAAACCAAGTCTTCTGTAAAGGTTAGCATGTACCACATCCTCCCCCTGTGGATTCCTAAATCCATCTAAGTTGTTTGGGGAACATGCTGGTCATCCAGTGGCCAAGCTTGCCAGCAGGAGCCTCCAACACTGGGATGAGAGACACCAGCAGCTCTCCTGGTTCCCACAGACATGTTCTCAGTGAAGCGTCCTCCCTCTCGGTCAGACAGGTGTGCTCTGTAGGACGGGCAAAGATGACAGAAAGATCAGCCAAGTCTTCTGAAACATCCTCTTCCATAGCAAGGCCTGATAGTCAAGGCCTGGGGGAGCCAGTGTGAGCCTTTCAGCTCTGTGGCCCTTAACTCTGCTGAGTGTTTAATGCTGTCAGGAACCATGCTCCCAACCCACTCTTATTCTGGTGCAGATTCTTAGTCTGAGGGAACAAGGAGCGTTCTCTTAGGGAAAGGGCATCATTGAGTGGCCCATCCTCCCAAGAAGCACCGGACACTGCCGTGGCTGCAGACTGTGTTGTACTGTGTGGCTGGCTCCTTGGGACCCAACTGCGGCCCCTCCAGTGGATACACAGTACCCCTTGATCCTGGTTCACACCCCACAGTCTAGTGCTTGGTGGAGACAGAGGCAGGACTCCTAAGTTTTAGGAGCAGGGTTGCCCAGTGTCCAATGCCCCTCCGAGGTGTAGCCATGGTGGAGCATCTGCCCCGGCTGGCTGGCTATTTTGTCTTCTGGGCAGCTGCTCAGCCTGATGACGCCTCTATTGCTTGATGTGATTGGCTCAAAGATCAAAGCATGGTACATCCGGGGCAGAGCCAAGGCCCTCGGGGCCTTAGCACATCTCTAACACCTGCTTAGGGCCCTTGGGTTACTCCTAGGCGAAGGGACCCAGTCATAGCCAAGAATGGAGCAGCTATTTGGCTCTGCCATGGGTAGTGACACCCCGTAGTTCCCTCCACCAGACTGAGCTGGGGATCCCCACTGACTCCCAGACACAGATACCCTGTCTGCCCACCGCTTGTCTGTTACACAGAGAATCAAAATCTCTGCTCCACAATGCAGCCTGGTTTACCCGCTCTTGGTAAAATCTTCACCCACCCTGAGAACTGGAGGCCTTTATTCCCTGCCCCGCTGGGAAGCAGGCATCCTCCATCCCCTGCCCACTAGGTGGGGCTGCTTGGTGAGACCTGAATGACACTTGGTCATCTCTTTCAGAGTTGACCTCTGGAATGCCAGCAACCTGAAGTTTGGGGACGAGTTTCTTGGGGAGCTGAGGATCCCTCTCAGAGTGCTGCGACATGCTAGCTCTTACGAAGCCTGGTAGGTCTGCATTTCAAGGTACAAGGCTGGGAATATAAAATAGCTTCCAACTGTGCAGGGCACTGCACTGTGCTGACCTTTACCCCCACCTACCACTGCCTGCTCTCTCCCTTTGCCCAGTTGACTTCCAATTCTACAGAGGTGGTGCTCATGTAGGTCCCCTGCTAGTTCCATGGCCAGGTTCTGGGGCACAGGGCTCCACCCCAGCAGATGACAAGCTGCCTGGCCAGGAATATTTGTGTGGCAAAGGATGGCCAGTGTGGGCCAACAGAGAGAGAAAGGTCCTCAGAAAACACTTCAGTGACCACCGGCCACCAGTACAACCCAACTTGCTCTTACGAAAACCACACACTTGTGTTAAACTGGTCTCCATCTTGTCTGAGCACGGGGACCTGTCCTCACACAGATGCTGACTACGAAGGCCCCTGGCCTCCTGTCTTTATCTTCTCCCAGCAGCTCATCTCTCTTTCCTCTCCTCTCCTCATCCACCCAGCTTTAGCCTCCCCTTTGCCTGTGAGTCTGTGGCTCTGCTACCGGAAACATCCAGGTGTCAGAGCCCTGAGAACAGCCCTGGAGCCTTGTCTTTCTGCCTGAGACCCATCTGTGGCAGCCCCGACTCTCCAGGGGCAGGGCACTAGGCTGCCCTGGGAATGCCTCTGGGAGGACCCTGCCCTTACCCGCCGCTCTATGTCCCTCCTTCTTAGGTACTTCCTCCAGCCCCGGGACAATGGCGGGAAGAGCCTGAAGCCAGATGACTTGGGGTCGCTGAGGTTGAACGTAGTTTATACGGAAGACCACGTCTTCTCCTCTGAGTACTACAGCCCTCTGCGTGACCTGTTACTGAAGTCTGCGGACGTGGAGGTGTGTGTCAGCCATGTTTACTGGTGGAGGCCCACATCCAGCCCCACAAACCTGCCCTGTGTACCCACCCATCAGGCTCTGCCCATCCAAAGCATCCCATTGAGCCTCCGCTACCCTGTTTCCAATACTTGGAGACACTTGTACCGATTTTGCTGTGCAAATAACACTTAACTCTCTCCGGTTATAGCTTCCGGAGCCTGACCTACTCGGGCTTCTCTCTTTTCCAGCCCCAGCGCTGCTGGATTTGGGGTTTGGTGGGAGGGTGCCTAGGCCACACTCGTAGAGTATAGCCAGCGAGGTCACACTGGAGATTTTAACACGGGTTTCCATAAGGTGTGGGTTTCCCTGCAAAGAGGGATCTTTAAGTAGATGGGAAGGAAGCCACAGACGGAGTGGCTGGCTCTCTGCACGGTGGCCTCTTTGTGCTGTCATGCACATGACCGTAGGGTGAAGGTCTGGAGTCATCAGGTACCGACCTGTGGACGGGGCACAAGCTGCAGGGGGTGGGTGCCACCTCATGTGCTCACTGCTCACACTCCCCCCCCCCCAGCCTGTCTCAGCCTCGGCGGCGCACATCCTGGGTGAAGTGTGCAGAGATAAGCAAGAGGCAGCCATCCCCCTGGTACGGCTCCTGCTGCACTACGGCAGGGTGGTGCCCTTCATCAGTGCCATTGCCAGCGCGGAGGTGAAAAGGACTCAGTAAGTGTCCCCGGCGGCTGCCCGTCGTCCCCTGCACGCCCAGCCCCCCTTCCCACCTCGTGCTGTTTTCCCCCGTACCCCAACCCCGTACAGAGATCCGCTACCATCCCTTTACATTCCACGTGACTTTGCTGCTCTCCAAACCTAACCCTGGATGGGAAGCGGGGCCCCTAAGTACCCAGTGGTTAGACACCAAAAGTAGCCATCCTAACCCATATCTATACACAGCATTGGTGGGGAGTCAGGGTGTCGGGGGGTCTTCAGGAGCCAAGCAGGTTTCTGACCGCCTTAAACAAATTTCCTTATTGGTCCTTTCAGAAAATCACCATTTCCGAGAAGGCCCAGAGAGGGTGGGGGAGGGGTGGACTGTGCCCTAGGGCTTGAAGGACTAGCTCTGTCCACCTTGGTGAGCTCCAAAGAGGGGGTGGCCTGGGCCCCAAGGCTTGAAGGACTAGCTCTGTCCACCCTGATGAGTGCCAGATTTCCCTGTTGAGCCCCATTACTGAGTCAAAAGGTAGGATCTGCTCCCTCCTGGAACTGCAAGCCTTGTCTCAAGATGCTCTTGATGAAGAATGAACCAGAGCGAAGGTGCCATGGTCATCAGCAGCCGGTTGATGCCCGGCTTTGTGCGCGGACTGAGGCTTTGGTGCAAAAAGCCCAAGATTTTGCAAAAGCACCCTTCATAGAAGGGTGAGGCAGGGTCCATCCAGCCCTGCACACCAATAGTTCAGAACTTGTTGAGATAGGGGTATTTCCCCCGGGGCCCCAGGCATTGAGTTCCTCATGAGATGTCTGGAAACAGGCCTGGCAGCATTTATGTCCCCACCTGGTGACCAGGCTCTCAGAGGAGGCTTTGCTGTCTTAGTGCCTCAAGGCAGACATCATCCCAATGCTGTTTTCCAGGGACCCCAATACCATCTTCCGAGGAAACTCACTGACATCTAAGTGCATAGATGAGACGATGAAGCTGGCGGGCATGCACTACCTCCATGTGACCCTGAAGCCCACCATTGAGGAGGTGAGATGGCCCTGGCCACTTTGGCATGGTGACCAGGGCTTCTACGAGAGATAGGACTACCCTCCAACCCACAGGGACCTTATTTTATTAGCTTTTATAAAGGACATTTCATGTATATTCCAGAATCCTCTTTGCTTTAGGATGGATGGATAGGGTAGATAGACAGACAGACAGACAGATAGATGATAGATAGATGGGTGGATGATTGATAGATAGATAGACAGATAGATGATGGGTAGATAGATAGACAGACAGACAGACAGATAGATGATGGGTAGATAGATAGGTGATGGATGTATTGATAGACAGATGATAGATAGGTAGGTAGGTAGGTAGGTAGGTAGGTAGATAGATAGATAGATAGATAGATAGATAGATAGATAGATAGATAGATAGGTAGATAGATAGATGATGGATAGATAGATGGGTAGATAGGTAATGGGTCACTGTTAAAGACAGGACATGCATGAGAAACCTCATTTTCCTCAGCCACTCCTTCCCACATGCTGTGGGTCCCTCAGTTCCTAAGGCCTCAACTGTGACCTGTACTGTCTGAGGCCTGGACTGTCCCAGCATATGGTTCAGCTGCCTTTTGTATCCAAACTACCCCTGCCCCTAACTCCACCCCTACCATGACTCTTAGTGGATGTCTTGCTGATAAGACGGGTTGTGAAATCGGGTTCTCTACAGTGTGTGAAAATTTAATCTAGAATACTGGTTTATCTATGAGCAGAATCATGGGAACATTTGAGAGGACAAATGTGCTTGAAGTTTTGAGGCATCTCTTCATGAGTAAATCAAGCAATTCAGTCTTGGGGAAATGCCCACGGCATGGCTTCCTTGTTTATGGGTTCCTCCCAGCAGCCTGTGTAGAGGCTACTATCTACTGTGTGGAGTCTCATAAGGCCTCATGGGACTCTGTGGGATTCATTGGGGCTATGTGGTGTTGTAGAATATTATTTTAAGGTGTGTTACTTTTGTTTATGTTGCATTGGTTTAACTCTGTGAAGCTGTGTTACTGTGCCTGTCTAAAACACCTGATGGTCTAATAAAGAGCTGAATGGCCAACAGCGAGGCAGGCAGAGAGGATAAATAAAAGGAGAAATCTGGGAGGCAGAGAAAGAAGTAGCCAGAGAAGGAGGGGGACCCAGGGGCCAACCACCCAGCTACACAACCAGCAATGGAGTAAGAAAGAAGGGTCTACAGGAAGAGAAAAGGAAAAGCCCAGAGGCAAAAGATACAGGGGGCAATTTAAGAAAAGCTGAATAGCAACAAGCCAAACTAAGGCCGAACATTTGTAATTAAGAATAAGCCTCTGTGAGTGATTTATTTGGGAGCTGGGTGGCGGCCCCTCCCCCCAAAAGAGAGCAAAAAGAAACAACAACAGCGTGGGGCCAAGGCTGGTCCTCAAGGCAGCTGCAGTACAGCCCAGGCCTTGGGATGCTCCTCCATGCCGGTAGCTGTCCCGCGTCCGTCCATTGTGGGCGCCGCCTCCAGGAGGGCCAGCTTCCACGGGAAGCCTCTCTGCTCTGTCTTCCCACCGCGTGCAGCATCGTCTCAACCCTCTTCCAGATTTGCCAGAGCCACAAGTCCTGCGAAATTGACCCCGTGAAGTTGAAAGACGGCGAGAACCTTGAGAGCAACATGGTAGGAACCGGCTTTGTTCTGGGACACTTCCCAAAGCCAGCCTCCTGTAGACCCTGATTGAGGATCTCAGGCATGGTGGGAACCGGCTTTGTTCTGGGACACTTCCCAAAGCCAGCCTCCTGTAGACCCTGATTGAGGATCTCAGGCATGGTGGGAACCGGCTTTGTTCTGGGACACTTCCCAACGCCAGCCTCCTGTAGACCCTGATTGAGGATCTCAGGCATGGTAGGAACCGGCTTTGTTCTGGGACACTTCCCAAAGCCAGCCTCCTGTAGACCCTGATTGAGGATCTCAGGCATGGTGGGTACCGGCTTTGTTCTGGGACACTTCCCAACGCCAGCCTCCTGTAGACCCTGATTGAGGATCTCAGGCATGGTGGGGATGGCTGGGCCCCAAACCACGTGTCTGGCTCTTGACCCTGAGTACAGTATTGAGCCCACATGACCTATCAGCATCGGATGTCTATTAACCTCCTGTCTACCACTGCTCCGCTCATGTGCCTCGGTCTACACTGCTCCACACACTCGCCTCAGTCTACACCGCTCCACACACCTGCCTCTTGGAGGCTCCATCAGCTCCCACTGTCTCCTGAGGGCCCAGACCTGACCTTGTGAGCCCACAACCTGACCCCATGAACTCCACCGGTTCCCAACTCAGGACAAACAAACCTCTCCACATGAAGTGCGTCAGGCTGCTCGAGGGGCCCCTGCATGTTAGGGTCTTCTTATGCCTTCAGACAGACTAGACTTCGTTAGGTTCACACTTGCAAACAGAAGTGCAAGTCCTTGGATCCTAGTGAAGTTCAGTCTGTTCTGTGGTGTGGAGCAAGAGGACCCCAGGGGACCGATTACTGTAGCCACTCAATACGGATCTTTGCAGCGAGTGTTTGTAAACATCATGAGGTCCGGCTCTCCTGTCCCTGGGCATGTGTCTGGTGCTGTCTTGGCCTCAGGGAGACTCTGGGTCTAACTTCCCGACTCCTACAGGAGAGCCTGCGGCAGTACGTGGACCGCATCTTCACGGTCATCACCAAGTCCGGAGTGAGCTGTCCCACCGTCATGTGTGACATCTTCTTTTCCCTGCGGGAGGCGGCTGCCAAGCGCTTCCAAGGTGAGCCACCAAGGGCCTGAACTGGAGGATGAGGACGCAGACATCTTGGCTCACAATCCCCCAGTGTCTGGGAAGGAACACCAGCCCCATAGTGTGAGCATGTCCTACCAGAACTACCTTCAAATGTTTTCTTCGTGGGGGTCATGAATTCTGAATTACTGTATTGCCAAGAAGACCAGTCCCTTAGGGGCCTTTCCCTCACCGAGACCCCCAAGGTTTCCCGGTGACCCACTTCTGTAGACCTATTCCTTAGTCCCACTGGCTCCTGGAGAAGCAGAGATGCCCTCCCCACAGTCCTCCCTAAGCTGCATGCTTCACCCCCCCCCCAGAACATCATACCCTCATGGCAGGCCCCCTTCTATGACGTCTGGACCCTGTAGCCCTTGAGCCCAGCACCTGTCCCATGCAGACTAGACCAAACCTCTCAGGCTGCCCACTACCTCCTCCTACCTCAGACCCCAGTACTATTGACCTCTTTTGCCCCAACTCCGGCCCCACCCACACCTCTCCAGGCCCCGCCCACACACCTCCAGGCCCCACCCACACCTCTCCAGGCCCCACCCACACCTCTCCAGGCTCCACCCACACCTCTCCAGGCCCCACCCACACCTTTCCAGGCCCCACCCACACCTCTCCAGGTCCCGCACCTACCACTCCAAGCAGATCATTCCACAAGCATGTGAGCTCCCATGACTATTCCACACAGGCTGGAGCTGCATCTCGGGCCAGAACACCTTGCTCCTGGGACCAACCTCTGGGAAACATGAATCTGTATTGTGTCCCGTAGACCCCAGGCCGCTCCATTCCCAGAGCTCTGGGACTGCAGGCCTCGGAGGGACAGGGAGGGAGTTTCCAACAACAAAATAAAGTTTACCATCTCAGCCCACATGGGAGTAGATCACCCCATGAGTCCTTGGGGGGGCCCTGGTGAAATGACATTACATCTGTGACCCTCAGCTGCCAGACTGTGTCCTCTTGTGTGACATAATGAGAGAAACAGCTAGGGAGACAGACAGACAGACAGACAGAGACAGGAAGAAATCTGTAGAAATATGACAGTACTATTGAGACAGAGGAGCGAGAGAAACGTATAGATATATAGACTGAAGAAAAAGAATGGAAGATGCAGAAGAAATACATAAACAGAGAGAGACAGAAAAAGCGTCTTAAGCCAAGTCTGGCTCATCGGTGTGGCCCTTGAGAATTGCCGAGCAAGATCAGAACCCATAGGCCATTGCTTCTGTCCCAGACTAAAATGTCCCCTGTCTGCTCACAGATGACCTGGACGTGAGGTACACGGCCGTGAGCAGCTTCATCTTCCTGAGGTTCTTTGCTCCTGCCATCCTGTCCCCAAACCTCTTCCAGCTGACACCCCACCACACGGTGAGTGAGTTGTCCTGGAAGCCAGACAGCCAGTCCTTCTCAACTAGGCAGTCCGCCTCAACCAGCCAGTCCTCCTTAAATAGCAAGGTTTCCAGCTTCACCAGCCAGGCCTCTGCAAGTGGAAAGGAGGGTGGATTGAGCAGCTTTCTTCGCTCTAATGGGAGAATCAATACTATTTTATCTTATTTTGTATTTGTGTATGTCTAGGTATGTGTTGGAGTGGGTGGTGCACAGGCCAAACTCAGATACCTTTCGTTATGCACCAGCCATCTTGTTTTTTGAAAAAGGGTCTCTATTGGTGTAAACAGACATTTCCTATCCCACACACCAGTTCCCAAATAACCACTCAGAGACTTATATTACTTAAATGCTCGGCCGATAGCTCAGGCTTATTACTAACTAGCTCTTACATTTAAGTTAACCCATTTCTATTTATCTACATTCTGCCATATGGCCCATGGCCTGTTACCTCATTTTATACACATCCTGCTTGCTCGGTGGCTGGCTGGCATCTGCGGTGACTGCCCTGACTCCACCCTTCTCTCCCAGCATCCTCCCTGTGCCAGGTTGTCTTGTCCAATCTCTTTCTGCCCTGCTATCAGCCAATCAGCTTTATTATTAACCATGAGCCTAATCCACAGCACACTGGGACCTAGAGCTTGCCATTTAGGCTAGACTGACTGGCCAGTGAGCTCCAGGGATCTGTCTGTCTCCACATCTTCAGTGCTTGGATTACATGTTCCACTTTTCATGTGGGTGCTAAGGATCAGACTCATGCTTGGATAACAAGCAGTTCACCAACTGAACGATCTCTTCAACCCCTAGTTAATACTGTTTTAAATAATAATTCATGGTCTGACCAGGGTCTTACCTGCTAGTCTCTACTAGTGTTCTTCCCACCACCTAAGGTACGCATGTATTACTTCATCTACTCATGTGCACATGCTGTGGCCAAGTCCTGTCTGGGTGGACATAGCCTTCTACTGGGGTGACATATGTATGCCTGGTAGAGGCAAGGTGCAGGAGAGTCGCCCCCTGCTAAGGGCTTCTCCACCCTCCAAGCCATGTCTAAGCTGCGCATGTCCCTGGCCAGGGTTGTGGAACCCCGGTTAGCGCTGCAGTGACCTGCTGGATTGCTTTAGTTTTGAGAGGGTCCTTGGCATATAAGGCAGAGGGCCCTCAGCATGTGGCTCTTCTCAGCTGTCAATGCCAGGAACCTGGTGACTTGATGAAATGGGCCCCTGGGGTGCGGCAAGGTCCAGCCCCAGGCAATGCAGATCTTCCTGAATCTTTACCGATGTATCTACTCCCATTCTATGGTAGGTGTTTAGACTAGTAGTTCTCAACCTGTGGGTCATGACCCATTTGGGGGTCAACTGACCTTTCCACCTAAGACCATCAGAGAACACAGATATTTACATTATGATTCATAACAATAACAAAATGACAGTTGTGAAGTAGCAATGAAAATAATTTTATGGTTGGGATCACCACAACATGAGGAACTGTATTAAAGGGTCGCAGTGTTAGGAAGGTTGAGACAGCATCATTTGTCTTATTACCTTATTCTGGGATTGACAGTTACTCTTCTACACAACTAATAAAATTTCTCTTGTCCTGTCCTCTCAGGATCCACAGACTTCTAGAACCCTGACACTTATCTCAAAGACAATTCAGACTCTCGGCAGCTTGTCCAAGTCCAAGTCTGTAAGTCTACGCTCGTTTTTATCTGATTCTGAACACTGGGTTATTGTTCTTTTTTTCTTCTTCAGAAGCTATAAATGAAATGTTTTGCATATGGGGAGGATGTGTTCATCAGAGCTATTAGGATATCGAATAGAATCAAAGCCAGTGTCTCCATCCCCCAGCTCCCAAAGTACGCATTCCAGCACTCCCTGCTGCCTCTGCCCTTACCCGTCATGGAGGGGGAGGTTCAGTGGCCACACTGGGGAGCAAATCAGCCCCATCTGACTCTTCAAGGGGACAAGAGAGCTGAGCCTCCTCAGCTTTGCCCCAGGACCCCAAGCCACAGTGGGCCAGACATGTGTTCTTGACCTTGGCTGTTGGCGCTATAGGGGCAAACCTAGGGACCGTCTGCACTACTGTTCATCCACATGTAGCCTCTACATCCTGGACAGCAGAGGCTGAGCCCTTCTTACCTCTTTGGTTACAAGTCTGGATTTCCCCCTTCGCCATCACTTGCCCTGGACTGGGGGTTGGTGCTGAGGTCTCTGGCCTGCCCTGGACTCCTGTTCCTACAGACCTACCTTCACTTTGATCCATGCTGCTAGCCCCAGGCTGCTGTGAACACATCTGTAGCCAGTTTGTAGCCCTTAATCCGGGTTCCCAGGTGTTGATAGGAGTGAAGATGTGCTTTGAGCCAGGGACTTTGACACAGACTCCCACCAACCTTTATGGCTGCTGCTTCAGAATCCCAGCTTCATGCAGAAACCTCTAGGTGGGCTGCACGCTTACCGTTCACCTGTGTGGCCGGGAATCACCTCACCTGTGGTGCCCTAGGCTTGTCGCTGTGGGCTGCAGCTTTCCGATCTGGCCCATGGGCATTGGTGCCGGTGGCTGTCAGCAGATGACCTGTTTCCTTTCAGGCCAGCTTTAAGGAGTCATACATGGCGACATTCTATGAATTCTTCAATGAGCAGAAGTACGCAGATGCTGTAAAAAATGTAAGTGTCGCATCCTCCAAGGCACAGTTCCCCCACACCCTCTCCATGGCCATTGCCAGGACCCACCACACCCCTTAACCAGAGGCTGGCCTGCCTGCCCTAAAATTCACCTCCTTTGGCTCCCCTCAGAGTCTAGTGTGGAGACTCGCCCTCTGTTTTCTGTGCCAAAGGCTTTCTGTTAAGTTACTTTCTGCTGCTCTGATAAAACATTAACCACGACCAACTTGGGGAGGAAAGGGTCTATCTGGCGTACACTTCTACATCACAGTCTGTCACTGAGGGACATCAGAACTCAAGCAGGAACCTGGAGGCAGGAGCTGAAGCAGACGTCGCAGGGGAGTGCCATTGACTGGCTTGTTTTTTTATAGCTCGCTCACCTTGCTTTTTGTCCTGTTTCCAACATAATATTTTTATTGATTCTTTGGGAATTTCATATCTTCCACCCTGATCACACTCACTCCCTAGTCTTTCCATGCCCCCTCCTCCCGCCCTTGTGACGTCCCCCCAACAAAAAAGGAAACAAACAAGTCCAATTTGTGTTATCTATATACTCACTGGAGTGTGGTCAAACTCTCAGTGGCCTGCGCCTTAAACAGAAAGGAGTCCCTGCCCTCCTGCACCCCTGCCAGAAGCCATCAATTGTGGAGTCAGCTTGCTTTCTTATACCACCCAAGACCTCCTGCCCAGGCCTGGCATAGCCTACTGTGGGCTGGGCCCTCCCACATCAGTCATTAACCAGGTAACTCTGATGGAGGCAGTTTCTCAGTTGAGGGTCGCTCTTCCCGGATACGTCTAGGTTTGTGTTGAGTTGACCAACAGTGGTCCACGTGGGTCTTACATTGACTGTGTTTTAACACCCGTGTGTGCTGTCTGAGCCCTGGCCTGACGCATGTGTAGAAACAGACACTTCAGGACCCTCGGCTTTGCTGTTCGTCTACCGTTCAGAAGCAGTCTGCACAGCGTCTCTCTTAGAAACCATAAAGTCCTCAACAGTGAAAGGGAAGTAGGGACCGAAGCTGGGGTGAAACATGAAATCTTAAAAGGTCTTATAAATAGAAAACTCAGAACCAGATATTGGGGTGAAGGCTGAAAGATCACAGAAACAGAACAAACCACAGCCAACCTCACCTAGCCAGCTCCTCAGCCGATCCTGTTTCCATGAATTCTCAGACCGAAAGCCTCTGAGTCCTCACCCCTAAGGGTCTCAGTTGAACTGCTGCTTAGTTCCTGTCTCCTGGTATATATATATATCATTCTCCACCCAGTAATGTCACTTCCTGGGATTAAAGATGTATGTGCTTCCCAAGCAAAAACATGAGATCTCAAGTGCTGGGATTAAAGGTGTGTGCCACCACACCTGGCTCTGTTCCCAGTGTGGCCTTGAACTCACAGAGATCCAGACGGATCTCTCCCTCCTGAGTGATAGGATTAAAGGTGTGTGCCACCACTGTCTGGCCTCTGTGTCTAATCTAGTGGCTGGCTCTGTCCTCTGATCCCCAGATAAGTTTATTAGGGTACATGCTATATTGGGGTACACAATATATCATCACACTGGGGGCCAGGGAGAAGAGTGACCTCAGCCAGGCACACCTAGTGGGGCTCTGGATGGGCTACGCCCCCCTCCCACATACCTCAGGATGCACCACTAGAACCTGACTTAGGCCTACGACGCTCAGGTAGACTCCCTACCATGCACCCGGCTCCTGATGAGAGCCCTGGCAAGGTCACGACAGATGGACAAGCCCTGGCGGGATGGACTCATCTCCTGGAGACGAGAGCAGACACCTGTCTTAGGACTCACGTCCCCAAACCTCTCCCCCGAATTCAGAGGTCTCGGCATCCAGCTAGGCTTCTGGCAGAGCAGACTCTGTCCACGTGCTTCCCTTCTGACAGTCTGATTTCCTTCCACTTCAGTTCCTGGATTTGATCTCATCCTCGGGGAGAAGGGACCCCAAGAGCATAGAGGAGCCCATCCTGCTTAAAGAAGGGTAAGGAATTGGGTCTTGGTGGTCGAGACTGTGGTGGTGTTGGCCTCCTTCTCTGTCCCCATCCCTCCTGCCCAAGGGGCTCTGGGAATGCATCCTGCTCTTGTTTGCATGAACTTTGACAGGCATGCCTAGTTCCCATGAGCCCTGCTCTGCATCCCAGTTCCCAGTTCCTAGTTGAGACTATGTTCAGCTAGGCCCATGGCCCTTTGGTTCAAGCTTGGGCCATCCACAGGTCACCATCAGGCTGCCCTAACTGTATCTGTTGTTTTTCTTCAAATCACCTTCTATCTTAACCACGTGTTCAACAATACACACACGACACCATGGGATATACATTTAATTCACAACCTCTAAAGCAACAGGCTTAGTCTCAGAATCCTTAACTTGGCCCAGTGTGTCCAGGCCTTGCAAGCCTTGTATCGATGGTAACAAGCTCTCAGGGTAACCAGCCATTGCAGGGAAGGGTGCAGCCTCTCCAGCTCTGCCAACACACTGCGAGAATTTCACTCGCTTTCTCGTGCCGGGGTTTGGGGCCTTGACCCCACACTGAAGCACCGCCTCTTCCTCTTCCGGGTCGTGTCCTCCAACCACACACAGCTCTGTGTGCATAGCTGCCATGTCACCCTGGAGAGGGGCCTGTCACTTCCCACCCCGTCTTATCATCTCCATCCACTTGTGAAAGTAACTGTGTTCACAAAGGCCCACACCATGATTAGGTGCATTTCCGCTTCTGCCGAAACATTCCTCAGCCCATCACCTGCCGGTACACAGGACGTGAGGTCGACTTTGTGCATTTAAGTGTATTTGCTGGGTGAAGTCAGCCCAGCTTATGTGAGGCCAGTGACCCTTACTGTAGCCTCCGGCATTGACTGCTGCCTCTCCCCGCACCTGTGAGGAACATTGGTGGCAGTTAGAAAAAGTCACTTATGCATGTGATACTCGGGTCAAAAATCAAGCAAGAAGAGTTATGAATCCCTTTTCAAGGACCCCCCCCCCAGATACTTCTCCATAGAGCCATATAGTGCTGTGCAATGTGTGCTCCTCTATACAGGAAAGTCCAGCATTACAAGTGATGCTGTGCACATTCGTTTTACACACATTCCGTGTGTTTACAGGTCAAAGAGAATTGTGTTTTCTAGGAAAGTACTAGAAAGAAGCATAAATGTTAAAACAAAACAACAACAAAAAACCAAGAGCATGTGCCCTTCAACTTCAGCCTTAGCTCAAGGTCATAAAAGGGCAGGGTTTCAGGACCCCTGCTTGCCCATGGCTTATGAGAGTGCAGAATTATTATGGTTATGTGTCTGGAGGTAGCTCGGGCCCTGGCTTGAGAACATTCACTGGGCGCCATGTGCCCTCTGTGCCAGGTTCATGATTAAGCGGGCCCAAGGAAGGAAGCGATTTGGAATGAAGAATTTCAAGAAGAGGTGGTTTCGCCTGACGAACCACGAGTTCACCTACCAGAAGAGCAAAGGTAACAAGTTTCTCCACTCCTTCACTTGGGGCCCAGCAAGGCAGAGGGGCTCCCCCCGGTTAACAGGCTGACTGCCACAGGAACCCAGGGAGCAGGTGAGACCTAAGACGAGCCTCAGCCTCGGGCCCTGTGAGCCTCCGTGAAGATGACCGTGTTCTCAGGAATCTGCTCCCCATAGAACCAGAGGGTACAGAGCTGACTGTGGTACAGCAGACCCTTCACCCCCACTTCTGTTTCCTCAGCTGTCAGTAACATTGCTGCCCCTGGTACCCCTTTATATGTCTTTCTGGCTCCTGTTCCTCTGTAGGATACGCAGCCCCAGAGCATTGATTCAGCAAAGAGAAGAGGGGCCTCGGGTGTGGCAGCCACAGGCTTTCCTTAGGGAAGATGTCCTTAGCCAGGTCTCCTTGTGCCTCATCAGTTCTGGGTTCCAGTCGTAGGGACAGAGCTGAGCAGTCCTGCCGTGCCCTAGGATCTAAACTGGCTAGTGTGCCCTAGTGCTGGAGATGGTGTGGGCCACACTCCTGTGGACCTGACTGAGACACTTGATCTCCAGCGTGAGAATGGGGCCAAGGTCCTGCCTTGGGGTAGGCAGGCACTGTGCTCTGAGAATCCCACGCCTACCCCAGCCCCACATCCATGGCTCTTCCTATTTTTTTCCAGCCTTTAGGAAAAGACAGCCAAGAGCCCTCCCTCTCCTGCGGCCTTGCAGTCGCTGGGCCATGGGGAGCCTCACGCCGGCGAGGGGCGGGGCACGCTGTGCAACTGAGCACAACTTCTAACCCCTCTCTGTTGCAGGTGATCAACCCCTTTGCAGCATCCCCATCGAGAACATCCTGGCTGTGGAGAGGCTCGAGGAGGAGTCCTTCCGAATGAAAAACGTGAGCGATGGCCCAGTTCCAACCCAACGGGGTGTCCTTCCTCCTCCTTGTCCACCTCCCCGCTGTTGGCCATGTCCCCTCCCCCAGGACCCTGCATATCCAAGCCTGGGCTCCCTGACACCCGGGCACTCACCACCCCACCTCCTCCTCTACCCGGCTCAGTGGTAGAACCTACGAGAAGCTAAGCAAACGGCCCCTGATCCCACCCTCCGTGCTCAGATGTTCCAGGTTATCCAGCCAGAGCGTGCCCTGTACATCCAGGCCAACAACTGTGTGGAGGCCAAGGACTGGATCGACATCCTCACCAAAGTGAGTCAGTGTAACCAGAAGCGCCTCACCGTGTACCACCCGTCCGCCTACCTGAACGGCCACTGGCTTTGCTGCAAGGCCTCCTCGGATACGGCCGTGGGCTGTACTCCCTGCACCGGGTAGGTCCACGGCTCCGCAGCCCTGTCCAGCCAGGCTCAGCCGTCGGCCTCTGCGCTATGTAAGGCGAGTCAGCTGAGATACGGAAGTGTGACTACGATGCAATGAATCAGGAACCACACACACAGAGCTGTTCCTGAGGGAGCCCTTGGTGTGGTCCTCTGAAAGGTTCTGCATAGGCTGGTGGGAGCTGCAAGCCTTCAAGATTCCTCTTTGTCTCCTGCCTGGGGCAGAGATGTCTTCAGGAGTAGGCTTGTGTGGAAAGTCTTCAGCAGAGGACCCAGGGCAGGGCGCTCTGTCTCTTCGACAAGGAACACGAATGGCTTGTGCATCCTTGAGCACATCCTCAGCTCACAGATGCTTGGCCCTGGTTTCTCTACTTGAATCACTGCCTGCAACCCAACCCCTTCTTGGAAACTGAGGCAGGTCTTTGCCTTCCTGGCCCTGTGGTGAGCTAGGCTTCCTGCAGTTGTCAAGGCTATGTCAACTGTGCCGGTCCTGGAGGCAGCCTAGTGCGGGGAAGATTGGTAGTGCCCCTTACATGCCTTGTCCACGTAAAAGAAGCAATGACAGCCTCATGTGACAAGTCCTGAAATGGAGGACTGTTCAGGGTCACTCGCCCTTCAGGCTGTTATTGAACCCTCCCAGAGCCTTGGAGTCATTGTGCCCAGCTTCATTAGTGTAGGGCCTGAGGCTCAGGAGGGTCCCTTGTCAGGCTCTCAGGGGTGTGTGTGTGTGTGTGTGTGTGTGTGTGTGTGTGTGTGTGTGTGTGTGTGTGGTGCGTGTGTGTGTGTGTGTGTGTGTGTGTGTGTGTGTGTGTGTGTGTGTGTGGTGTGTGGTGTGTGTGGGGCCCATATCCCCAAAACCCTCCTGGGAGGAGATCAAGGGTTTCCTCCATCTTTACCCTGGGACAGAAGCCAGAGCCCCTCAGCCTTCAAGGCTGTGAGGACTCAGGACTCATGTGTAGGGTTCTTCTGGGTCGTTCCTACCCTATGTGCCCAAGAAGACCTTTTCTCACATAGTCCTTTCTCATATTGCTGCCATGTCTGAGTTTCACCTCTCCCTCTCCCTCTCCCTCCCTCCTTCCCTCTCCCCCCCCTCCCTCTCTCTCTCTCTCTCTCTCTCTCTCTCTCTCTCTCTCTCTCTCTCACACACACACACACACACACACACACACACACACACACACACACACACACACAAAGCAAGTGTTTAAGGAAATGCATTAACCGTTCTGTACTTGCTGTGTTTGGACAGCGGGCTCCCAGCAAACATCCAGCTGGACATCGACGGGGACCGTGAGACAGAACGCATCTACTCTCTCTTTAACCTGTACATGGGCAAGTTGGAAAAGATGCAGGGTGAGTGTGGACCCTGGGCACCGACCGTGGGGGGTTGTGAATTGGGACGAGTGACCTCGGAATTGCTACTACTGAGCCTCTGGGGTCCTTGGTGCCCGCGGGCGTCTGTTACGTCGGACAGGGAGCTTGGTGAGGTTAAAGAGTAATCGGTAGGAGAGTAGTTTGGCCGTGGGATATTCTGACATTTTCAGGTAGAATTTAACAGGCAAACTGTGAACTTGGGCATTCTTTGGCCTTTCTTAATAACATCTGCACCAACAAAGGATTTCATTCTTCTGTGCTTTCCAGAGAAGTGTGTACATGTGCATGCATGTGTGTACATATGTTACACTGACATGCACACATGTGGATGTACACACTCGTGTGTGGACGCATGTGAGTATGCCACATGCCTAGCAGCTCCAGGCATACCGCATGTTCCAGATATCTGTTACTCTGTCACCCATAACATTTAATTCATCGGATTAAAGCAGGCACTCCAGGTGATGTCACCTGTACAGGGTTGGAGGTCTGTAACTCAGATGCAGAACCCGCCCGAAGCAGGTGAACCACCTGTCCGCCCTAGCCTTAGGAGAGCTCCCACCTGTTCTTAGGGATTATGTGATAGGCCCTGTGGCCCACTGGAAAAGTGCAACAAAGCCAAGAAATAAGCCCGCGTGTCCCTCCTCATCCTCCTGCTCCAGCCCAGCAGCATTAGTATGTTTAGTGAGGTGACTGTGGGATTTCCATGGGCCTCATGCCAGTGCCATGAGAGCCCAGCCACATCTGCTACCCAGCATCACATGTGCAGGCTTGGGGATACCCAGCGTGTACACACCTATGCACCGACAATACAAGGCACCTGTGCGTGCCCACCTGGATGCTTGAATAGGACATGGGCTTCACATACATGTACATATCAGTCACATCTTCACCCCTCAGAAGCTTGGCCTTCACAGTGCCTACTCTGAGGTTCCAGGATGCCACGCAGCCATGACCTAAGACTGCTCAATGGCTCGGCAGACGTGTGGCCAGCGTGGGCAGCTCCTACAACAGTAACTAAAGCAGAATAGGGTGGGATGAAGGAGCCTTGGAGAGGCTGAGGCCTCTGTAGAAGACTCAGTGAGTAATGAGCGTGACCACAGCTGTGACTGGGTGCCTTCCAGCGTCTCCTAGCCACGCTGCATGGCCTGGGGCTGCCCCGTACTGTGGAGCTCCATTTCTGTTCCAGGATCCCACCCCTCCCTCAACCTGGAAAGTCCGCCCTCCTCAATCTGGTCTTCCCACCGTCCCCGCCTCATTCCATCCTGGATCAGCAAAAGGGACACTGTCTCCATATGTTACTGTCTCCAAAGCAAGCTCAGAGGCCAGAGTTCACTCTGATTTGTGTCCACAGAGCAGACAGTGTATCTGGTAGTCCTTGTGCACACTGCTGTTAGCCAGGCTCTCTGAGATTTCCCCACCATCACGTCTTCCAATGCCACGTTCACCTGAGTCAGAGCTCTGAACATGGACCAGCACCTCGATCTCGTTCTCAGATGGTTAGAGGGTCGGTCAGTAAAAGCGTCTGTCTGTCTGTCTGCTTATTTTCTGCACACAGTTTACATCTCAGTCATTGTATAGACGTGCCTGTGGCCTTGCTGAAGTCTGCAAACACGAGACAGTTCCCTGAACACTCGGCTTAACGAGTGTCTTGGCTTCTTTCCCTGTCGCTATGATAAAAACACCCCGACAAAAGTGACTTCATGGAGAAAGTGTTTATTTAGCTCACAAGTCCAGGTTACGGCCCATCATTGGGGATACTAGGCACTTGTAACTTGAAACCGTGAATCATATCACATCCACAGCTCAGAGCAGAGAGCGGTAAAATAATGTATTCACACCAGTGAATACACTCGCTTTCTCATACAGTTCAAAATTACCTGCTAAGGGATGGTGTCACCCATAGTAGGCAGGTTTTCCCACCTCAGTTACCATAAACAAGACGTGCGCGCGCGCACACACACACACACACACACACACACACACACACATGAGCAGATAATAGCTCATTGACACTCTCATCCCTGATGACTCTTGTGTCCCCGCTGACAAAGTTAACCCAGACAGCAAGCCTCACTCCAAGCAGATTCTATTTCCTCACTTGATTTGTTCTTGTTTATAACAGTTTTGTCTTTTCCTCTCCTGGTTCAGAATCAATTTGATAATGTAGCCAGGCACTCCGAATGTGATGGCTGGCTTAGCGACTGACTTCTCGGGTCTGGAAAGGTAGCCCTGCTCCTCTCTGACTTACCTTCCAGGTCCTCTTCCTTCATCTTGAGAAGCATGTATAGCAATAGCCTGTAGCTCTCTGGTCCGGTTCTGTAGGGCCCACGATGTCATGCAGCCTCCCTTCCGCTGTCCTGTCCAGTTCCCCCTAGTTCCTGCGGGTGAGCCCTGCTTTGCCCCCTGGACCCAGGGGGTGAGTCCAGAGCTCGCAGCACACTGATCTTGCTGGATGAGGAGTTCACTACCTTTTCAGTGTTCCCTTCCTTCCAAATGCTTCTTCACGTACAGGATGGGAAAGCCGGGCATTGTCCGAGTCCTTTTTGTTGAACAGTTCTGGGGACCTGCTTCTCTCTTCTCCACCCCACCCGCACCCCGTTACTAGCAGCAGTGAGGAGCAGTCTGCTGTTCCCCATCCTCTTCACTTAGAAACCTCCTCTGCTAAATAGCCATGTTATCAGAGCAAGTGCTGCTCGCAGGGAACAGACCGCAAACCCAGCTCAGCCGAGTTCTTTGTCACATGCAGCGAAGATCACCTTCTCTCAGCGTTTCTCGTTCCTTTCTGGTCTCTGTGTGAGGCCTGAGCAGAATGGCTCTCTTCGATGGTCACTTTCTTCCCGTCGTCTGCTCGGTGTTCCAGGAACATGATGCCCCTGCCACTGTGCCCCCCCCAATCCCAGAACCACCTATCTGACCCTGTTCCCGGCGGTTCCCAGCCTCTGCTGCCCGGGTCCAAAGCTACTTCGTACCCTTGGATAGCTCTCCCAGCAGCTCCTACCTTTGGCCTCCTCTTCTTTCATGGTTGCTTTGGACTGCCACAGACTGGTCATTTGTGGCCGAGTGACAGAGACTGTTTCTCACTGGTCTGGAGGCCGGGCACCTGTAATCCAGACAGCACGGTGCTGGCTCTGGGGAGGATTGTTCCGATCGCAGACTGACTTCTCATATGCCCTTGGGTGTGGAGGAGGCCTCTTTTTGCAGAGGAGCTGTCCCATCCACAAGGGCTCTGACCACCTCCTGATACTGCCCTTCCATACACAAACCAGACATAACACATGCCTGTAACCCAAGCACTCAGGAGACAGAAGCCGGGCCACCTCAGGAAGTTCAAGGTCATCCTGATTTGTGTACTGAGTGGAGGCCATCCAGGGCTGCTCAGCAAGACTTTTGCTCAGAAACCCAACCAACCAAGAAAAAAACAAACAAAACAAAACAAAACAAAACAAAAAGACTTCAGCGTATCACTTTGAAGGAAAACAAGCTTTCATTCCGTGACACATGCAGAATTGCAGGGCTTGAACACCTAGTCTGGACTAGTCTGGGTGTGTGCCTAGCTTGGTGACAGTGAGAGAGAGAGAGACGTGTGCCAGCTCAGGTGTTTAGGGTCAGGTGAGGACAGCTCAGGTGGGTAAGGGCAGCCGAGGTGCTTGGATGACCCTTGTTGATGGCCAGAGGCCATAGCCTGGCTTCAGTGGGGGTGATCAGGAAGACAGTCCTGGGAGAAGACGAGGGGAGCAGAGGGTAGAGACCCTTGGGTGCCGCTGTCCTTACAGCTAGCCAGACGAGTCCGGTGAGTGACATGTGCCAGACTCTGTACTTCAGAATGGAAGTTCTAGAGGCCTGGTAGGCCCCCAGAGAGCCAAGCTGTGCTCAGGTGCAGACACCTCTCCTGGCCTGGCCGGCT
Organism: Peromyscus maniculatus bairdii; assembly: GCF_049852395.1. Lineage (NCBI taxonomy): Eukaryota > Metazoa > Chordata > Mammalia > Rodentia > Cricetidae > Peromyscus > Peromyscus maniculatus. The sequence continues at coordinate 57,191,367 of NC_134868.1, forward strand.
GGCAGTGCATGGATGTGAAGCTAGCTAACCCCTGTGAGGTCGGCTGGAGAGAGCAATGTGGCTTGGGATGCGAGGTCTCAGAATTCAAACTGGAGAAACCTTGGCTATGCAGCCCACCCAGAGGTCCCCCGGGCTGGACTGTGCTTGGTCCTGGAAGTAGCCCCTACTTCTGGAAGCTTTTCGAGGGAGGGGCTGCCCTGAGGAGCACACACTGGAGTAACCTGTGCAGATGTCCAGAGACAGGGCCGGGGACAGCAGAAGCCTGGCCTGCATTCCACCCACGCTGACACTCTCCTGCCCGCCCTCTTCCCCTCTTGCAGAGGCCTGTGGCAGCAAGTCCGTGTACGATGGCCCCGAGCAGGAGGAATACTCGACGTTCATCATTGATGACCCCCAGGAGACCTACAAGACACTGAAGCAGGTCATCGCCGGGGTGGGGACCCTTGAGCAGGAGCACGCACAGTACAGGAGGGACAAGTTCAAGAAGACGAGATACGGAAGCCAGTGAGTGCTGGGCCGCCCCAGGGCCGTGGGGGTCGGTGTGGAGATCCGGACCCTCGGTGAACACCCACCTCGTGTGGAGGGTGCTGGGGCTCCATGGGGTTCAGTGGCCCGGGCTTAACCTCCACCGCAGTCTCTGGTAGAGCAGATGCCCGGCTCTGCACACACCAGGGGCGTGTGCAGGGAGGCAGCACCCTCGCATTGATTGCCCTCCCAGCTTGAGGCCTCAGCAGTAGCTTGGGCTCAGCCCCACCTGCCATTACACATGACCTCTGCCATCTTCGCAGGCCGCCGAGGGCTCTGGGCGCAGGGTCACTAACTAACCACATTCTTGTCCCTGGTTGAGGAGGGAGGGGTGGAGAGGTGGAGGACTCAAGCCTGATGGAGACCTTCAGCCTGTCCAACTCTGGCCATGTGGCCCCAGGCCAGTCAACCTCTATAGATGAAGAGTTGTTTGGGAAGATCAAGTTGAGATCCACAAAGGCTGGGCTAGCTCCCGTGGTCCTGCCTCCGTCCAAAGACTGCTCAGGGACTTCTCTAAGTACCCATGGCATAGCCCTTAATGCGTGGGTGACCCACGGGGAGCCCAGAATCCTACATGCCCTCTCTGTACCACTAGCCTTCCTCCAGGGAAAGATATTGTGATGCTCAGGGACAGTCACAGGGCCCCACCCCCACTGCACTGGGACCCTTGGAGATGGCCATGACCCATGTCCCGACTCCCCCGAGGTAGTCACAGGACTGAGTAATTAGCATCTGCTGGCTCTGGTCTCAGACGTCCCTGTCCTGACTCCCATCCAAGCTCATCCTCCTACCAGATCCGTCTGGTCATACCGGTGGTGGTGCTCGCATTTACCTTCCGGAAATGTTGCTCTGTTTGTGTTCAACGTGCGTCAGCCCCACAGTCCGAAGCTCACAGGCTGAGAACAGTGAGAGGCCAGAGATTCCATTTCTCACGAAGGGAGGTGAAGTGTGCACTCACCGTGGAGCAACAGTTACCAAGCACCCACAATGCTCCAGGCCCTGTCCAAGCAGAGAGCATTCACCAGCACGGGAGAAGACAGAGCCGTGCCCTCCCAGAACATACTCCATATATATGTGCACCTGCTTCAAGTGTTGCGTACTCCGTGTAGTACACACGTGTGTACACAGCCCACGTGTGCCCATACTAACACATGCATACATCCGTGTGTATCTGCCACACACGCCTAGAACGCACAGCCCACATGTATATAGTATGTATATTCTAAATGTGCTCTACACAAGCACGCATCATCTACATACGTACAGCATGTGAAATATGCCACGCACAGCAGAAAACAGTCACGGCAGTGCTTCTTGGGGTCAGCGCTGGCGCTGTTAGTGGATCCCCTACTTTCCGTATGTTTTATGATGTGTGTGACATGGTGACAAACACAAGGACTGCTAAAGTACAGTGGTTGTTGGGGTATCGGGAGCGGAGTCTCACTTTCTCATCTCCTCCCCGTCTCCAGGGAGCACCCTATTGGAGACAAGAGCTTCCAGAACTACATCAGGCAGCAGTCTGAGATCTCCACCCATTCCATTTAACGCCACAGCGTCTCCTGAATGTGCTGTGGAGCCACGCCAGGAAACCCACCACCTGTAAAAAACGGATAAAAGAAGAAGACAGAACACGCACAGAGGGGAAGGAACCACGCTCACCAGTTCACACAGGTCCTACCCAGCTGGCGGGGCGACCCAGCTGGCAGGCCGAGCATGCTCTTCCCCAGCAGGGACTGTTGCCTGGGCTGGGCGCTTTTCCTTCGCTGCCAGCACAGGTGGTCTGAGCCATTCTGGAATGTATGATCATTTGTCTTTTTACTACTTTGGTTTTACGGGGATCCAGGGATCTGTTAAATATTAGGGGAGTGTGGACTTTGTCTAAACCTGTTCCCACGTGGCCCAATCCTTCCTCACGGAGGCACAGCTGGTTCATTCATGGCAACGTGCACCTTTTCTGCACAGTACACTGTCTCTTGTTCTTGGCCTGCTGAACTCTGTGGCCCTGCATACATGTAGCAGTCCGGCCCTAGCCGTAGAAATTGTACTTAATCCTTGTCTGGGATGTTAGAAGCAGTGTTTTCCTGGCAGCCAGCAGGCAGGCAGCCTTTTTCCTTAGTTTGTGTTGGTTTGTTCCTGGCCAAAGGGTCATTTTGTGGCTGAGATGGACAGGATGGTACAGGAAGTCTTTGATCTTTGGGGACATGGAGAGGGAGGGCTGTGAGCCCAGTCTTCGCTGGGTAACCATCAACACTCAGTTTGATCACACATCTGGATGCCAGGTGAGTTTTTAAACTAAAATCCACATGCTTGCTACCTTGATGAAAGTTTGGGGAAGAGTTTTTAAATGTGCATTTTTCAAGCTGTTTTTCTTAAATGTTTTTAAAGGACTGTTTTTAAATAGCATTTTGATATAAGGCAGTTTGGAACATCAACACCTATAAGCATTAAAGGGGATGGTACAGGGAAACCCAAAGGGAACAGTATTTGTTTTCTCACAAATCCAAAGGGTCCTCAGGGACAGAGACCCAGGCTGGGGGCTGCATCATCAGCAATAAAGGCCAAACATGGTATTTCACATGCCTATGTCTTTGTGAACCCAACAGGCTATACATGGCAGTGTCTAGAGATACTTTTTGATTGGGGTGGGAGGGTCTTGAAACAGACAAGACAGACTGCATCAGCTTGGACCCACAGTGCTGCTGAAGCCTCATCCCACACAGCATCTCCAGAGGCTGAGAGAGAGGCACTCTGTGGACAGATGTTGCTGAAGGACACCCCGCGCACCCCGGTGCCAGTTTCTCTTTGTTCTCGTTGGGACGTTCACTCTTCATCTAGAAAACATAACAGCATTGGTTGTCACAGAAATGAAGGATAAAAGAAAAAAAAGTCTCTGGACACAGCAGTTAGGCTGCACTGAACTGGTTTTTAACATGGATTTGTAACTTAATGTTTCTGTTTATAAGATACTAACGATTTGCAATGTATTTTATCGGTCGATTAAAAACAGATGTTTTATTCTTTCTGAGGAGTGGTTTGGATTTCCGGAGGGCTTCACATGATGGGAACCGTGTACAGGAGGTACCCTACAGGAAGGGTGGCCAGATAAAGGCAGATAGCATCGCCGTCAGACCAGACAGGTGGCGTCTCTGATGACAGGTGGCATTTCGGATAGCATACGACGTCTCTGGCATGTGGTGTCCACTGATGACTCTGTGAGAGCCTGACTTGTTGGTCCTCAAAAGAGTAGCATTAGGCACCACTGGGGGTCCTGTGTAGCTAAAGACAACTAAGCTAGGTGGGGATAGATTCCCCCCATGTCTGCAGGGACCCAGCGGACTGAGCTCGTGGTAGAAGTGTGTGGAGCAGACACACAGAGGCTTTGGGGGGGGGGGGCCGCATGGCTACTCAGGCCTTGCTGCCTCTCTTGGAGACCCAGAGAGTGAAAGAGCCACAGCATGGCGGCCCCTAACCCGACGAGGGACACCACTACATCACCTAATCCCCTTATCCCTCTGTTCTCCATTTGACTTGTACTCATTTCTCTTCCTTTAATTCCACTGGGAGCCTGAACCATTATAAGAAAAGTCTGGAGTTCGGCTTTGAGAGCACTGAGTGAGACATTTCTCTGGGGCCAAGAAGGCTTCCCAGGACAAGGTGGGGCTGACATGGGCCGCCACCGCCGGTCAGCCACCTCTGGCCGAAGAAGGGTGTGGAGTGGAGTAAGGAAGGTGTGACCCTGCTCCTCGGCCTCTCCTCTGCCAGTCACTTGCTAGGAACGGAGTGGCGAGTGTCTGCTGCCCTGGCCACAGGCCTCTGTCAGCCTGGATCAGCTAGAAGCAAAGTATCCATAAAGAATTGGATAATGCCAAGGCAGAGGCCTCGCGGCCAAATCAGAGCTCTGCTTATACTGGAACGTGCTTGTCCAGGGCCCAGTTCACGCTTGGGCCATACCTCGTCAGGGCTCAGCTCAAACTGGAGCATGCCTAATTAGAACTCAGCTCACACTGAGTCATGGCTAGTTAAGACTCTGTTTATTCTGGGGTATGCCTATCTAAGGCCCAGCTCACAGCCCAGCATGCCTAGTTAGTTAGGATTCAGCTCGTTGGGGTGGGAGCAGGGTTCACACTTGATCACATCAGTTAAGAGTCAACCGAGGGATAACTAGGAAGCTGGGAATAGACTAGTACCTGGGAGTGGGGGAGGAGGTACAGAAAATGAAACACCAGAGTACACAGGACTCTAAGCCCCTCCATAGCTCTCTCTGATGGAGAACTCAGTCATGTCTGTGTGCCTTTCTCCCACAAGGTCTGTTAGTCACTGGAGAAAGCAGTCTCCATGAACTACCTCTAGGCTTCCATCTTGAGCTCCAACCATCAGAGCATCTGGAGTGGGAGGAGAGGGTGGCCACCAACCCCGTGGATGCTAGGTCTCTACGATGGTCACTGGATCAGGTGACCTGCAGCCTCCTGTATGTGAGATGCTGGTTGTGAGAGGTGTGTGTGTGTGTGTGTGTGTGTGTGTGTGTGTGTGTGTGTGTAGACACCTGCCTGCACAGGGTGACCTGGCTGTCGGGAGCTGTATGCTCCCAAGTAATGATTTGGAGGTCACTTGTGGAGCCAGTGACTGCAGATAGAAACCTCAGTGAACATCTCCCCTGAAGCAAGAAGAGGGTAGCTCTGTCCCCCTGAGGGTAGAGTGAGTGAGGGACTCTCCGTGCAGACCTCACTGACCCAACCCCACACAATGCCCTTCACCATTCTTCCTCATTCAGCTAGCAGGAAAACATTTATTTTGCTACTTCTTGGCTTCATTATTTATGAAGCTTCGTCTTAGTTTGGTTCCTATGATTATGATAAACACCACAACCAAGGGTACCTTGGAGAGGAAAGGGATTGAGCTTATACATCCTGGTCACAGCCAGTCACTGGGAAGGCAGGCCAGAACCAATCATTGGGAAGGCAGGGTAGAAACTCAAGCAGGATAGAGCCATGACCCATGGAAGAAAGCTGCTGAGTGGCGTACTGTGTGGAAGAGAGGGACTCTCGACCCTTTGGAGCCCAGAAGGTCATATGTGAGTCCTAGACATCAGACACTAAGCTATTTAATTTTGGTTTTGCTTAGCTTTAATTGTAACTTCCCTGGTTCTTCCCTTGTGGAATAAGAAAACGTAAGGTATTAACTTTCCATGAGCCCACAGTTGAGTGACTTCGAATTTTTAAAGAGATGTTGGGTTTTTAAAGAGAAACTTTAGTAAAACCAAAATTTATTATAAGCTACAGTCATCCTAGGGACCTCCATGCTATATATATAGCCTTCATGGTTCTGTGGGTTGTAGTCTGATTGTTCTTTATTTTATATCTAGAATCCACTTATGAGTGAGTACATACCATGATTGTCTTTCCGGGGTTGGGTTACCTCACTCAGGACGATTTTTTTCTAGTTCCATCCATTTGCCTGCAATTTTCATGCTTTCATTGTTTTTCTCTGCTGAGTAGTACTCCATTGTGTATATGTACCACATTTTCTTCACCCATTCTTCCGTTGACGGGCATCTAGGTTGTTTCCAGGTTCTTTAAATTTTTAAGTTATTGCAATTGTTAAAAGACTCCTGGACTTTGAAAAGCTAAACTGTGTTTTCTGTTGTGGTAATATTAACATGACATCTTGGGGACAAACAACAAAGGAAAATGTATGGTTTGATGCTGATGGGTGTGTGTCAAGTTGACAGAAACTAGCCAGCACAGGGCCCGTGCCAGAGAAATAAATTCATATAACTGTCTTCCTGCTGAATATGCCTTGAGTCAATTTGATTCTCAGGCCCGATCAAAAGCCCTGGAGAGGCAGGGTGCCCTTCCTGCCAGCATCGTGGCTATCGGTGGCTGTGGACTTGAGCAGGAAGCCAGGGAACTTCTGTTAGGCTGTGTTAGGTCGAGCTGTGCGCCCAGCATCAGAAGTTGATGATCTAACACCAGAAACCTCAGACATGGCTGTGTTTGAGAAAGGGGACCTTGGAAAGTTATGAAATAAGGTCACTAATATGAATCAAAGTTCCTAGAAAGATTGACACCTTCCAGTGAAGCTGGTTAACTGATGAGAACCTCAATGACTGTGGAGGAGTTGCAATGTTACAGGTCCAAAGCCTAATTACAGTTTATCTTGGGCTATCTCTAGCCACCTTCATGGCCATTCCTTGCCTACCTCTATGTCTGACCTAACAGCCTGTGACTAACAGGTACAACAACTCTTTGCAATGCATTCATGAAACTCTGATTTCCCGAACCAAAAGGTGACGGATGCCACCAGATAGCAGCTGAGGCCTAGAGCTGTAGAACCCCTGCTTTTTTTGTGGCCATCTATTTAATATTTCCACCAATGTATTTGAAAAGTACCTTTGTTTATGGCTTTCCTTGTCCTGCTAAGATAAAAACTTCCAGAGGCTGAAGACAGCACAAAGGGCACATCTTGCTCTTCAAGTTCAGTTCCTAGAACTCAGATTGATTAGCTCACAACTGCCTGTGACTCCAGCTCCGGGAGACCTAATACCCTTTTCTGGACCATACCAACACCTGCACTCATGTGCACATACACCATACACACACACACACACACACACACACACACACACACACACACACACACATACACACACGCCTATAATTAGTAATTTTAAAAAAAAAATTTTCGAGACAGGGTTTCTCTGTGTTGTTTTGGTGCCTGTCCTGGATCTCCCTCTGCAGACCAGGCTGGCCTTGAATTCACAGAGATCTGCCTGGCTCTGCCTCCCAAGCACTGGGATTAAAGGCGAGCGCCACCGCCGCTCAGCAATAATTAGTAAATTTAAAAGAAACTTTTTCAACTGTCACCATGTTGGGGCATGGAGTTTGGGGTCATTTGAATGTGCTCCTAGGCAGTGATGACTTGTATTTAGCTCCAGAATAAACTTTTATCCACTTTGAGGGGATAGTTATGCGTGATGTTGACACTAGGGGGAGCCCCAACCCAGCGTGCCTTCCGACACAGACTGGAGACAGCCCCTTGAAGATGACCCTGAGAGGGGCTTCAGGGGAGCCAGCCCTGCCCCTCCTGGATCTCATCCTCCAGCCTTCAACTGGGAGACATTTTTCCAATTGAACCCATCCAGGCTGTGGTCCTATATAGACAGATTCTTGCGTCGAGGTCATTTAAATGTCTTCCACCAAGCCCTCCTCTCTGGGTGAATTCTGACCCATTGGCCTGGATGTAAATCCAGTCACACTGACCCAGGGCCCTTCGTTCATTTTCCTGACTTTGCCTCCTGCCATCCTCATCTCTGAAGAAAAAGGAAGATTCTCAAGTGGGAGAAAGCTCAGGCATCAGGAACACACATTTGTGAGGCATTGTCTTCAGGAAGGCCCCGGGCTGTTGAAGAATCCAGAAGTACAGGAAAGCAGCAGACATGAAACCACTGAAAAAACCTCAAGCCTACAGAGACCTCCGGGGTTGGCCCTCCACATTCAGCTCTGCCTTGTGATGTCACAGCGGTACCTTAGCAACGGAGACTGAGCATGCTCTGGACCACTTTGCTGGAGGAGAGAGAGGGAGAGAGAGGTTGGCAGAGATGCCTTTGGTATGAGGCTGCCCTGGTGGCTCCCTCCGCCCCTCTGGGTCAGGATGGAAAAGGATCCCCCCATTCACAGGAGGCACCGGCCTGGTCCTGGAGCCCTGCCTTCAGGAATAACCCCTGGATACCTCAAGGTGGCCAGTGAGGGGGCTGATCTCCAGAGGAGCAGGAGTGTGGGTGGCTTGCACCAGAAGGGGGATCCACCAGTCTGCATCAGGAAACTACTACGTAAGGAGCTAGGTGTGGGGGTGGCTCTCTCCTGGTGGGCTGGGAGGGCAGGCCAGACCTGACCCAACCTCAAGAAAGTAGGGTTTGTGAACATCTGAACATGGACAGTTTGTGCCTCATGCAAGGCACATTCCTGTAAGAAGTAGCACCAGGCTATGGAAATCCTACCTTTCTCTTGACTGTTCTTTGCCAAGTACATTTCACAGGAAGGATCAGGGCTAGAAGATTCTCCTTATAGTTAGCATCTTCTAAAACACAGGTGCATGTAGACAGGTATACTCAGGTGGGACTGGCAGAGATCTTTATGTGTATGGGTGTTAGGCTAGCGTGTATGCCCGTGTTACTACATACATGTAGTGCTATGAAGATCAGGAGAGGTTTTTGGATCCCCTGGAATTGGAATTAGAATTATGAGCCCCCATGTGAGTGCAGGGAATCGAACCCTGGGCCTCTAGAAGAGCAGCCAGTGCTTTTAACAGCATTTCTCCAGCCCTTCCAGACCATCTTTAAATCCTTCTGGAAATATTTAAACCACCAGGAGGCCTTCCATGGAGGCTACTCTCCTCTCACAGCATTCTGACCCTTTGGCTGGGATGGCACTGAAACCTGCCTAGAACTGCCAAGGTCTGAATTGTTTACAAAGCTATGTAAAACACGCACGCACCCACGCACACACGTACCACACACACACACACAGCAAAAAGGCCTCTGCTTTGTGCTTCTCTGTTGGGCAGGCAGCTTTCATCCACTGATGCCCACAAGTCTGGGTCCAGCACTGTAGGCAGCAGCGGGAAAAGCATGAGGTCTCCTCCTGAGAAAGGACACACACGGCACAGGCCAAGGCCAGGCGTGCTGAGCACAGGAGGAGACAGACTCCCTTCTGGGAAGGAGGCAGCTTGAAAGCATCTAGCGTCTCTATGAAGGACAGCACTGCGGGGGTGGGGGGGGTAGGGGGGGATGGAGGGGATGGAAAGAGAGGACGTGTCCTGCGCGGGCATCAACCAGTCTAGGAGCTGACCCCACGGAAAGGGCTAGCCTGTTGTTCGGGAACCGTCCAGAGCAGGGCAGCCTCCAGCCCAGTCTCTGGGCTTGGCTTTTCCCACAACTCGTCTTTAGCATTTTGGATTCCCCTCTGAATCCCAGAGCCACCATGGGGATCAGACAATACCAGCCACCCATGCTGAGGTCTGGCCTCCATGACAACCCTGGGGGAGAGTCCAGAATGAGGCCTCAGTGAAGTCATCTGCACATGACTCTTCCCGTGAGATGCTGCGCTGGGCTGCCAGATGCCTGGAAGGGGAGGGCAGGAAGTTACACGCAGAAGGAGTATGCCATGTCGGGGCAAAGCTCACAGGCCAACTAGTACCTCCCAGGATCACTTGCACGATTCTCTGAAGTTATTTCCCTGAAGCTGTGGAATTCATGTCTCATGTCCACTGGTTAGGGTCCCCTCAGCCTTGAGCACATTCAAGGTACCTCCTGCCCCATGGGATAGAGGATAATTCAGATCACCCCAGTGATGGCCCTCAGAGCTAAGAGGCATCAGTGGCCAGGATGTTCCTGAACAAGCCACCCCATCTCTAGCAAGTGGCCATCTTGTGAGGGTCCCTTTTCCTGGTCTCCTGTCCTGCCATTCCAGTAATCCATGCTGGGATGAGGAAGATCTGGGGACCCATGAGTGTGTTCCAGGGGGCCCTGGACGCCCAGCCTGGGCCACAGAGGGAGAATAATAGAGCAAGGGGGTGGGCTTTTGCAACTGTGCATGAAGCAGGCTGAAAACTCTAGCCTAGGCATGGAAGGTGCTGGACTAGGGGGAAAGATGGACGAGTGTTTGGAGCATGGCCAAAGAAGTAAATGAGGAAAGGAATTTTTTTGAGCCATGGCTGTTCACCCTCGGGCTGACCTTGAACGTGCCCTGAGAGGAGTGCCAGGCAGGACAGTGAACCTGTGAGGTGGCAAACTGGGGAGGTCTAGGTGCAGGAGCCATCCTACCTAGGAATGCTCGTTTACTAACCGACCACCCTTGCTGCTCAGACTCTGAGGATCCAAGAAACGACACTGATGACATCATCTGGTAAGTGGAAGACACGTTCTTCTGAAATGTGAGGACTGGGGTCGTGGGGAGCAGGGATAGAGCCCTCCCTCGGGGTCAGGACTTGGGAAGAGTCCTTTTAGCGGGGATTGCTTGGGATGGTTGAGGATCCTCTTTATCTGAAGGATTCATCGTGAAAACGGAACCCACCATAGTGTGTCCCGGAACTGCAGGCAGTCCTGCTCACTTCCTGGGTGGCCCTTCTGGCTGGTCCTAGTCTGGCCTCAGGCAGGCTTGGTGAAAGTATCTCAACAAATACCTCCACGTGCCTCTCCCAGAAAGGAAGCTCCACCTTGTCTCATGTCAACTGGGCCCATTGAGGTGTCCTTGCTGAGCAGGGAGGGTACATAACCAGCCTCCTCACTATTGCTCAGATACAACAGGCTGTCTGGCCACCTAACACAGAGCCAGCCCTCTGCACTGCCTTCCATGGGCCTTAAAGGTCATTGAACCCAAAGACTCCTCTCAGATGCCAGTCTGTTCACCATGGGCCAGGCACAGGCCAGGCTGTCTGTTTATACATCATTTCCCATGAGCCCACACCAGTAGAAGGAGCTAGACCAGAAAGCATTGAGGTGGGGTGGGGGATGTTGGTGCCTAGGATGCCACTGAAGGTGCCATTGGATGGTAGAATTAGGTACCCACATGTCACATAAGGCTGTAGCTGCTGTCTAGCCTCGGGAAAAGGACAGGCTGGAGCTCGGAAGGCCTTGGGGTGATGCAACCCAAAACTCGTCTGAAGCCAGCAGCTGTCTGAGTCTTACCTCTGGCAACAGTGAGGATGTGCCTGTGTCCCCTTAGTCACACTCAACAAAGTACAGGGAGTAGGGGAGCCACGAAAGTAGGCATGAGTGACAGACACAGATCAGTCCGCTGATCCCCGCAGCCCTAAGGTCTCTACCTGGAGGGGGTCAGGCTGGTGTCTCCAGACAAGATGAGTTATTAGGGGACAGAGGAGAGACTTTTTGCCCCTAAAAGGGTCCACAGGCTTTACCCCACTCCCAGCGTTAGGGGAGGAGCCAGAGAGTCAGCAACTGATTCCCGTCGTGACACTTATTCCAAACCGCTTTTTCGACGCCTCCCCGACCCCACTTATCTCCAGTCAGGTGAGCCTAGAGGAAGACAGAAAGAAAAAGACCCAGGATGAGCCCGGAAAACTGGACCCAAAGTGTGGGAAAACGGAGCCAGAGAAGAGCGGCTCAGAGGCCAGCGCCACAAAACAAGATGATACCCACAAAGGGAGATGTGCCTCAGTGGCCGAGGTCAGGCCTCCGGCAGCTCTGTGCACCCCTGCTCACCCCAGCCACCTGCGGGGCGTCCCCTGTACTGACCTACTGGTATCTTCTTTGACTTGTAGGGACAAGAGCCAGAGTCCATGAAGCTGAATAACCTTCTAGAAAAACAGGCAAGCATTTCTCCCTTGAGTCACAGGAGTTAAGATGTGCAAGTCTGTCTGTGTGCAACTCCCAGTGGGCTATGCGTGCACTGTAGACTTGTAGCCTTTAAAGCCATCTGACAGGTGCTGTGCTGTCCATCCAGGCTAGAAAGGGGTTCAGGGACCAAGCTCTGGACCTCGTTTCCTGACCCTGCAGCATTGGGCCCTAGCTTGCCAAACAAGGAAGTCAGTTAAGGTGTGGGTCTTGAGATGATTTCCCCTTCCAATTGAATTTGACCCAGAATAATACCACCCTCCTCCCCAGAGCCAGGCACACCTGACCTTGGTCACTGAGGGGCATCGGTGCAAGCCTCAGACTGAATTAGGAATTCCACGGTGCCCTTCATGGAGGAAGGTAGCTCTATCTTCCTTCCCAGACCACGTTCTAGGGAACAGTCACAAAGGGACACATATTTCACCGCACTTCACAGCAGAAGTCCTTGGCAAGACTCTGGGCCAGCCAAAGAGTCAGAGACCGAGGTGGCATACTCTGAGCTGCCAGATCATCCCACTTTATAGAGTAGATCTTATTTCCATGAAGCTTGGCTCTAGGCAAATGTACGGATGTGAGCCACATGCTCCCAGTAGGTCAGGGCTGGGGAGGGATCCCCAAGTCTTCACAGTGCCTTGTCACCAGAAGGTCCTAGCACTCGAGGTGAGGAGGAAGGAACTGGTGGAATGTGAAGAGCTTGTTTCCCCTGAGTAGGAATGGGTCAGAAGGCCACACTCCTCTCGTACCCAGAGCTAGCCTTCTGGACACCGATGTCTGGTCTACCATGGGGGGCCTCCAAGCTTCAGAGGGGCCCTCTGTCATCACCAGAATCTGGTGGGACCACCCAGACCTAGGTGTCTACAAGTCAGAACCTTGCGGGTCCTTCCAAGCTCACTCATAAATTATTGCTTCCATCTATAGAAACCATCTGTGTTTGTGGAGATCGACCTGGGAGACCATATTGAAGAGGAGGTACAGCAAACCCTCCAGACCAGAGGTCCAGGCTACCCCCTGGGAGAGCACCCACACTGTGGGGGGCGGGTATAACAGACGCATGAAGGGTGAGGCAGAGACCCAAGGCCAGAAGTTCCAGGGACTCTCCACGGTGCTAGTGCTGAGGACTGACTGTGGGTGTAGAAGGAAAACACCTGCGTCTCCTCTCCCTCTGCTTTAGCACAAACCTGGATCCTTGGGTACCCAGAGCTGCTGAGGGAGTCTCAGGAGGAGGCTGAGAGGATGGGAGACCGATGGCTTTCTCAGCAACAGCTCAAAACACTCATGAACCTCTTGTGCTTGAGTTGTCCATCATGGAACCATATACCCACATCTCCAGGTGGTTTCCTGACACTCTCACAACAGTGACCTTGGAATTAAGTGTCACCATTATGCCAACACTGCTGTCATCACCATCTCCAACAGTACCCACCACCATCCTCACCCCTGGTCACACCGCCATCATTACCGTCAACATTATCCCTGCCGTAACAACCATTGCTGTCATTGTTACCACTGTCTCCATCCTCGATATCATTGTCACCATCACCATCATTGTCATATCACCACCATCACCACCATCACCAATATCACTGCCATCATCATCAATATCACCACCACATAATCACCATCATTGTCATTATCACCATCAGCATCATCATTACATCACCAACATCATTATCCATAAAATGATGAGATTTTTATCAGTCGCTCATCAACAGAATTATTTGGAGTCTTCCTCCAATTCTCTGCTGTAATGAGCAGATGTCTTTTTGGATGGTTCCTGAAGTTCTCGGTTAGCAAGATTAAGGGGTACCTGAGGGTTGGTTCCTTTCCAGATTACACCTGTTACACCTTCAGCTTCTGAATCACACTATACATATGGTAAAAAAGACTGGTCACTAAGTCTCTATGAGGCTACTCATGGGGCCCTGAGTTCTAAGGACTCTAGAAAGGTCAGCCAATAGCAGAAGCAGACCGAGAGGCCAGTTCTCTCCATCTATAGCCCAGGAGCCATGGAGACTCACACAGGGAGCCATGGAGGCTCACACAAGGACCCAGAGTCCCTTGTTGGACATTCCCACTCGACAGAGTACTGTCTGGAAGGAGGACATTCAGGGCCACAGTGGACTGGCTTTCTCTGTCCCTATCTGACCTTGCGTGGATCCCATAGGTTGTTGTACCCCCTCCCACAGGTGGTCACCTGTGCCGTGAGAGAAGAGAAGAGGCTTCCAATGGACACAGGGGACTTGTCAGAGGATGAGTGAGTATTGCTCAGGGGATAACTTGGATGGGGGTGCTTATCAGAGTGACATTCCCACCACAGACTCCTATGGTGGCAGCGCTGTGCCTTCCTGCCTTTCCTCCATCCCCCTGAGCCATGCATAAGCCAAGTGATTATGGGGGCCAGTGGGGCCAAGAAACAAGCAACAATATGGTAAACTTTCTCAGAGCTTGGGAGCAAATTTACCAGGAGCCACATCTCACTCCGCCACCAAACCAACCACGTCTCCTCATCCCATCAGCCAGCAAAGTGACGAGAAGCAGAAGGTGTCAGCGTCCCCCGTTGGGAAGACCCTGCACACATGGATGCCATCAGGGAGAGAGCCTCTCAGAGCTGGGCTTAGGCCAACGGGGTTTTGCATACTGGTACTAGGACTCATGCCCCTGAGGGGACCAGCAAAATGTTGAGATTTCCTGAAGTTCAGAGGCATCAGCCACAAAGGATGTTGGGATCCAGGCAGATACTTGTCTCTGGCCCACGGATCTATTTTACTTCATTTCTGACAATACAGAGAAATACAAAGAACACAATAGCAGTTACTTAAATGCCCACCCCCTCAGAATTAGTGTCTTTGTTAGTATTTTGGTTGATTTACTTAGGTTTTTAAGATAAAATTTTTCTCTTGGATTTGTAAAACTAGCATGTGGTCTTCAAGGAACGGAATGTGGACCATGTGGAACAGCAGAGAAAAGGGGGAGTTTAAGAATCACCCCTAACCCTACCTTATAGACCCAGGACACTGCTAGGCTGCATGATCCTTGACGTCATACTCAGACATAAGCTGGGTTTGTGCAGGGGGGTGGGTGCCCCTTAGCCCTCTATTCGGTGGGCAGTTGGGAATTATTGTTACGGTGATTGCCAAATTTGCTTCAAGCTTCTGTCTTGGGGGAAGGGATTCAGTGATGTTTTGTTCATCCACACTGCGAAGTTTCTCTGACTGACCTCCACATGACCAGGCTGTGACAGGTGACCATATCAAGCTTTACCAAGATATCAAGACACTCTTGTCACACTCCCTGGTCCAGACCTGATAGATGCAAGTCTTCTCCAAGTGATTCCTTTTCTCACTGGTTCTTGGATGAATTTAGCCAAGGCTGGTTGGCTTTACACTTTATCTTGAGAGATGGACAGTTAAATCTGTTGTCTGCGTCTGGGTTCTAATCCCTAAGACCCACTACCCTAGGTAAAGCAAGTGCCAGAGTAGCCCTGAGAGCTGGCACTTACTTGGTAGGGGATGAGGGTCCTACATATAACCTGATTGGGACAGGTGCCAGAACACCCATCTGTGCCTCTCACCTTGTTGATTTCCAATTTTATGCCCAGGACCCCTCAGTGAGGTAGGCCAACCATCAGCCAACAGCCCCATTGCTGCCCAGTTGGGCAGCTTTGGTCATGAGCTGGGTGATGGCCTCACAGTAGAGTGGGAAGCACTACCTCCTATGGGAGGAAAATAAATGGAGGTTACCTTTCTCCACCTCCAGGCTTTGCTGCCTGGAGGTTATGACTAGGTTCAGTTGGTCTCTTGTATTTAAAGAGTCCCTCTAGCCAGGGAATAAGAGACTTGGGTACCAGAAGGACAAAAATAAGCAGCTAGCTTTGGAAGACTGGTTTGGAAAAGAGATGAGCTGGCTTGGGGAAAGCCCTGCCTCCCTGGGTCTTTGTGGAGTGAGAGCAGTGAGGTTTGAGAGTGTGGTGTGGGGGCTGCCGTCCATGGGGCTGGCGTGTTACAGGGCAGGGAGGACATTTCTATTCCCATGTTCTTGGCGTCCAGGACAAGGACCAGCTGGGTATGCTGCATCCCATATTCCACAAAGAAGAAGGTGAAGGAAGCTACCAGTGCTTTGGAGAAGGTATTCAAAACCTGGAGGGCAGGGAAGGGTGGGACTCTGAATGGCTAGGGGCACAGGGGTGGTGCGCTCACTCCAGAGCCCCTCTGACCAGATCCTGGGGGTTCCATTTCCATCTTGCAAGGCCAGCCATTGCTGGGAGAAAGGACAGTGATGCCGTTATGTAGAGACCCCTAATCCGCTGTAGCCTAAGAATGCTCAGGGGGGGGCATGGACCACCCAGGGGTGTACCCTGGCCTCCAGAGATATGATGATATGATGTTTGTAGATCATGTTCTTCCTCCATGGGATGTGGACAGAGGCAGGAAGGTGGCTATGTCCTCCTTAGACACCTGTCAGTAATGGTGGGTGATGCTGATAGTCCTACCGTGAAGATCTTGGAAACATCTAGAAGTAGCTATGGGCCCAAATCCATGATGTAACATGGTGCTCAGGGGAAGGCATTGTGGGTGCCAAGGTCCCTGCAGGGTAAGGTCAGGGATGCCCAGCAGCCTGAGTCACCTCTGTGCTTGTTGCTGGGCACAGGCCCTGGCAAAATTGAGGAACAAGAGCCCCAGTGTTACCATATAATCCACACCATGGGAACTCCTATCTTTAGGTCTGATCATGGCCATGCACTGCCACCCACTAGGTGTAGGAACTCAATGTCCCCAGCTTTGTTATCACCAGACATACAAGTTAAATGTGCAAGGATAACAGGGCTGCAGAGATGCTGTTTAATGCTTGAGGAGGCCTTCAGGAACAAACCCTAAGCCCAGGCAAGTTGGGTCAGGGGCTATCACAGTCCCAGTCCGTCCAGCTGTCTTCCCAGCCTGATGCTAGAGCCAGCTTCTTTCTTGGAGGTCACCACAGTCGTGGTCCCAAGTGATAGATGCCAGGATGCCAGGACCTCGGGAATATCTAGGCATCTTGACCTGAAGACAGGGGGCCTGAGATCCTTGGGGAGAATGCTCAGAGCTGATTCACAGGGTCCAGAAGGGGAACCAGGACAGCCAGGCGAGAGCAGAAGGCTGATAATGCATGCACACTTTCTACCTTGCTTAGCCAGTTGAATGAGAGATAGACATGCTTGACATTCACATAGGTATGTTCCAATGTACATAGGACACACATGCACACACCCATACACACATGAGTGTGCAGGGCTATGCTCCTCAGCTCCTCATACACATACCACACACACATGCCCACCCTTGTACAGCCACATGTATAATGCACAGTGCACACATTCGCATTTACATTTATATACCTCATACGCATTCCCTTAGTACATAGTACATTTGCATTTACATACCTCGTACATACATTCCCTTACATAGATAACTGAAACTTCGACCTCTTGGGGCGAGAGTCTTGAGGAATTTACTTTCCGGGGAGGCCCTTGCCCAGGTAGAGAAGGGAGGAAGGACCACCCATCAGTTTCCACCCAGACCCCTGCCTGCGAGGGCAAGCCTTTCCCATATCATTACTCATGGGACACAAACAGGCCCAGATGGTCCTCTGAGGGGGTCTACATGGTAAAGCGAGGCAACCCCTTGGGCCCACTATGTGGTTTTGAACCAGTCCCATCCTCCAGCTGCCACCAGAAAGGTACTCTAGAGACACACTTCAGAACAGACAGCTGCTGGCATCTTCGCCAGGGTTGAAGAAGAGGCCTTGGCCATGGCTCCTGGACTCTTGCCACAGAGCAGGCATCAGTGTGAGTCTGTCTACCTGTCCATCCTTTGTCACCATGTCTGGATGGCAGTTTCGTGTTGGCCAAGGCCAGGCCTCTGGATACAACCTTAGCTAAAGTCTCGATGATATTGTTCCTTCTGTGTGTCTTTGTCAAGGGTCACAGCATCTGCCAGGTCCAGAGGTGGACATCATATTTGGAAATCATATTATGAAGGGCTCAAGGAATATGTTGAACCTTGGTTCTGGGCATTCCTGCATGCCTGAGACCTGGGTCTCACTCCCTGCCTATGTGTCCATCTATCTGTGGATTCTGAGCCATATGGCTTCTTAGCATCATTTGCCCCATCAGAGAAGAGAGGTTCTGGCAGGGAGAGAAAAGGGTGACCACCATGTGCTGAAGGCTCAGCGTCAGGGCGGGAGCTCACCTATACTTGGGCAGCAGCTGGCAGCAGCCAGTTTTACTGGGAGGATAAGACAGGCCTGGGGCTTGAGGAACAAGAGGTTTCTGCATTCTGTCCGCATGTCCATGGCTGGTAAAGATACGGAACCACCCATCGGCAGGGTCTTTCTTGCTGCTGCTTCTGGTGGCCAGAGGCTGTTGAGAACACCTAGGGTTTCCATCCAGCACAGCCACTGGCTCCTCAGATCCAAGTGATGCTGGGATTCAGGGAGGATTGACAGCTTAGCTTCTGGGGTCCCAACTCCCACTGCCTGGTGGTCACTAGGAGCCCTTGTGACTCAGACCCCGAGAATTCCATCCTCCTCGGGCCGCACCTTCCCAGCCAGGCACTGACACAGGCTTGGCTTTGTTAGAACCGCCAGTGGTCTCAGGACAGGACCTATCTGACTCAGCCACTGGTAGAGCTCTCTGGGGACTAAGGGAAGACAGCCCAGGCCTGGGACAGCTTCATGATCCCCCCTCCATGGGCAGGGCCAGAGTGACAGCAGCCGACGGAGACCCACCGCAGGGACCCTCCTCCAACCCAAGGCCAATCACAGGTAAGGTCGAAAATGACAGTGAACTCCTGACCTTCTGGTAGCTAGTCACTGCAGAGCGAGGGCACATGGACCTCGTCTCAGGTCAGGGGTAGACTGTGTTACAAGTTGGGGTCACATTGCCCCTGAGTTTTCCGTGTATAACGAGCATGGTCACTGAACTGTTTTAAGGTGCCACTCAGTACCTGAGACAAGGGACGCCCATGGACCAAGTCCATGCCCCCATGGGCCGGCCCTGCCTGTAGCGGGAGAGACAATAACTCTTGATACTTCTTATTTTAGCCACGAAGGGTTTCCATAAAGATTAGTCTTTGGGTAAATATCAGTCGAGCTACTGAAGACATGAGGGCAGGAGACGTATGGAGGTGGGTGGTAGGTCCAGGGTGTTGGGGGAAGGGCGCCCAGTTAGCTGTGCGGGCTCGTGATCATCAGTCTCCCGTCACCTCTGCAGCGCCTGCTTCTGCAGCGGGCCGACCTCCCATCATCAATTCCTGCTCTGTCTTCCCCGCATAAGGCTGCTGCTCCCGCAGGCGTCTTAGTGCAGACACCAGGACTAGGGCTTTAGCCTGTCCGATGGCGCCCCCTGGTGACCCGGCTTCTCCAATCCTCTTCCCTCTCAGTCCCAGGCACCAACTCTGCAGGACCAACGGGCATGCCACCCCACCGGCGTCACAGAACGTAAGCTCCAGCTAATTGCTCACTAAAGGAAAACAACACCGTGTTGTGAACGCCTCGCTGGAGTTACGGTGTCATACGTAGGCAACCTCCAGGCCGCAGCTGGAGAGGAGAAAGGCCAAAGTCACCTCTGAACTGTCCCCTCCCTGCACCCATATCCTTGCACACACACACACCCCAAGCCTTGGGCCACAGCCTTCCTTAGTACCTCTACCTGGAAGCCTGGTTCTCTAAGGATGCTTGGGGATGTGAACTCCCCCAATGACTTTCCCATGTGTGACCCCCCCATACACACACACACACACAAAAAAAAAAACAACCCAAAAAACAAAGCAAAACAATTCCTCAAACATGTAACTCTGAAGCCCTGAGTGCCTGCACTCATCAAGGACATGGTGAGTTCATGGAAGACAGAGGTTAGCAGAAGCTTGATCCCATACTGGGCTTCTGGTGGTGTCATGGTCACTAGTAGGGATGGAGGCAGGGTGGGAGGGTCCGCCGCCTCCATCCCAGAGCAAGAAGACCCCAGTAGACTCATAACTGACAGCAGCCCAGCATATGTGCAGACCGCAGAAGCCAAGCTGGGATGGGGAGGACAAGAAGTGGTGGTTCAAGGTGATCTGTGGGGGTCTCGTGGAGTTGGGGCTCCTGTTTGAAAGGTTTGAGAGAGTCCTCAGGCCACTGATGCGCTGACCATGTCCCTTGCGGGAAGAAGATGGTTAGAAGCGTTCTTGGTGCGTGTACAGACAGGGATGACAGCATGGGCCAGTGTTCTGGAAGGAGTTCGGGCCCAAATGCCCGACTTCGTCAGGCAGGCATACCGGAGGCTCTAATAAGCACCCAAGCCCATGAGGCAGAGTGGGGGTGGGTCCCCTCTGACAGGTATCGGGAATGGCGAGGTCCCCTGTAATCAGGCCCTCTCTTCTTCCCTAGCGAGAGGCTGGGGCAGTGGAGAGTGCAACTTTAAGGATGCGAGGAGGTGTGCCTATTATAGTCCATGCGGCGTCCTGGAGTCCAACCTGTGAGATCCTTGGGGCAGTAAGGCTGGCACCTGTCATTCTCCTGGGGTCGGGGCACCTGGAGAGTTTGTTAGGGGGTTAGAGATTGACAGGTTCTGAGTGGGGAGCTTGCAAGCGAGCCCCAGCGTGGTCTGAATTCTGCCGATATTCTTGGCATCCTCCCTGTGTGAGCTTAGCTTTGGGGGCACATTTTCAGAGCTCATGCAGTGTGAACACAGCTGAAAAAAAAAAAAGTGACCCGTGGTTTCCAGACCCTCCCAGGGGTGGACAAACGCTCTTCAAGGGGGAGGGGGGCTGGAGGCTGTCTCGGTGGAGGAGCCCCTGGTTTCAGTCATCTTGTTTGGTTCTGACACAGCTCAAGGCATCTTAAAGGATGACCCTTGCTTTACAGAGGGGGGAAACTGAGGTACAGGGAGCAGGCAGGAAGCTGAGGCAGAGCCCAGAGACTGAGCAGCACTGAGGTGGAGCCCACATCCTCATGGGTTACCCCACAAGCTTGCTCCACCCCTTCTCCCAAGCTGATGGCCTCTCACTTCGGCTCTGGCCCCTCTCATCACACATCCAGCCCTGTGGAAGGACCTGACCCTGCTCTCAGTGCCAATGATGAGGAAGACTTCATCCTCCAAGAGCCCGTTTGCCACATTCAAGGACCCTTGTCTCCCAAAGAGCCCTATCCCACCCAAGTAGTGCCCGCTTCTGATCCAAGACCTCTGTTTCCCAAGGAGTTCCCGTCTACTCCACCATTTCCCTTTCTAGGAGTGGCAGTCGTGGCCATCAGATTCTAATCTGTGGCCTCAACTAGACAGGGACTAAAGAGTTCAGGCTCAGTGTAGCCCCAGGGCTGTATAGGGTGAATAAGCCGCTGGGTGAGTACCAGGTGCTCAGGGCTGAAGTCAACTCCCCCATCCCAAGACAGTTACTTGACCTTGGGTCAGTCCTGTGTACTTGGCCTCCCACTGCCCAGCTTCCCACCCCACCCCTGGCATCTAGGCAGTTTGAGGAGCCAAGGCCCTGCAGTCCGGCATCTGTCACTGAGGGAGAGGAGCCGCAGGAATTGGCACCACAGGGAAAGTCCCCCTGGTCAGCTGCTCTGCAGAACCAGGTTGCCGGGCAGGCCCAGGCATGTGGAGACATGCCTGCAGCCTTCCCTAAGCTTCCAAGCATGCCTAACCCGCCTCCCACTCAGGTCCTCTGAGGACTGGCTGGCAAGGAACCCAGTGACATCCTCCTGAGTTCGCCGCTGCCAAGTTTCCTGCCTGAGGTGGGGACAGCCGCAGATTCCAGGAACCAGAGGGGGATCTGGCACGCTAGGTAGACCTGGAAAGGACAGGAGTTGGGAAGTCAGAGCCCCAGGATTCACCGCTCTGCGGGGCTGAGGGGCATGACCTTTGAGGCTGACTCAGCCTGACTCAGCATCTGCTTGGCATGGCTCAAGGTTTCCCAAGTAATTGGGAGAAAGTCATTTCCATTCCAGATGTGTAGGGGTGTCTCTCATAGCTGGCTTTGTAAAATGCAACCACCACCTCCCAGCCTGCAGCTCAGACACCTCATGACTTCAGAACCACTCACGCCTCTGACTGGGGAACACCTTGGTTCAGTGTCTTCAGCCAAGGATACCATTAATGTCATAGGCCCAACATTGACATGATGGACACAATGAGCAGGGTGATTAGACAGGGATGTCACTCCATGCACAGCCTCGGGGCTCAGGAAGTACTAAGGTCCTTCCCTGGTCCACTGTCTCCTGCTGGCTGAAGAGCATGCACCAAGCATGCGTGGAGCCCAGCAGCTGTGACTCTAGGTGGCGCTGTCCTCCAGGGCGGAAAGGGGTTCCTACGGACTCACCACCTGTCACGAGTGTGCTACATCAGGAACACAGTGAACGGTCTCAGTTTGGGGATTCGAGGGGGACATTGACATAGAATGTTCTTTTGGGCAAGAGATTTACTAGAATTAACACCATGGACATGGACAAAGGGGTTCTAAGGAACGTTCAGGCCCCAATTACAACGGATAGGCAGCATGGCGGGGACTCTGAGGAGAGGCATCGAGGCAGGGGTCCCTTCTAAGTGTTATAGGAAAGGGCGGAAGACTTCTACAAGCCTAAATAAAGCTAGGTTGTCCCTGACTCTTGAGTGGCAGGGGAAAACAGGTGTAGGATGTGTGGGGTTAGAGGGAACTTTCAGGGGTCCTGAGAAGTCCAAAAACTCGTAAGCTTCCTTGGAAAGTAAGGATGGTGCTGACCATCTCTGGAATCAGGACGCCTGAGGAGTGTGTGTACAAACCCCTGACAGGCCCTGGGGTGTCGGTCTCTCCTTGTAGCAGTAGGAATCCCAGGATCAACTATGAGACTGGAGAGCGCGTCACAGATGGGCATAACTGAGAAGCATCTGGTCTGGGATTCGAACACACCGATAGACACGTTTGTGTCCACACTGTCAGATTTCATTGACTGACAAGTCACCAACTACTTGTTTTGGTTACAGTTTGGCAAGTAATCCAGTTTTCCTTTAATAGCTAACCATTGGCAAAACAAGTGAGTCTATTCCAACCTGTTTTTATATGTAAAAATATGTCTGTGTATGGGTTTGTGCATGTGAATGCCCATGCCCTCAAGGTCGGTGTCGGGTCCCCACCCCCTCCCCATCCCCCCACCCTGCTCTCCCACCCCTCTACCCCCCAACCCTGGGAGTTACCAGCTCTTGACACTCATCCCACGTGACTGCTGGCCACGAACTCAGCTCCTCTGCCCGGATCCTCTGTGTTCCTAATGGCTGAGCCATCTTTCCAGCCTTGATTCCAAACATTCTTAAATTACACATTCTACATCACACAGTGACTGTCTATAATGTATGTGTGTAGGCCACAGGAAGTCTCCAAAGGGTTCAAGACTTGAAGCAGTTCAAAGAGACCTCAACTGAGAGGCAGCGCCCCCGGTGGTTCCCAACCTTCCTAATGCCGTGACCCTTTAACACAGTTCCTCATGTGGTGACCCTCAACCATCAAATTATTTCCTGACGACTTAACTGTAATTTCACCACTGTCATGAATATGTAGGTTATCATAATGTAGGTCTCTGGTATGTGACCCCTGTGAAAGGGTCATTGGACCCCGGCAGGGGCCTCAGCCACAGGCTGAGAACCTGGGCAGCTGCAGATACAGAGAGTCTCTGCAGGAGTTAGATGCCAAACCCTGTGGAGGTCTGACTGTTGGAGGCACTGCATGGAGACAAGCTGCTGGGCAGGTTCAGCTGTCTGACGGGGTGTGGGACCAGACGCTATTGAGACAAAGCATGGAACTGGCTCCAGACACTGAATGAGTAGACAAGGCAATTTGGGTACTCCGTATCACCTGTGCACACCAAGCTGAGATGAAGCTCCTGAGTCCGCCTGGCGCTCTCGGCCTCTCAGTCCTTCTCCAGGAGTCTCAGGTGACAAGGAGGTGACCATCTCACTGCCCCATTGCTGACTTAGGTATCCGCTATAGGTCCAGGTAAAGACGTTGATTTTAACACACTCTGTACGTCTACAATGCCAATTTGAGTTTATAGGGTGGCATCTTTACTTAGGAATAAATATCAGACTATGTGCCACATGGAGGTATGGGACAGATGGTTTTAAATGCTAGACAAGGTACAGGACACCCCAATTCTGCATTTGGACTGAAAATGGAGCTTCAGGGTGTCTGCCTAGTTTTGTATCAACTTGACACAAACGAGAGTCCCTGGAAAGGAGGGAACCTCAATTGAGAAATGCCACCATAAGATCAGCTGTAAGGCATTTTCTTAATTAGTGATTGATGGCAGAGGGCCCAGTCCATGGTGGGTGGTGCCATCCCTAAGCTGGTGGTCCTGGGTTCAATAAGAAAGCAGGCTGAGCAAGCCATGGGGAACAAGCCAGTCAGCAGCACTCCTCCATGGCCTCTGCATCAGCTCCTGCCTCCAGGTTCCTGCGCTGCTTGAGTTTCTGCAGTGATGGATTACAGTGTGGAAGTGTAAGCCGAATTAACCCTTTCCTCCCCAACTTGT
This sequence comes from Peromyscus maniculatus bairdii, assembly GCF_049852395.1. Taxonomy (NCBI): domain Eukaryota; kingdom Metazoa; phylum Chordata; class Mammalia; order Rodentia; family Cricetidae; genus Peromyscus; species Peromyscus maniculatus. Next base: position 57,215,758 of record NC_134868.1, read on the forward strand.
TCTTGGTCATGGTGTTTCATCATAGCAATAACACTAAGACAAGTTGGTACCAGGGAAGTGGGGAATTGCTGTTACAGACCTGACCACGTTGTTTTGGGGAGGATTATGGAATCCTTTGGAACTTTTGACTAGAAACGAGTGTTGAGAGCTCAGTGGTTGTTCTGTAGGAGCTGAAATAATGTTGAGAGCAGTGAAGACAATAGCTTCAGAGGAAGGAGAAACTCCACCAGGACTTTTGAGTTGAGAATCTGAGGTTCTGGTCAGCTGGGGCTGAAGAATCAGCTGTGATTAACAAGGACCAGAACCACTGAAGTAAAACCCATGCTTTACTGGGACAATTGATGCTGGTCAGCTGGAGCTGAGTAATTATTGGTGATTAAGAAGAGACCAGCGGCTGAGCGGTGGTGGCGCACGCCTTTAATCCTGGCGCTCGGAAGGCAGAGCCAGGCGGATCTCTGTGAGTTTGAGGCCAGCCTGGGCTACAGAGTGAGTTCCAGGAAAGGCACAAAGCTACATAGAGAAACCCTGTCTCAAACAAACAAACAAAAACAAACAAACAAAAAAAAAAACAGCGTCATTGAGGTAAAATCTGGGAAGTGTTTCTTCAGAGTCCACACATAGAAGCCATGTTCCAGAGGCAGCCAAGGTTGTACCTTGTGCTGGCAGCCAAACTTGATAGTTCGTGTAAGAGTCTCTCAGGTGGTTCTGGTTTTGAAGGCCTGAGGGGGTCATGAAAAGCAGCTGAGGCTTGGCCCTGTGAAAGGATAGGCCATTGGAGAAGGTGCGGCCTCCATAGCAGCTGAAGCCCCAGCACTGAAGGGTCACAGAGAGACCTAGGGGAGGCTATTGGGCTGGGTGGTGCTGGCGCACACCTTTAATTCCAGCACTCAGAAGGCAGAGGCAGGCGGATCCCTGTGAGTTTCGAGGCCAGCCTGGTCTACACAGCGAGTTCCAGGACAGGCACCAAAACTACAGAGAAACCTGTCTCGAAAAACTGAGGGGTGGTGGTGGTTATTGGTGGAAGTGCAGCCCAGTTGCAGCAGAGGAAACCAGCATTTTGGAGAGGCCAGTACCATGGAATGACCACCAAGGACAGAATCCATAGAGTGGAGCCAGTTGGAGCCTATGAGACAAGCTGTGTGTGCTGCAGAGGGCGGAGCCAGAGAAGTGACCAAAGCCCCTTGGAGGAGCCCAGAAGATGGTGAGTGAATCCCTGATAACTGGACATTGACTTTTTACACTTCTGGAGTTTTGTTTGTTTGTGACTGTGCCCTGGTTCTTCTCTCTTGATCTTTTGAATGATGAACTTGCCTCAGAACCTCCTTCATTGTGCCCCCAACGTTTCGTTATGCTGTGTGTTCATTTCCACTCAATTCTAGTAAGTCTTTAATTTCTTGTCTTGAACCATTTTTCATTCAGTAGAGAGTTGTTCATTTTCCATGAGTTTGCAAACTTTCTGTTCCTGTTGTTGCTATCCAACTTTAATCTGTGGTGGCCTGATAGGATGCAGGGTGTTACTTCAATTTCCTTTTACCTGGTGAGACTTGCTTTGTGTCTGAGTATGTGGTCAGTTTTGGAGAAGGTTCCATGGAGTGCTAGGAGAGGGTATAATCTTCTGTGTTGGGGTGAAATTTTTGAAGATAATTATTAGATCTGTTTGGTTTATAACATCTGCTAGCTCCAGTATTTCTCTGTTGCAGAATATTATTTTAAGGTGTGTTACATTTGTTTATGCTGTGGAACGTTTCTTTAATGATGCAAAGATGTCTTGCATTCTTTTATGTTGCATTTGTTTAACTGTGAAGCTGGGTTACTGTGCCTGTCTAAAACACCTGATGGTCTAATAAAGAGCTGAACAGCCAATAGTGAGGCAGGAGAAAGGATAGGTGGGGCTGGCGGGCAGAGAGAATAAATAGAAGGAGAAATATGGAAAGAAGAAAGCACAAGAGAACAAGGAGAGGAAGACACTCGGGGCGAGCCACACACACAGACACACACACAGACACACACACAGACACACACACAGACACACACACAGACACACACACAGACACACACACAGACACACACACAGACACACACACAGACACACACACAGACACACACACAGACACACACACAGACACACAGCCAACCGTGGAGTAAGGGTGAAAGTAAGATATACAGCAGTATGAAAAGGGAAAAGCCCAGAGGCAAAAGGTAGACAGGATAATTTAAGGAAAGCTGGGTAGCAACAAGTCAAGCCAAGGCCAGGCATTTATAAGTAATAAGGAGCCTCCATGTGTGATTTATTTGGGAGCTGGGTGGCAGACCCCCCAAAGAATAGTAAGAGTAAGAAACATTTTTCTGTTTAGTTTTTGTCTGAATGACTTGTATATTGGTGAGAGTGGAGTATTGAAGTCTCCCACCATCAGTGTGTGAGGGTCAATACATGATTTAAGCTGTAATAGTGTTTCTTGTGTTTGGGGCATAAATGTTAAGAATTGAAATGTCCTCTTGATGGATTTTTTTTTCCTTTGAGTACATAATGCCCTTCCCTGTAACTCAAATCTTAAAAGGTCTTATAATAAAAACCTGGAACCAGATATTGGGGGAAATGCTGAAAGATCAAAGAGACAAAGGAACAAGCCACTGCCACATCTTACCTCTAGGACTCCTCAGCCTGAAAAAAACTTCAGTTCCTGTCTCCTCACGCCTTATGTACCTTTCTCCACCCAGCCATCACTTCCTTTCTTAGTGCTGGGATTAATGGTGTGTGTGCTTCCCAAATACTGGGATTAAAGATGTCACCTGCCTGGCTCTGTTTCTCTCCTAGACTGAGTTGATCTTATGCAGTCCAGGGTGGCTTTGAACTCAGAGAGATCCAGACAGATTTCTGCTTCCTGAGTGCTAGGATTAAAGGTGTGTGCCACCACTGCCTGGCCTCTATGTTTAATAGAGTGGATTGTTCTGTCCTCTGATCCTCAGGCAAATTTTATTAGGCTACACAATATATCACCACACTTACCTATCTCTTCTGATTAGTTTTGGTTTGAGGTCTATTTTGTTGGATATTTATTAAAATGACTATACCAGCTTGTTTCTTGGGTCCATTTGCTTGGAATATCTTTTTCCAACCCTTTCCCCTGAGGTGATGTCTCTCCTTGATATTCAGATGTGTTTCTTGGATGCAGCAGAAAGATAGATCCTGTTTTCCCATACATTGTTAGTCTGTGTCTTTTTATTGGGGAATTGAGACCATTGCTCATAAGAGATGTTAATGACCAAATGATTGTTGCTTACTATTTTGTTTGTTGGTGTTGTTTGGTGGTGGTGGTGGTGGTGGTGATGGTGTGTGTATTTCCTTCCTTTTGACTTTGCTGGTCTGGGATTATTTATTCCCTGTGTTTTCTTGAGTTTGGTTAACCCCTTTAGGTTGGAATTTTCCTTCTAGCACCTTCTCTAGGGCTGGATTTGTGTATAGTGTTTCAATTTGACTTTCTCATGGAATATCTTGTTTTCTCCATCTGTGGTTATTGAACGTTTTTCTGGGTATAGTCTGTGCTGGCATCTGTGGTCTCCTAGAGTCTGAAGTACATCTGCCCAGGCCCTTCTGGCTTTTAGAGTCTCCATTGAGAAGTCAGGATGTTTGGTGTTTTGATTTTCTAGTCCAATCTATTTGGTGTTCTGTATGCTTTTCTACCTTGACAGGCATCTCCTTCTTTAGGTTAGGGAAATTTCCTTATATGATTTTGTTGAAACTGTTTTCTAGGCCTTTGATCTAGGTTTCTCTCTCCTTCCTCTATTCCTATAATTCTTAGGTTTGGTCTTTTCAGAGTGTCCCAGATTTCCTGGATGTTTTGTGTCAGGAGTTTTTTAGATTTAACATTTTCTTCGACCTACTTATCCATTTCTTCTAACATGTCTTCAATACCTGAGGTTCTCTTCCATCTCTTGTATTCTGTTGGTGAACCTTGTCTCTGTAGTTCCTGTCGGAACTCCTAAAATTTTCATTTCCAGATTTCCCTCAGTTTGAGTGTTCTTTATTGATTCTGTTTCCATCTTTCAGGTTCTGAACAGTTTTGGTCATTCCCCTCCACTGTTTGTGCTGTCGATCATATTTGTCTATCATATCATAATGGCTGTTTGAAGGCCCTTTTCTCATGCTTCAGCTGGGTGGGGATACTGAGGGCCTGTTGTGGTCAGGTTTATGGGCTCTAGTGGAGACATACTGTTCTGGCTGTTACTGGTTGTGGTTTGTTTGTTTGTTTTGTGGCATCTAGACTCCTGGGCTTGGGAGGATTATACTTCTAGGTGCTGATATCTGGTCTTGTCTTTGTTGGGTGGGTATTTTGTTCCTTGGTTTCTGTTTCCTCTCTGGTTCTTGGGAGGGTGTGGTGGCTATGTGTTGCCTGGTAGAAATTTTTCTGTGGACCTGAGAGGTATGGTTACTGGGGATTCCAGGTAACCTGTGTTTTTGGGTATTAGGAGCTGACACTCAGGTATAGGAATAGGCCAGGGATTTGAGGGGGTTCACAGGAGGGAGACAAACGGAGTGTTCCACCAGAATCTGCTTATTTTGTCTCTTTGGAATGGGGCAGAGAGTGAGGTGAGGTCCCTCCAGAAGGTCTGCTACAGAGCTGGGGATGAGACTGGGGGACTGGGTCTGCAGGCCCTGAAGGAGAAGTGAAGATATGCAGTGGGCCTACTTGGTTTCCTGGGAGTGACCTGTGGGTTAGCAGGGGGTGCCTGCTGGAATTGGGGCCTGGAACAAAGCAACAAGTCAGGGAGGGGGTTAGGAGGGGAAGATCTGTAGGATCCACAGGAGATGTCGAGGGGCGCCATTAGTTGTTCTTACTCTTTACTCTTTGGGCTTTTGGGAGGGCCACCACCCAGCTCCCAAATAAATCACACAGAGGCTTATTCTTAATTATGAATGCCCGGCCTTAACTTGGCTTGTTTCTTGCCAGCTTTTTTAAACTTTTCTTAATTATTCCATCTACCTTTTGCCTCTGGGCATTTACCTTTTTCTATTTCTTTATATCTTTTTTTTCCTCCTTATTCTGTGTCTTGCTGTGTTGCTGGGTGGCTGGCCCCTGGTGTCCTCCTCCTCTCCTCCTCCTCTTCTCGCTCCTTGATCCTGCTCTTCCCAAATTTCTCCTATTTTATTCTCTCTACCTACCAGCCCCACCTATCCTTTCTCCTGCCTTGCTGTTGGCCATTCAGCTCTTTATTAGCCCAATCAGCTGTTTTAGACAGGTACAGTAACACAGCTTCACAGAGTTGCATCATTAAAACAAATGCTCCCCAACATAAACAAATGTAACACATCTTAATATTCTACAACAGAGTGGAGAGAAGGCTGCAGCAGGTGTTCCATTGTAGAGATGGGGATGAGAAGGGGCATTGGATTTGGAGGAGGGAGGAGGAGGAAGTGGGCGAAAGTCTTCAGTTAGCTGACCTGTTCCCCTGGACTGCTCAGCTGGTGTGTCCCCAGGGAATGCCTGCTGGAGTTGGAGGCTGAGGTACTGGCATGGGTTGGGGGAGAAGGTCTTCCTGATCCACTGGGGATGGGGCCAGAGAGCAAAGAGGGCAGCATGTGTTCTGCCACAGAGCTGGGCATGAGATGGGGCCGGGGGGGGGGGGGGGGGGGGAGATGGGATTCGGAGGAGCAGAAGGAGAGGTGAAGATCTGCAATCTGCCTACCTGCTTCCCTGGCAGGAGTGGCCTGTGAGTTCCGAGGGAGTGCCCGCTGAAGTTGGAGCAAGACTGATTTTTTTTAAGAGAATTTTTAAAGACTGTGAGACTTTTAAAATTTGGAATGTTTTATATTGTGATGTTCAAGTTAATGTGAGATCTTGGGGATGAATGAGTGAGAAAGGAGGTTTGTGACTTAATAATGATGTTTGTGCATCAAGTTGACAAGGAGTCAGTTGTGCTGGCTAATTTTATGTCAAATTGGCACAAGCTAGAGTCACTGGAAAGGAGGGAAACTCAACTGAGAAAATGCCACCGTAAGATTTTCGGCATTTTCTCAATTAGTGATTGATGGGGGAGGGCCCATCCCATGGTGGGTGTTACCATCCCTGGCCTGGTGGTCCTGGGTTCTATAAGAAAGCAGGCTGAACAAGCTGTGAGGAGCAAGCCAGTAAGCAGCACTCCTCTATGGCCTCTGCATCAGTTCCTGCCTCCAGGTTCCTGCCCTGCTTGAGTTCCTGTCCTGAATTCCTTTGATGAGGAACAGTGATGTGGAAGTGTGAGCTGAATAAACCCTTTCCTCCCCAATTTGCTTTTAGTCATGGGGTTTCATCACAGCAATAGCCACCCTAACTTGCCTAAGACACAGGCAAGGCACAGCCTGAAAAAAAAAACATTTTATATGCTATGGATTACCTTGGGGCAGAACACAGTTGATCTCAACACCATCCCTTCATTCTCTCGGGGAAGGGTTGGGTCCTGCAGGTCCCCAAACAGTGGACGCGGGATGCTCCTTGCATTACCCTGCTCTGTCCTTGGGCTTTTTTAAGTGAGTTCCATAGAACTTGCCAACTATAGGGCTCATCCCTCTGCAAGTCTGTGGTTGGACCAAAAGGCAGACCAAGGAGAGAAAAACTATTTGCTTGTGTGCACTGGACATGGGCGACATGAAGCAGTGAGGAACCATGGGAGTTTGCCATCTCCAGCAAAGAGCTGTGGCTTCCAGAGACAGATGAATGCACTCTGCCAGAAATAAATGAATGTGTGTGTGTGTGTCTCCACAGTGTCAGAATTTACTGAATGAAAACAAATCCACAAACTCAGAGGGTGCACTTTTCCTAGTGGCATGGTTCTTTTCTTGTTGCTGAACTAAGACAATCTGGAGAAAGAGTCTCTTCTGGCTCACATTTCAAGTGTGCATTCCATCATGGTGGGAAGTAAAGACAGCAGGCGCTTGAAGCAGCTGGGCACGCATCACACAGAACTGAGTAGCAAAGAGGGATCCACCAGTGCACACGACCACTTTACTCTTTCCTGTAGCATGAATCTGAAAAGTTCTTATTAATAAAATTAAACCTGTGAGCCAGGTATTGGGGTGAAGCTGGAAGACCAGAGATACAGAACAGGCCACAGCTAACCTCACCTGGCCAACTACTCAGCTGGTCTTGTTTCCTCAGACTGGAAGCTTCTGTGTCCTCTTCCCAATGGCTCTCAGCTGAACTGTGCTGTTAGAAAGCCTGAAAGCTTAACCAGCCAAATGCCTAACCAGCCAAATGCTTAACCAGCCAAATGCTTCTAGTTCCTGGTCCTCACACCTTATATACCTTTCTGCTTTCTACCATCACTCCCTGGGATTAAAGGCTTGCTTTCTGGGATTAAAGGTGTGAGTCACCATGCTTGGCTGTATCCTTGAACAGATGGATTTCTGCCTCTGGAATGCTAGGATTAAAGGCATGTGCCACCACTGCCTATCCTTTATGTTTAATATTGTGGCTGCTCTGTCTCTGGCCCCAGATAAATTTATTAGCATGCACAATATTTTGGGGAACACAATACCACACTTTCCCCACTTAAACTGTCCAGGATCCCAGCCAAGGAATGGTGTTTCACCTCAGTTACTTAAGATGGTCACCCACAGGTCTGCTCACAGGCCCATCTCCCAGGTGATTCTAGATCTCAAATGGACAGCTGAGTGTCACCGTCATATCAAGTAATGCTGATTGCCCTTTGTACCATGGTCGTTGGCAATCAAAGGATCTTTTATTCCAACCTTAATTAGTAATACTCTCACACATGTATCACACAGTAAGACACGCACGCACGCACGCATGCACGCACGCACACACATTAGAGTATATTAAAAAGGTTAAATAGGACACAGCTTAAAGAGGCTTGCTGAAGGCAGACACAGAAAATAGATACATTCAAGGGCAGATATGACAAGTTGTTAGATAAGCTGATAGTGAAACCCAGCTGGAGACTTGCTAGACGGCACAGAGATACAAGACTGATCCAGACAGACGGACAGATTTGAATGAGCCATGGCAAAGAGTGGCGACTGTGCTGAGCTGAATCCCAGGGGACAGTCAGGGTTTTTTTCCTATTGGTCCCTTGATGCACACACCAGACTGAGGTAGAAAGAGAAACCGGGGGTATATGGGAAGAAAAGAAGCCCCTCACCCTGGAGCTGAAGTCTCTCACTGAGAGTCGAGATCCCAGCGCAATTCATATTTGTTGTGAAGATTGCGGACAGAATGCTTTCTTAAACAGATATATATCAAATAATGTTAAAATACCAACGAACCGTACTCAGGACCTAGGCATACATCCGAGAATGGCCCTTTTCCTTTCTCAGATGTTTTCTGGGAATTTCACAAACGAAAATAAACATCTCTGCAGTAAAAAGCATCTTAGCTTCCCATGTAACCCTCCTGATTTCGGGCCTCCTGGTCAGCTGTGATTTCACCCATTGTACTATGATCTCATTTAAATTCCTTAGCCACTCTTTGCGATGAATCTTGAGACACTCATGTGCACACTTGAGTGGGTTATAAGCTTTACCTGAGTGACTCTCTACTAACTCCTATGCTTAAGTCTGTTAAACCCTTTCTTTTTAAAAGGGATTTTTATTGCTTTTTTGAGAAGTCCATACAATATGTTTTGATCATATTTAACCCCATTCCTCTTCCTAACTCCTCCTAGGCCCACCCCACCTCTTTTCCTGCCCCCACAACCTTGTGGGTTTTTTAAAAATTTTTATCATTTTTGAGAATTACATGTGTAATTACTATGTTTACTTCATTTCTTCCTCCTCCCTCTAATGTGTATTAAGACATGACTCAATTCATGGTTTCTTATTTATTGTTAAATATGTGCATATGCACATGCATGTGCAAAATGCAGTCACACGCACATATGTGTGTGTGTGCCGTGTCTATAAAGCCTGAGTTCACTTAGTGTTGCTTGTAAGTATATGTTTACTTTCTATGCAGGTTTAGCCTGCCTATGAGCAGTCAATCATCTTTCAGGCCCTTCAGCGAATCTGGGGGCATGTTGGGGGTCCCCAAGCGTTAGCAACCAGAGCCCTGGACCCCAAGCTTCCTGGAGCATCACCAACATTGAGGCAGAAGTGACTGACTTGTGACAGAATTCACAGACAAGCTGCTGCCGCATCAGTGCTTGTCCTTGAACAACCAGACGGGCTCCTAGACGCCAAGCATAACGCACGTGCTTGTAATCTCAGCACTTGGGAGGTGGAGATGAGAGGCTTAGGGGTTCAAGGTCAGCCTGGAATACATGAGACTCTGTCTCAAAAAAGAAAAAAAAAGAAGAAAGAAAAAGCCCTCACCTAGGCCCAGCATGAGCTGTATCTTGTTAGCAACTAACCACACCCAGCCTTGTAGGTGTGGTGTGTGTGTGTGTGTGTGTGTGTGTGTGTGTGTGTGTGTGTGTGTGTGTGTTTTACTCTTTATTCTTTGCTCTTTTGGGGGGCCCACCACCCAGCTCCCAAATAAATCACACACCGAGGCTTATTCTTTCTTATGCCTTAGCTTGGCTAGTTTCTCGCCAGCTTTTCTTAAATTATCCTTGTCTATCTTTTGCCTCTGGGCTTTTACCTTTCTCTTATTTCTGTATATCTTTCATTTCCTTCTTATTCCGAGTCTGGCTATGTAGCTGGGTGTCTGGTCCCTGGAGTCTTCCTCTCCTCTTTCTCTCTCCTAGATCTCTCTCTCTCTCTCTCCAGATTTCTCCTCCTATTTATCCTCTCTGCCTGCCAGCCCCGCCTATCCTTTCTCCTGCCTTGCTATTGGCTGTTCAGCTGTTTATTGGCCCAATCAGGTGTTTTAGACAGGCACAGTAACACAGCTTCACAGAGTTAAACAAAGGCAACATTAAAGAATGCAACACAGCTTTGTATCATCAAATGTTCCACAGCACAAACAAATGTAACACATATTCCATAACACAGCCTACCGCAGGAGGTTGAGATCCAGACTTCAGACTGTGCAAGCTCTTCCTCACAGCCAAAGGGACTGGACTCTGGAGGCCATTGTCAACCCCCAAACTGAACTGAGTACCGAGTCATACATTGCCAATCTTTGGCTCCTAAGGTATTATGCCTGTCTTTCTCACTCTGGACACCATGACCAATGCAAATCTTTTTTTTTTTTCTTTGACTTTTCGAGGCAGGGTTTCTCTGTGTATCCCTGGCTGTCCTAGAACTCGCTCTGTAGACCAGGCTGGCCTCAAATTCACATAGATCTACCTGTGTCTGCCTCCTGAGTGCTGGAATTAAAGGGCAAATCTTAAAACAAAACAAAACATTTAGTTGGGGGCTTGCTTAGCAGTTTGAGAAGGTTAGTCTATGACAGTCATGGGGGGAAGCAGCTAGGCATGAGGTGGGGCAGTGGCTGAGTGCTTTACATCTTGATCCACAGCTCAATTCTGGATTCTAAGCCAGTGTTTTACTTGCTGGTATCCACATCACATGACACGGGCTTACTTATAGAAGTGTGTGTTGTATGGGGGTGTTGGGGCGCTTAGGGTGTGTGGTGTGATGTGTGTGTGGTGTGGTGTGGTGTGTGTGTGTATGGTGAGTCTATGTGGCATGTTTTGAGATGGAGTCTAGGCCTATGCAGCCTAAGCCAACTCCGAACTGTGGATCCTGTAATTTATCCTTTCCCACTGCACACTAAGATTACAGGTGTGAGGCATTGTGCCCGGTCATAAAAGTTGTTTTTGAGCAGGCGCTTGGTGGCCACTCGGTTCCCATACAGGCTGCAGGACCCCCCCTCTGCTCGGCTTGGCTTGGCTGCAGGCTGGTGACCAGGAGCAGGCCGAAGCGAGAGGATGTAAACATGAAAGGGCTTCCAGGAGAAAGCTCTCACCCTGCCAGCTGGAGGGCTTGGACACAGTTTACCCAAACAGTCGTTGCCATGGAGACAAGGAGGCTTGAAGTGCTGCTGCCAGCTGCATCCTGCAGGGCTTTAGTGCAGGCCTGGGGGGTGGGGGTAGAGGAGTCGGGGGTGGGTGGGCTTGGCTTCGTGGATCCTTAAAGGAGACAATCTGAAATGCACCAAGAGTGTGGGCCAAGGGGCTGGCAGGCTCTCTCAGCCCAAGCACAGCCAAACCTCGAGCAGCTGCCCCCCTCTGGATCCCAAGGCTAGCCTCTCACAGCAGGGGGTAGAGAGGCCAAGCATTTTTGGTTAGGCTGCCTACAGCCAAGTTGCTCATTTAAAAAAAAAAAAAAAAAAAAAAAAAGCCAGGGCCAAAGACCTCTCTGCCTGGTGTGCTCAATCCTAAAAATGGCCTTCCAGAGCTGGTTTTCACTTCTCTTAGCTATTAGATCCTTGGGAGAGTCAAGGTATGGCTGAAGCATGATGCCAGTTGGACACGGATTCCTGCTACATCAAAAACCAAACAGAGGGTCTTCCTGGAGACAGAAAAGGGTGTCGTTGCTTGGAGTTGGTGACAGATCAGAAATCCTGGGTGTCCCCAGCAAGGTTCTATCGTCATCAGAGTGGCTAGGGTCACATCCTGGATCCTAGCAGCCCTAACAAGTTAGATGATGCAGCTACCCATCCTCAGCATCGCAACTTAGGAAACAAATGATAGAAAAGCCATAGAGAGAGGTTTGGTCAAGGTGACTACCAGAGAGAGGAGCAAAGAGGAGGCCCGGCGGCCCCGAGTCCATCTTCCGAGTTCTGACATGAGCTTTCAGACTGGAGTAGAGGGCGCGAAGTATGTGCATAATTGCCCATCACCAACCGCCATCATCTGGACTCCCATCTCCTTCAAAGCAGTCTGACAAGTTGTCAGCGCTCTGAGTTCTCCTTTTGGGAGGCGATTTCCCCTCTGGCTGCCACCAGAGAGTTGTCTTTTCTACTGAGATTGGACTGTGCCTTGCCCAAAGCTACTTTATGTTGTATGAAACACTTCTTTGTTTTTTGTTTTGCTTTCCATACTGTGCCTTGCCTCCAGAGACTCCATTTTACAAGCACATCTTTGGAAGCAGATGTGACAGAAGAGTAGACAGGTGAATGCTACTACCTGTCTGGCCTTACCCACGTAGCATAAACTGGTAAATGACTTTTTCCTGGGGTAGAGAGGGTATACCACCTCTAAACTCATCAGGGTGAGCTGGGGGCAGTGATACACATGGGTGTGTCAAAACCATATCAAGAAAGACAGAGAACTCAGCAGACATACTCAGCTGAGGAAAACGCTACCATAAAGAAGAAGACACCCAACACCAGGAGCACACAGTGTCCTCCAGCACCCTGCCATCTTGGTCTCTTTAACCCTTTGTACCCATTCTGAAACCTTCCTATATAAACCAAGGCTGTACTCATGCGGTCACACGAGTCACAGCAGAGATTCCCTCCAGACCCTTGTTCTCATGTCTCAAAGGTTCAACTGAACCCCTATGGTTCTCCAGAACACCCCAAAACCAACACATTTTAACTTTCCCTATCATGGCAGATAGCCAAGTAGTTCAACATAACTAAAAATTTGCTCAAAAAAAAATCTTCCAAATTGACAAAGCCAATCACATAAACTGTGGAGTGCCCAAATGGCTCAATACAACCCCAGTGGCTCAGCATAAACCAAAAGACAAAATCACCAAGTGACAGTCGTCAGCATGATCCAAAGTGAACAACAGCTTGAAAGATCCCTGAGCTAAAAGGAAGACCAAGTTCACTCAAAGTGTGTGGTCACAGGGACACCCGGCGGGGTCACAGGGTCACTCACCAGGGTCAGACTCTCTTAGGAGTCCAGGACAAAACCCTTCTCCTCATCTCTCTGCTTTACCAGGCCTGCTGGGGCACATCTGCAATCTCAACACCAGTGTACAGATTACCAAATGGTGGCCATTTGGAGCTCATGATATTGTCTGTCACAGGCAGAGCCTCATGTACACATCCTGGTATAAACGGGTGTGTGTTCTTTTGGGGCTATTATGTAGGTGTTGAAGTATTGGATTGTAGAGCAGTAATGCTTCGGATGCAGCCAGTTTTCCAAAGCAAGCTGTGCATGAGGCACCTGTTGCCACATCCCAAGTTTGGTATGATGTGTCTTGTGTAATCAGATGGTTCTGTTGGCTGTAATGGCAGCACACATCTTTCTGGGCACATTGTTTCCTATGTGAGCACCTGCACAAATCTGAACAAAACGGAGTTCCTTGTTCACTGTGGATACAATGCCCATGCTGCAGGCTTTGCTCACATCCAAATCTGAACAAAACAGAGTTCCTTGCTCACTCTGGATACAATGCCCATGCTGCAGGCTTTGCTCACATCGTGATGAGCCTTGGATTCTTTCGCTTGGCAATTTCTAAAGTGGAGTTTTTAGTTGTAAGAAATCCAATTGACTCTCATGGTTTTGTTCTCTAGAAATCTTCACCTGCCCCAAGTAAAAGGTGTTATCCTGTGTTTCCTTATATGATTTTCATTGTTTTAGAATTTGTATTTTATTAACCATTTTGAGATTTGTGTATGTTGTGTTAAAGGCCAAGGATTTAGAATTTAATTTTTAGAGCCGGGTGGTGGTGGCACACGCCTTTAATCCCAGCACTCGGGAGGCAGAGGCAGGCAGATCTCTGTGAGTTCGAGGCCAGCCTGGGCTACCAAGTGAGTTCCAGGAAAGGCGCAAAGCTACACAGAGAAACCCTGTCTTGAAATACCCGCCCCCCCAAAAAAAAGAATTTTTCTTTTGTAACTTAGAATTTGTACTTTATACATAATTTTGAGTTTTATTTGTGTATGCTGTGTTAAAGGCCAGGATTTTAAAAGTAAGTCTGAATCTAATTGTTGGAAAGACTTTTTTTTCTAATTGAATTATTATTGCACCAAGAAAACAAGCCTGGTGATATGCCTGTAATTCTAGCTACTCAGAAGTCGGGCATGAGAGAATCTTGAGTCAAAGGCCAGTCTAGACAACTTAGGGAGAATTTATCAAAAAAAAAAAAAAAAACAGGCATGGTGTGGGGCGGTGGTGGTGCACGCCTTTAATCCCAGCACTCGGGAGGCAGAGCCAGGTGGATCTCTGTAAGTTTGAGGCTAGCCTGGTCTACAGAGTGAGATCCAGGACAGGCACCCAAACTACACAGAGAAGCACTGTCTCGGAAAACTGGAAAAACAAACAAACAGGCATGGAAAGAGGAGGCAGAGGAGTAAGGGGGAGGGAGAATAATCTACCAAATGTATGTGACCTATTTGTTTCTAAAGTGTTTTTTTTTTAAATTGCAAGATGTTTTCCTCTATTTAGGACATACTTTATGACCTAGCCCAGGCATTGATCCTCTGGAAATAAGACTTTACTGACATGCTCCCAGAGATTTACTTTTACCACTCTGTTTTATAACACCTGGAGTTGGCCACGCAGGTGGGCAGTGCATCAACACCAAGGGACACCCCTGATAGTAATAGGACCTAGCCCGTGACTTGGAACCTTCAGAGAATCGAGCTGAGGCAAACCCGGTCACATACTGTATCACCTAATGTTCCTGAAATGATCAGTTATGGCCATGGAGAATAAGTCATTGACTCTGAAGGCTGCAGAGGAGCCCAGGAGATATAAGGTCTGTGCAAATGGCAATTAAAATAAGTTTAAGGTAGGCCCACAATCCATTAGAATGGCCACTCTGAGGGCTGATGGTGACATGGAGCAAATCGCTTTCAGAGACTGTTGGCCGGGATAGACAGCAGTAAACCAATGGAGAATGGATTGTCGGTTCCTTAACAAGGTCAATATGCTGTCTTATCCAACCCACACATTCCTTTTCTCTGTGTGTGTGTGTGTGTGTGTGTGTGTGTGTGTGTGTGTGTGTGTGTGTGTAATGATTGGAATACAGATGTTTGTAACAGCTTATCTGTCTGTGATTGCTCAGTCCAGAAGAAACCCAGATGCCCTTCAAAATGATAGGAGGTGAACACATTCCAAGAGACTCACAAAATAGCATTGACCGTTACTGGGTAAAACTATGTTGCATAAACAAATAACGGGCAATAAAAGTGTCTTCCCATTTCTATCAGATTCCGAAGCCTGCAAGATACAATACTAGGGAGACAAATGTTATCTAGGGAGAGAGGTAGGAAGGAAGAACGCTTTGGGGTAACCAGTGTGTTCACGGTCTTGACAGTGATGGGGCAGCCATGCACAAAACTTACAAGACCCTTCGGTACATCCTAGATGCAGATGTTCCACTGGGTGCCAAAAATACATGAACAGAGATAGAAATGGCTCTAAAATGCATGAAAAACGGCATCCTAGTGAAGTGGGCCGAGGTCAGTAAGCAATAAAGAATCATCACCAGAGGCCATGGGTCTCTGAGGAGCTGTGGTACTGCTTAGGTATGTTTAAACTTTAGGACAAGTGAAGACCTTAAAATGTAGTCTGCTGCTGGCTGGTGGTGGTGCACATCTTTAATCTCAGAACTCGGGGGGAGGGGGGATAGAGCCAGGCAGATCTCTGAGTTCAAAGCCAGCCTGGTCTACAGAGTGAGATCCAGGATAGGCGCCAAAACTACAGAGAAACCCTGTCTCGAAAAACCAAAAAAAAAAAAAGTAGTCTGCTAAGCATGCTAACTAACATACTATTTTGTATCACCTGTGGAAAGATGGAAGGAAGTGGCCAACCTCTAAAGTCTGTAACAGTCGCATACACAGCAGCTGGAGGATTCCCGGGTGAGGCAGGCACCCACTACTCGGTTCTTTACCGCATCACCCTCTCCCTGGATTCAAGGCCACATCCCATCTCACTGAGCTACTTTAAGAGTTGACACACTGGGGAAGGGCGTGCTTCCACTGGAAACCTTTCCAGGAACCTCGGAGAATCTCATGGTCATGGTGTCCAGCAAAGGCAGCAGACAGAGAGTGTGCTGTGGTTTTCTTTATCTCACCATCTAGAACAGGCTTAGGAGTCTGAGTGAGCCAGGAGTTGAGTTTGCCTCTGAGATAGCCCAGAGGAAACCTGGAGCCTGACTATACGTGTGTGTCTATCAGGAGAACCTGTCTATGTGGAGACATCTTAGAGACACTGGGTAAAGATATGCATGGGCACATGAAAGCGGCTGGGCTGCCCGCTTTTCCCAAGTCGTCCAACTATCTCAGCCAGCTTGAGTCCTCCATTCCCAGGCCAGCCTTGGACCCACAACAGTCCTGGGGTCAGGAATCGGCTCCTCCCAGACCTCAGTGCCCAGGAAACCTCTGCTCTGGCCACTATAACCTGGTCAGCTGGTGTGCTCTCATTCTCTCTCAGGGACGTGGTCGTCTTCATAGTTGAGCCTGTTGTCAAAGCCTATGACTCAGCCACCTTTAACCCCACCCCTTTCAGGTGAGCCTTGGTGGCTTCCACTCTGTAACCAAGCCCAAGTCCTTGACAGGAAACAGCATCTCAAAATCCCAGCGCCACTGAAATTCACGAGGAATACAAGTTCTCAGACTCTGTAGTCAGATGAGGACCCATGGGACATCCAGGGACACTGAGCCCTCACACACCGGCATCTTGACATGGAGGTCAGGATGTTCTAAGGTCTGATTGGACATCATGCTGGAAATTCAAAGGAGATGACTTAGAAACTGCTCCCCTTGCTTGTCTGCCTGATCGGAGGGGTGGGCTTTTCATGCCTTAACGTAATCTCACAGAGGTCCGGCAGCCACCCAACTCATGGCCAATGACACATTTGAGAATGGACCATGGAGCGGAAGCAGGAGCTCAGGCCCTCTGCTCCTGAGCCTGGGCTGGACTCCAGATTCCCCAGGAACTTGCCTGCCCTCACCCCATGCTTTATCAGGCAGAGAGGAGGCAATGTCACATGGCAGCCTTGGTGGCTGAAGCTCAACATAGACGGCCAGTGAACGGATGGACATAAAACCAAAACACCACCTACTGAGCCCAGGACTCCACTGTGGCCCAACATTCTGTACCTGTAAGTCCAGCACAGGTACAGACCACAGGGACTAATCACCCTGACCCCCCACCCGGGGCGGGGGGGACGATATCCAGGGTGGCCCCAGGGCTGTCTCAGGACGAATCACGGTTTTCTATTAGAGAGCCAGGATCCACTGGGTAAGGAAGAGAGGCTGCTGGGTCTGCGTGGCACTCAGCTACCCAAAGAGAAAGAATGCTAGAAACTCCAGTGACATCCGGAGACGATGCCTTGGCAGTGGCACCGGGGTGTGAGGGCCATTGGGGTGTGGCCATCATTTAAAGTAGAGTCCTCCCGAGTGGCCGTGCATACCTGTACTTGTGATGACGCTCACCCCAACCTCTCATACATACATTGAGCTCGCAGTGACCGGCGATGCACAGCGCTGCCTCGGTCTCCACAAGCCCACTCTCTGCCAATAGGGTGAGAAACAAGAGCAGGACACAACCAGGCCAGAGCACCCCTGTAAGCAGTGGTGATCTCGCCATGCCTCCCTTACCGCCCGGCTCAGGAAGCTGCGTGTGAGCCTGTGGCAGGGACCTCCATCTAGAACTAGCCATCCTGGGACAGTGGTGGACCAGGACTCAAATGGTTGGCCATGGTGATTCCCTAGTCATTTGTGGGAGCTGGACATCCCTGGGGGTACAGTGTACAGTGTACAGACAGGGGAACAGCACATTCCCCAAACCCCAACAACGCAGACCCCCAAGATCAATGGCCCTTACTTTTATTACCCTTGGCGTCCGGAGGTGACGGAGGGCAGGACAGAGTGGCTGCAGGGCCTCCATGTGCAGGACAGGAGCTTCTCCTCAAGTCTGTGGCAGATAGAGTGCCTCTCTTGGCTGACGGCCTGGTAGTTGGATCCTGTGGATTCTGGCAAGGACAGTCAGGGCTTGGCTCCCCCTGGCCTTGGCTTAAGTCCCAGCCTCCAAAACCTCAACTCCGAGTTTCTGCCTAACCAAGCACAGTAAGCCCCACACTGGGCCAGACAGAGGGACACAGTGACAGGAACAAGGCACTTAACGTCAACACGACCAGTGTCAACGAAATTGGGAACAGGTCTTCATGGGCACTGAGGGTGTGAAACCCTTGGAAAGGGGAAGACATTCATCTGCAAGAAGCCCAGAATAGGGGAGAGAAAGGTGCTCCCAGGCCAGGCACACATCTGTGTGTTTGCATGTGGGGTAAACGTTCTTTTCATTTCCACAGATGGGGAAGCTGAGGGTGACTTCTAGCCTGCTTGCTTCTACCAGCCTTGGTGAAATCGCCTAGGAGTGTGGAGCGCTGGTATTGTAGACACTAGGCCAGCCACTGGCCGAGGCGCTACCGCCTCTCAGGTTCAGCCGCCTCCTCTCTGGACTTCTGAGCTACACTTGCTTCCTCTGTCCATCCATGAGCTGACTCACATCCAGGGTCCAGGGAGGCTCCAGCTAGTCTGTGAGCTGAGGAGGCCATGGGTGAAGCTTCTCCCCTGTGCAAGGCTGAAGTCCCAACGCAAGTCAGTCCAGCTCGCTCCTCTGGCAGACCAGGCAGTACCCACAAGAACATTCTTCCTGGCCACAGTGTCTCCACAGAGCCCATAAAAACAACACTCTTGACGGCCTCACACCTCAGGAATGCAGCTGTCTTCCCAGACAACAGAATCTCGGACTCTGCGGTGGTCAGGCCAGAACCCTGTGCCTCACGTGTTCTGGAGCTGACAAGATAAATAACCGCCAATTCCAAGGAAAAACAAAAATTCCACTTTCTTTAAACACCCTGGCTACATTTGGAGTTAATGGCTCTGAATCTGGAAGAACATGGAGTTTCTCTTCCAGGAATCTCCTTGAGCTCTGTGGGCTGCCGCAGAGTCTACACCACATTCCTTCACCAGCAGAAATGGGTCTGAGTTCACATCACTCACATGGACAGACAGCCCTTCTCAGGGCTCTGGGCATGTGTGATTGAAGCTTATTGGAAAGGGTGCGGGGTCTCAGCAGAGCCGGAGATGGACAGCCATAGAGTGCAGCCAAGACCCACTGAGTCTGCACCAGGAGGAAGACGGTTCCTAAGCTGCCTGTGAGGAGACCTGCACTTGGCCAAGCTGGGAGTTCTGGCAGATTCAGACCTAGTAAACCTGAGTCGTGATTATTAACCATTCAGCTCTTACTGAAGCAAGGACGCCGATGTGCGTGTGTAGAGCACAAGCCGCCCACTCCAGGATGGTAAACACTGGGCAGACGGGGGATAAGCAGGTCTCTGGGGTGAAGGAAGCATCAGCCGTGAAATGAGGGATACGCATCTCCGCAAAAGAGCTACAGGCCTTGATGGGCCAGGAGAAGTGTGTGTGTGTGTGTGGGGGGGGGGGGGTGATTGAGGTACTTGTGACAGCAGCACTGAGCCTGGAGCCGTGGAACAGCCATGCAGCACACCTATGGCGAGATGTCCAGCCACTGCCCCCACGGAGGGCTCAGTAACGAGAACTTCACAGTCCCCAGCCTCAGGACAGGAACCAAGGGGCCCCTCCAGGACTTGCTATGGTCTTGCTGAGTAAGGCCCACTGGGGAGGTACTTTCCTCTACCTTGCTGGTTTCGGTGTGTGCGTGTGTGTGTGTGTGTGTGTGTGTGTGTGTGTGTGTGTGTGTGTGTATGGCAGGCAGCAGCTTGCAAACCCCACACAGTCAGTAGTGACAGACATGAAGGCTGGAGGCTCAGAGAAGATGGTGGCCTCTCTGCAGAGTCCTTGGTATGAATGGGACAGGTGAGAGCTTCCACAGCTCCGGACAGTGGTGAGACCGCCTCCAGCAGACCGGAGAATAAGAACACCCACAGCAGGGGAGGGAGCCCACTGTCTGTCTCAGCGGCTTTCATCTGTAACTGCCATTCAGAATCACCCTCTTTTGGTGATACTTATTCTTACTAAGGGGACAGTCACATCACCTAGCAACCTTCAAGGGCAGCTCAGTGTTCCACCACATCCTTTCTTGAGTTTCAAAACATTTTGATCACTCCAGACAGGCATCATTGTGCCCCTTTAAGTAAGTGCCCTCCGTTCACTTCCCTGGCGACTCACACACTGTCTCTTATTTCTATGGACTTGGCTTCTGTCTTAGTCTGTGCTTTATCGCTGCGAAGAGACACCATGGCAACCCTTATAAAAAGTATTTAGCTGGGGCTGGCTTACAGGTCCAGAAGTTCAGTCCATTATCATCATGGCGGGAAGCATGGCAGCACCCAGGCAGACATGATGCTGGAGGGGTAGCTGAGAGTTCTACATCCGGATCCACAGGCAGCAGGAAGAGAGAGTGACCCTGGGCCTGGTTTGGGCCCTTGAAACCTCAAAGCCCACCCCCAGGGACGCACTTCCTCCAACAAGACCACACCTGCTCCAACAAGGCCACGCCTCCTAATCCTTTCCAATAGTACTGCTCCCTGCTGACCAAGCATTCAAACCTATGAGCCTGTGGGGGGCCGTTCTTATTCAAACCACCGCAGCCGCTCTGGACATCCCACAAGAAAGGAATCCAGCAACGCATGAACTCATACGTCACTTTTCTCCGTGAATACAATGTTCTCACCCCAGTTCTGTTCATCAGGCCTCGAGTCCTTTTCATAGACGAATAACATTCCTTGTACAATATAGCACAGTCTCTATCCGTTCCTCCATGGCTGGACATGTGATATCTCCTCCAGGGGCAGTAGTGCAGCTGTGAACATAGAAGTTTCCTCGGGACATGTTTTCATTTCTCTTGGGTATATGCATAAGGGTCGAATTGCTGGGTTTGATAATTTTATATTTGAGTTTTGAGGGCCCATTAAGCGTTTACACAGCAGAGGTACCACGTTGCACTTCTGCTAACACAGTATGAGGTGTCTGTGTCTTTCTACCCTCATCTTTCATGCTAAAAAAAAAAAAAACACACACACACAGCCATCACCACGACATGAGTCAGTATTTTACCGCGGCTTTGGTTTGCATTCTTTAAATGGTAAATAATGCCAACTGTCTTTCCATGTTCTGGTTGGACATCTGTAGATCTTCAAAGTAACGTCTGTTTAAACCTTTTATCTTTTTTTGAATTGGGTTTTGTCTTTCATGTAAGAATCATGTGTCTATATGTACATATATGTGTAAATGCACATATATAACACACACACATACATATAGTGATGGTTAATATCAATGGTCAACTTGACAGAATCACCTGAGACATGAACCTCTGGGCAGGTCTGCGAGGGATTTGGTTAATTGATGTAAGGAGACTCACCGTGAGTGTGGGCAGCACCACTTCATGGTTTGGGATCCTTGACAGAATAAAAGGGAACTGAATCCTGCCCGGTGTTCACGCCTCTCTGCATCCTGACTGGAATGCTGTGACCAGTCTCCTCCCACGCTGATGATTATGATTCCCTACTGTGACGATGAACTGGGCCCTGCAGCTGTGAGCCAAAAACACCCGCCTTAGGATGGTTTGTCAAATATTTCAGCACAGCAATGAAAGTGTGTGTGTGTGTGTGTGCGCGCGCGCGTGCGCGCGCGATGTGTGTATGCATGTGTGTGTAAAATTTGTGTGATGTGTGTGAAATATGTGTGATGTGTGTGTGAGCGTGTGTGTGTCATGTATGTCGTGTGTGTGATGTGTGGTGTATGTGTGTGATGTGTGTGTATGTTGTGTGTATGATGTGTGTGTGGTGTGTGTATGTATGTACATTGTGTGTATGGTGTGTGTGTATTACTGAGGACTAAATCCAGAGCCTCACAAATTCTAGATAAGTGTTTTAAAAATTGCTAAGCTATATCCATAGCCTGATTTATACTAAGCCCCTGTCAGAAGTTTTACAAGTATTTTCTTGCATTCTGTAGTTCTTTTTTTGTTTGTTTTCTTAATAATGCCATTGATATGCATTATTAAGCCTTCATTTTGTTGCAGTCCAATGCATGTCTTTTGTGCTGTGTCTGCCTTTTGGGGTCAGATCTAAGAGCCTGTTGACAAACCTAACATCATGTATATTTATCCTTATTCTCTTTTAATAGTTTTAAGGAGTTTTAGCTTCCATATTTGGGTCACTGATCCATTTTGAGTTGACTTTTATATGTGACGTGAGAGGACTCTAAACCCATCCTTTTGTACTGGCTGCCCAGTTGTCTCCGAGCTATTGACTCAGTTGCTCTTCTGACTGTAGGGCCTTCGTGCCCCCATAACGCTGGTGTTTGTCTCCTCTGGACCCCCAGTTCTGTGGTATCTATCTACATGTCTGTCCTTGGGGGACCCTTCACAGTTGTCATGAAGGGGGATGTGTGAGTCACCTTCTCTGGTCTGAAAGCCTTGTCTTTTTGAATTCATATACTGAAAGCTAACACTCACGGTGACGTGGTGGAGGTGGGGCATTGAGAGGTGACTAGGTCACGGGGGCTCTGCTTATTCCTGAGGAGCCCTTGGTTCTTCTGCTTGAAGACACACGGCAGGCAGCATTAGGAGGGGAGTTTCTCACCAGACACCAGATCTGTTGATGCCTCCACTGGGTTTTGTGCCTCTAGAACTGTGTGCGGTAAGTTCTCTTGTTTCTAAACTATCCAGACTAAGGCACGTCTGATGAATGAAAGCACTGTTTAATTTTGTTTTTTAAAATATTACTTAGTGATTCAGGATCCCCTACAGTTCCTCCTGAAGCCTAGCACTGGCTTTACCATACCTGTGTTTGAAAGGCATCAGAATTTTAATGAGGTGTTGAATCAGGCGTTGTTACCCTTAGAGTAAAGGGCAGCCCGGGACCATGACCCTCTCTGCTCCCAGCACATCCTCCCGTGCCGTCCGGGCCAACACTGAATGCTTTCTGATTGAGCCGTAGCTTGCTAACCTCAGCACTCAGTCTGAGGTCTCTCTCCTCTGAGCCCAAGCAAGGTCAGCTTTCTCGGGTACTGAGCACAGCACACAGTGTCCGCTGGGCAGGAGAAGGACATTTGCAAGGTGACAATACTGCCAGCTCCTGGTGATGCCAGCTCCTGGTGATGCCAACTCCTGGTGACACCTGCTTTTGTAGCACGGCCTCTTCTCTGGAGACAGGGGTGCAGGATGCCTGCTGTGACTCATTTGCTCCCTAGAACTGGGTGAGCAAGTGGGGAGCCGAGACTGGGCATCAGGCCACTTGTTTCGGTGCCCTGACCCTCAGGACTGCACAGTACACAGAGTGTGGGTGACAATGCCCCCTTCCGTAGGGCTAAGCCTCGGGGAGTTAAAGATGACAGGGTAGATTTCACTGATGAAGGATTTAGTATGGAAAAGGACCTAAGACGGGGACGCCAGCAGCCTGCAGACCAATCTCCTCCTGGCGGGCAGAGCAAGTCATATGCAACCATGAAAGAGCACCTTTGTTTTTCAAAGCTAATAACTACTTGTAGAGAGCCAGTTACCGACCATCAGAGCAAGTCAGATAACACACAGAGGCCTTGCTAGAGAATGAAGGCTGAAATTACATCCCGATCCCGTAAGAGCCTTAAGGAAATCCCGGAGCCCAGCTTAAGAGGTTTTTCGTGTGTGTGAGTGAGGAAGAGATTTATACTCTCGATCTCTCCACGCAAGGCAGAGCCAGGGGTGACACAGTTTAGGTCATGATGGCAGTCTCTGTACAGCCTGGACATCACAGGCCATAAACAGCAATAAAGGATTCGCAAACACAGGGAACTGGGTCTGCTCAATGTGCCACCGCAGTGGTGTGCAGGTCCCGCGTGTGGTGCTCACTGAAGCCTGCTGGGTAACAGAGAATAGTGCACTCTGAGCAAGACTCGTGGTCTGCGTAGTTGTAAGAAGCAGTGGCTAAAAACTGCTCTGGGAACCAACAGTGGGCAAAAGAATAAAAGAGAACGATGTGGGATACTCGCCGCTGTGGCTGAACTTCACCCATCCCCACTCACAGAGGTCCTGACCCTCGTTTTCATTGTACTTAGAGATGGGGGCCTTCCCATGATAATTAGGTTTAAATGAGATTGTGAGAGCGAAGCCCCCACAAGGAAATAAAATCTTTATCACAAGAGATACGGAGCCCCATCCCGAGCTCCCTGCCATGCGAGAAAACAGAGATGGCGGCGACAGGAAAAAATGTCGCATTCCTTGACATTTCTAACACCAAATGAAATGTGTGAGGAAGTCAATGCTGCCTTCCAAGAGCTCAGGTCAGGCTGCAAAGGCATGTCCCAGACTCCGGGCTGTCCATCAGATGCTCTGTGCAGTGTCTGGGCCCCAGTGTCCTCACGTGTGTGACATACAATGAACATGCCGCAGAAGATGGGCGGCACCCTGCAGACATTAACGCTGCTAAAGCTCTTGTGTGTCGGTCAGGGCTGGGAACACAGGGTAAGAAGGAAGGACATCGTGACACTACCAAGTCCTACAGTGCAAGTGCACACCATGACTCATCACGGGGGGGGGGGGGGGGGGGATGAGGGGGAAATGCAGGGGTGCAGCTCGGTGGCGTGCTGGAGAAGAGCTGTGCACTCAAGGTCTACAGGCGTCTAGGACAGCACGGAGGGATGAGAGAGAAACTCCCGCCCCGGCCCCTGAGCCTTGGGAGGCCGTGAGAAGGAGCAGAGCCAGGTGCCTGCAATCGTGTGCAGGGGAATGGAAGCCCAGCAGCTTTGTGGCTCCCTTCACGCTCCCACCGTGTGCAGAGACAGGAGGATGGATATCGCGCAGCAGCCCTTCAGGCTGGCCAGCCACACTGAAGAGTTTTCCTTTGTTGCTTGATACTCTGCCGTTGCCCTTTGGAAAGTCTTTTTTAGAAGATTTAATGATTTGTGTCTGTGAGTGCATGCGTGCCCATCTATCCGTGTGTCCAGTGCTGGTGCCTGTGGAAGTCAGCAGCCTTAGATCCCCAGGAGCTGAGTAACAAGCGTTTGTAAGCAGCCCGATGTGGGTGCTGGGAACCAAGTGCCTCTGCAAGGCAGTCCAGGCTTTCAACCACTGAGCCATCTCTCCAGTCCCGCCCACGACCCCCCAAATTCTTAATAATCAAGAACAAGCATCCTCACACCACAGGTCCCGCACATCCTGCTGGTGCTGCACCTGCACCATGCTTCAGCCTTTAGGACCAAGAAGTGCCACCTCCTGCCCACAGGTGTCTGCCCTCTGCCCTTGCCCCTGGGTGCACACTGTCTTGCTCCACCTTCGTCATAGGGCCAATGTGCTGGCATAGAAACAAAGGTCAGCTTCATAACGTTCAGAGAGTCTCTGAAGTCACATGCATGGACTACCGTGGTCCTTGTCATGCTCCCTCATTCCATCAGGGGACTGCTGGTCTCTGAAATGATTCTGCTGAGTGAAGGGAGAGAAGGAACAGGTTCTGGCTCTCTGATTTGATGTCTCTCCCTGCTGTGTCACGGGCTTCGCTTGGCTCTGCACAGTGGGGTCAAAGTGGCGTCTCTGGTGGAGGGAGGGGAATCCACACAGTCCCATTGCTTCTGCCTGTGACTACTACCCAGACGCCCTCCTGTTCCTCATTCTGGCCCCATGAGGGCATGCCACCACTGTTAGGGGTGGCTAATGTCCTCATCCTATTTGAGTATGACTGACTCTGTTTGGAAATAAATTCCTTGCAGATAATGGAATTAACAGAGTCCACCCTGGAATAAGGCAAGTCCTGACCTAAGGAGACAAGAAAACCTAGCTGAGAAACCGTGGGACCAAGAACAGATCTACAACATCAGCCCACAGACGGGCGAAAACCTTGACTTTGCTCATCTGGCATCCAGGACTGCAAAATGGGTTTCTGAAGGCTGGGGGCAGGAGGATTGAAAGTTCAAGGCCAGTGTCAGCTACATAATAAGATCCTATCTTTTAAAATATAAAAAAAAATTTCTACACAAAATAATAGCAAGCAGTGTTCAAGTTTCATAGTAGAACCGTCCACAAGACCAATCCACATTTACCTTAAGTTTGCTAGACCAGGTCAATGTTGGACGACGCCATGATCCATTCACACATCCAAAGGAAAGGGTCAGAGAAGAAAACTGGAAGGTTTATTTTGTTGTCGTTGATACTGAAAATATGTGGATAAAATTTTATGACTTTACCTGAATAACTTTTCTTGTGACTTTATGTAATAGTGAGATTGGTTTTTTCTCCTGTAAGCTGGTGGGAAACTATCCTCAATGTGCCGACGTGCCAGCGTTAACCACCTCTCCTGGCAGAACATCCAGAGAAAAGCCGTAAATCCCTGCACGATGACAGCTGTTCTGCCTGGAAATACTCCCCGGCCGGCTTGGGCCAGCGCATTTCAACATTATTTTAAACTTTAAGACAAGTGGGGGCGGGGCACAAGAAGAGAGCATGCGAGGAGGTCTCTGTGAGGCCCTTTCTCTCTCAGGGTGGCCGGCAGGTGGAAGGGCTGAGGCAGAGCCCCCGCAGGGGGATCACTGAGGGAACATAGACCCCTAGACTTAGTCAGGCAAATCCTGCAAGGCCCTGAGATCCCAGTGCCTGGCCATTCCAAGGGCTCAGACCCCAGGACCCAGTCTACCTCGGGCACCTTTGCTCTAGTGTGTAGTTCGTCCAAAGCACTTAGACCCCACACTCAGATTTATCAGTTATTTGGTCACATTATTTTTTAAAAAGTAACTAATATTAATACCAAAAGAGGCAGCAGAAGACTGACAGGTGGTAGGTCTGAGGACAGGAGAAAACCACGTGACTGGATGGAGAGCCATAGCACCGCATGCTCAGGAGTGAGTGTGTGTGTGTGTGTGTGTGTGTGTGTGTGTGTGTGTGTGTGTGTGTCAAATACTTAGTTAAATAAGTGAAAAATGGGTTCTGGCGGGGGATTAGCAATGATAATGTAGGAATCTCGACGCTTCATCATAACTTAGTATGTAATATTAAAGTGTGTAGGCTGACTCACCATTCTTGGGTGACCGTCTCCGAATTCTTTGCATTTTTTGCCTCTGCTTGGTGAAAGTATAAATTCTGTAGGAATTCTGAACCCAGCACTTGTGACTTCAGGTTTGATTTATCTGTCCTTGCACTGGGGCAGACTCGGACGCTTTCACGGTAACGCAAACGACAGATCCTTTGGAATCTTTGGTTTTCTTCCATTTGGGTTTTTTTTTTTTTTTGAATACTCTTAGTTTTATTGCATTGGGAGACGTTTGCCAGTATCAGTCCAGCAAGTCGCTCTCACGGAGGCTGAGTTTTGTTGTCGAGAAATGGCATAAGCCTGGGACAGACAGACTGACTCCCAATGAGCCCTCAGCTCAGCCACAGCCCAGGGAAGCTTAGTCTTCACGGCCTTGGGTTGGGTGGAGAGGAAAGCAGAAGTAGGCTAACCAGGTCAAACACAGAACCTGGGAGCGCCCTGGATAGGGCGGTATGGGGGCCCATTAAGTCGTGCAGGGGCTGGCTCAGGGGCAGGGTGCTTACTCAGCATTTCCCAGGCCTGGTTTGATCCCCTAGCACCCAAACAACACCCAAATTGGAAAGTTTCAAACTGTTCACCTTGGTTACTGTTGAAGTATTTGTTAGTCTGGCTGGGTGGCGGTGGCGCACACCTTTAATTCCAGCACGCAGGAGGCAGAGCCAGGTGGATGTCTGTGAGTTCGAGGCCAGCCTGGTCTACAGAGCAAGATCCAGGACAGGCACCAAAACTACACGGAGAAACCCTGTCTCAAAAAAACCAAAAAAGAAAGAAGTATTTGTTAGTCTTACTTTTTTTTTCTGCATAAGTCCAGATTTTTCCCCCTCCCTCATCCCACAGACGAGCTTCGTCTGTTTTTAGCAAGAATCCAATAACATCCCCCAATCCTGCCTGTTTTCAAATGGAGAATTCCCTAGACATGCATCAACCTTTCCACTCTACAGTGGCCAGCAGTGGCCCTCATTTGTCCTCTCGGTGTGGCATGTCTTCTGGGGAAGCTGCATGCCTGTAGCCCGTGGGTAAGATGCTTCCGGCGGCACTCAGGTACCCCCTAACATTTCTAACTCCTGTTGGTGATCTGTAGGAAGACAGTGGAGCAGGCCCATGCTTCTCCGGTGTCACCAAGTGCAATTAAATGCTGAGACACGAGTCTACTAAGATGAGCTTAGTCACAAGGTGAAATACAACAGCTATTCTCAACCTGTGAGTTGCGACCCCATTGAGAGTTAACTGACCCTTTCACAGGGGTTGCCTAAAATCATCAGAAAATGCACATGTTTACATTACAATTGATAATAGGAGCAAAATCACAGTTATAAAGTAGCAACGAAATAATTTTATGATTGGGGTCACCACAACACGAAGAACTGTATTCAGGGGTCAAAGCACTAGGAAGGTTGAGAACCACTGACCTAGATGGTCTGTCATGTATAACTTCCACAACAGCACACAAGAGGGTGATGTGTGCAAAACACTGAAGGGGCAGCCACACTCAGGACGCACTGCAGAGGGCCTGTGCACTGTCCTGTGACATGAATCTTAAAAGGTCTTATTAATAAAAAAAAAAACACCACACTGTTTTGTCTTCACTGCTCTAAGTTCTGTTCCAATTGCTTAATTAGAAATGCCACTCTGCCTTGATTTACAGAAGACGATAATCTTGGTACCCTTAAATTTAAAAAAAAAAATCATTTCTCCTGTTATCTCAATGTTATTGTGATGGGATGCATTTGAGTTTTTGTTTGGTAGTTTTTTGGTGTTTTTTTTTTTGTGTGTGTGGTGTTGTGTGTTTTGTGTGTGTGGTATACAGTGTGTGTTTGTTTTGTGTGTGTAGTGTGTGCTGTGTGTGTATGGTGTGTATGTGGTGTGTGTGTATGTGGTATTTTGTGTGTATGGGGTATAGTGTGTGTATAGTGTATATGAGAGTGAGTGAGAGAAAAGGGGTATGTGTATGTGTGTGTGTTTTAAATGTGAGACTAATCTCTATAAATGCTGTATGTCCTGACCAGCCTGGACATTGTGTAAACAAGGCTAGCCTCAAATTTCAAGCAATCCTCCTGCCTCTGCCTCCTGAATGCTGAGATTACAGGTGTGCGCTGCCATGCCCAGCTTCACACAGACGTGTTACAGACTTGACTAAAGACATCTTTTGTTTCTCCAGTGTTACAGTGTTATTGTTGTTCAGCGTTAGTGAGTCAGGGTACAGACAGTTCCATAGTCCACCCCAATGTCGGGCAGCATCCAAGGGATTCTTTTCAGTAACAACTCAAAGGAGGCTGACACTTTTTTCTTTTGTTTTTAAAGATTTATTCAGCTGGGCATGGTGGTGCACGCCTTTAATTCCGGCACTCAGCAGGCAGAGGCATGCAAATCACTGAGTTTGAGGCCAGTGTGGTTTCAGGTCAGTTAGAGCTACATAGTGATACCCAGTCTCAAAAAAAAAAAAAAAAAAAAAAAAAAAAAAAAAAAGATTTAAAAATAGATTTAATCACAAGGTTAATAAAAGGAGCTCAGGGAAAGGACAGTACATACAAGCATGAGTGTGAGCATCCTAAGAGAATCATGCTTAAAGGTCTCAGCAGTAAGCAGTAGCCATATGACTTGGTGTATGTGTGCGTGTATGGTGTGTCTGTGTGTGTATGTGCTCATGTGGAAGTCACAGCATACCTTTCAGGAATTACTTCTGTCTGTGTGTCTGTCATGACCACTGACCTCTGGCGACCAGGCTGGGTGTCAAGCCTCCTGCTCAATCTCACTGTCCCATAGAGAAGATTCTGGTCGATCTCCAGCGACAATTCACAGGACTGCCGAGCGACCCTTCTTCTTGCCTTTTGATCAACGAGACCGTAGCGTGGTTCCCGAGGCACCGTAAGGAGCAGAGTGCTGTTGACTAAGACAATGTGATAGATCACGTGGGCTGCAGAAGCGGGCTGAGACAGGACTTTTATGATAAGAGGGTTTCCTGTGAAATTCTAGGAAGTTGTCAGTTCACAGCTGGGGAAGAAGAAAGGCCACATTTGGTTACACATGCTTAGACCTTAAGAATGGTTTGAGCAATCAACCATTTAACATCCTTATTTGAAATATCTATACGAAAGGAATATTGTCTCTGTGAAGGCAACTTTTACAGCTAGAATTCTTTTTTATTTTTATTAGTATTTATTTTTTTTTATTTTTATTTCAACCGACTTGAAAAAGAGTCCAAGAGTCAGTTCCTTCCTCCCACCATACAGGTGTGAGGTATCAAACACACATTGCCATGCTTGGAGGCAGACTTTATCCACTGAGTCAACATCTCAGTGGCCGGCTAGAATTCTCTAATGCCCATTGGTTGAGAGACCCCCCAACCAGACTCCGGAGTGAGAGGCTCATTTGCCATTCTGTGTCCCTTAAGTTTTGACACATTTCTATCAATACATATGTGATCTCAGTACCCAGACAGCCGGGTGGGACTCTGCGCCTGAGGTGGCCTGACTAGCAGGCTGGTTGAGCACTCGGCAGCCATGCCCACTCTGTGCCCATTGATGCCACTCTCTGCTCTGGTTTGAACTTAGCTGGGGTGATTCGGGGTTATTGGATGCCTAGGAAGCATGGGCTGTCTGAGGGGCTCCAGACTCTCCTGGGCAATGAGCCTGGGAGAAAGTCGGATGCAGGGGACCCTTCAGGCATAGTGGGTTCAGGAAGCGGAGAAGAGGAGGGAGCTACTGTCCGTGGCTCCACAGAGGGGTTGGTGCTGGTTTGAGGAACAGCCAAGTCGATTGGCTTGCCTTGAAATACCCACTGGGCTCTGTTACAGATGCATGACAAGCTGTCGCCTATCCCCAAAGAGGCCCATCTCCGGGGAACAAATTCCAAGTTGTTCAGCACCTGTGTTAGCTGCCTCTTTGTAGCTGTGGTAGAACACCCGGACGAAAAGCACCTTGGAAGAGAGAGTATGTTAATTTGGGCTTACAGCTCCAAAGGGAAAATAGTCCATCATGGTGGGGATGGCAGGGTATCAGGAGTATGAAGCCGACGGCAGTCAGGGATCGAGTGATCACATTTCATCTGCACATGGGAAGGAGAGAGAGAGAGAGAGAGAGAGAGAGAGAGAGAGAGAGAGAGAGAGAGAGAGAGAGAGAGAGAGAACACAAACAGGAAGTAAGTCCACACTATAAAACCTCAAAGCCCACCCTGGGTGATGCTCTTCCTCCAGCAAGGCTCCATGTTCTAAAGGTTTTGTAATCTTCTCAAATATTACAACCAACTGGGGGCCGAGTGTTCAAATAGACGAGCCTATGGGGGACATTTCTTAATCAAATACCACCACCGCCATTTTCCTGTTTCCATAGCTTTCCACAAGCTGCTTTTTGGTTAGCAGGTACCAAGTAGGTGGGCTCCCTGCAGAGCTACTCTGGGTGAACTGCTGTCTGCATGTCTGCTGCAAGGATGCCAGGACTCCCTGATGGTCCGGGAACTTTCTGGAAGTCACTGTTGGGTAATGCCTACAGTAAGGTCTTGGAAGTTGGATCTGGATTGTGAACGTGTCCCAGCTTACCAACTGGGCCAACGTATGCTTGGAAATCATGAAAACTTTGCTTGCAACACAATTGTCTCAGGAGGCAGTGAGACCAGACCAGTGGAGGTGTTTGGGAAGGACTCATGCTGTTTCCAAGAAGCCGGTCTACAAGCCACAAAGAGTACCAATGTCCTAACACCCTGACTACACCACGCTGTGCCGTGTGCACATCCTCCCGCTCTGCCCGTTTCTTAACTGTGTGGGTATGTACAGGTAAGTTGCCCCACTGTTCTGATGACCCACAGCTCTGCAGCCCAAAGAGGCACTGTGGGCTCCAGGGCTCTAGAGCAACTCATTTGTTCAGGAATGTTCAGGGCAGAGTAGGAGAGCACATGCAGTGAGGTGTCAGGAGGGCAGAAACCACACAGGCGAAAGCAGAAAGTAATGTGCTAGTGGAAGCCAAGGCTCTCTGGAATTTTCCATTATAATATACTCAGTGCAGGAGAATTGGGAAGGGACAGTGTGTGGGGGAGATCACCAGATCCCAGCAAAAATCATGAACATTTATGACATACTTTCTTTGAGAGCTTTATATTGTCATTAAAACCGTAGTTCTTCTGTGTCATACATAAAATTTGACATTTCTTGGAACAAAACTGCCATGCAGAACCTGTTCCCATTCACAGGGATAGATGGGTAAGTGTTCACTGGATGACTAACTTTTGTTACTTATGGGCGCCCACTAAGAATTTTCCACAGCCCATTTTACCTCCTGCGGGACATTGAGATTTTTCACTATGATTAAAGAAACAAACTATGCTGGAAGTGAGTTTTGGGGGACATTGAGTTTTTTTTCCACACTTTCATTCCTGGAGTAAAACCCCAAGAAGACGAACACCCCCAAAGACTGTGGTGTCCTTGACTGTGACCTCATACCAGGCTAGCCTCCTAGTTAATGACATGTATTCGTCACAGAGATGTTTTTACTGTGTTGGTGTTTGAGGATGAAGTTTATTTTCATGCTTTGAAGAATAATGAAAAAGATGCTCAGACATGGTTAGGAAGAGGATGAACGAGTTCTGTGGTTCTTCCCACTCCTTGGTTGTTGGAGCCCACTAGGTTTCCTGGTGGCTGTACCCAGCAGGACTGCATGAGAGGTTGATTGGATCATAGACCTGGGTACTAGGTGTTTGTAAGGTGTAACCAACCGTCTTATTAAAATAAGAAACACAGAACCAATGTAAAAGAGAAAGCCGAGAGGTCAGAGCTCAGAGCTAAAATCTTACCCTTCCTCCTGCAGTGCTCCTACCTCCCCGAAAGAGAGCTACTTCCTGTGTGTCTGTCTTTAAATAGTCTTTCTGTTCTGCCTTCTCATTGGTTGTAAACCCAAACACATGACTGCCTAGTCACTGCCTGTAAGTACCACCCTTGGGTCTTAAAGGCATATGTCTCCAATGCTGGCTGTATCCCTGAACACACAGAGATCTACCTAGCTCTTCTACCAAGTGCTGGGATTAAAGGCATGTGCTGCCGCCGCCGCTGCCGCCACCACCACCACCACCACCACCACCACCACCACCACCACCACCACGCTCTTGCTATGGCTCTAATAGCTCTGACCCCCAGGCAACTTTATTTATTAACATACAATGAAAATCACATTTCAGTACAAATAAAATACCACCATAGTAAGGGTCTACACTTGATTGTGAATAGAAAGGAGGAGGTCTTTTTCTCCAACCCTTGGCATTGTTATAAATAGATGTTTGGAATAAAGCTCTGGGCCGGTGGATAAGGATCCGGGCCCTCCCGAGTCTATTCTGTGTTTTCTCTCTGCTTCTTAACTCTCTAACTAAGTCTCTTATCCCTCAATCCTCAAGAGTTCCTGGGGTAAGTAAATGTGGGGCCTGGTCCCCCACACTTGGTCACACCACATCCCTTCCTGGAGTCCTGTCCAGAGTGAAGGATGCTCTGAGCGTCGGTCCTGGAGTAGAAGTAGTCATGGGGAGCCCTGATTCATGCCGGAGAGCTCCATCCTGCAGCGGGACACAGCAGCATGTGCTGGCTGAGCGTTTGCACTTTCCCAGTCCACAGGAATAGGAAACAGTCCCTAAAGGGAAGCAGGATCATGAAGCTCGAGCCGCATTTTTAGTAATTTATTGCTTTTGGTAGGGCGGTCAAGCACATTCTGTCTCCTGAAATGACCCCACAGGTTCTATAGGAAGCAATCCATCCATCCAAAGGGGTGGACGATGAGGACAAGGAGCCCCCCCCCCGGGGGGGCTTGCTGGGTGAGTGGCTTCTCTCCTACCGGGTCAGATTCTGATCTGCAGGCTGGCGGCCAAGAGTGCTGGGAAGCCGAGCTGTGTGTGCTTGGCCTGTGGTCCAGATCTTACTTTCATCTTCCTCCAGCAAGTGTCTGGGTGGTTCTGATAAAGGTTCTTTTGCTGCTTTGCTGAGGCTTGGATCCAATTAACTGTGGCATGTTCTTACTCTGGGGCCTTTAAGGTTTGGACAAGAGTCCAAGCCCTCTCCGATGAGCCACAGCCCTGGCTTTGTTGACACCATCTCAGAGCATCAAAACCCCTGGCTTTGCTGGAGGGAAAACAGAGCCTCGGCACGAATCCAACCATAGGCCATGGAAGACAATGCACAGCCTCCTTCAGCCTACACCCTGCCTGGGTGACCCCTCGGCAATACCAGCCAGCCCACCCTGCAGACCAGCACCTCCACCGCTGTGGCCTCAGGTCAGGACAGGTGCTCATGTGGTCTGCCCATGCTTCCTAGGGCTACTGCTTAACTTTCACTCATCCTAAAGTAACTCCGTGACATGAACTGCCAAAACTACTCTTGGGAAACCAATTTCTTGAAAATAGTTTCCTTCTACACACTCTCCTCTTGTTTTCCTAGAATGATTAGAAGGCACTCTGACACTACCACATGAAGACAGCCATGGCAGGTGAGAGACTGTGGTCACTTTTGTACCGTGGTCTCATAAAAGCCAGTTCTGTGGTTGGGCCACACGGCCAAGGAGACCAAAGATCTCTTTGCATGTTTCAAGCCCTCAGATGTGAGTCAGGGGTGCTGCAGCCTCTGTGAGTCTGACTTGTGTGGGTAGTTTACAGCAGAGATGGGAGGGGAAGTCTGGAGAATCTGAACCGTGGCATTGGAAGTTGTTAGCGGTGTGACCTGGAACCATGTGTGTGACCTGGAACCATGTGTTTAACTCGATTTCAGATGTGTCACAGGTGATGGGGGGATGACACCCACATTCTAGGATAAGCACTGAGGACTCAAGGCAAAATATTTAAATGATAAACTAGTCAGTAATCAGTGTCAGGACAACCAGTGTCCACTTGGTGAGCACAAAACTCCTGTTGCATATTTTCATCTCATGTATTAAAATGTTAAAATAAATGCAGGATTAAAATGTGAAAGGAAAGGAGGAGGAAACAGACAGACAGACTCATACAGAGAGAGAGAGAGAGAGAGAGAGAGAGAGAGAGAGAGAGAGAGAGAGAGAGAGAGAGAGTCCATTCTGTAATCTTGGAATGAAGGTCACTCTAAGGAAAATCTGCACACCTTTGTGAGACAGTGAAGAAGCGGCTGCTACAGCGACCATACCTCACTTGTTAAGAGTAGACCCATGGCCAACACAATATATTAAATTTAAAAAGTTTCCAGACAACACAAGGGTGTGGACAAGTGTAGAAGAGAGGATCTGCC
Source organism: Peromyscus maniculatus bairdii (assembly GCF_049852395.1). NCBI lineage: Eukaryota > Metazoa > Chordata > Mammalia > Rodentia > Cricetidae > Peromyscus > Peromyscus maniculatus. The sequence continues at coordinate 57,250,749 of NC_134868.1, forward strand.
TTATCTCACAAGTGTGTTTTAAGAAACCATGTGATCCGCAGGATTGTAGAATAAAGGATTCGTTCACAAGGGAATCGTTATAAAGAGGCACTTTGTCAGCTCCAGAGCTAACGTGACATCATGAGCTAGTGAGTTAGTGGTGGTGTCTGCAGACGGGGACAAGGTGAGAAACACGTTTGCTGCTTTCCCCCACCCTGTCCCGACGTCCAAGCAGGACACAGCAGGAATTAAACAAGGCCTTTAATCCAGGCTAAAGCCTGTTCACCTCAGTCCTCGCCCACACAGAGAAGGGAGTAGGAGAGGATGGCCAGGGCTAGAGGAGAGAAGGGGAAGCCAGCTGCTCAGTGAATAGGTTCTCTGGCTGCTGGAGCTGACAGCCATCACCCACCATCCATCCTATCCTTGAAGGGATGACACTGTGTGACCTTGAACCCTGAACTCCCCAAGGCCAGGGCAGATTTTCACTCTCAGGAATTTGTATGGAACCAAAACACATCTGAACAGAGGCCAGCAAACCGTGTCCAAACATTTGTGTGCTGCATCCTCCACCCACATAAATGTCCAGGTTTTCTCGTTTTATGCTTTCTGTGGCTGGTTGGATGAACTTCATTTTGAAACATGTGGTACACACACCACCGAATTCCAGCAAACCGTCCTGGGTGAGCATCAGTGGTGCCTGCGCTTGCACCATAGAGATATGCTTCTGCTCCCAGAGTGTCAGCAGGACCACATGGTCCTAATGCCCCCCCCCACTAGTCCCGGAACCTGGTTGTCACATTACACCATGAAAGAGTCCTAGCAGCGGTAACCAAGTCAGGAACTGAGGTGCAGTTTGTCCAGAAAATCCAACAGGCCCCAAGTAAGCACAGGCCCTTCTGAGAAAAAGACCACTTTTATGCTTTCCCTAAGGATGGAGAGCTGGCTGTGAGACAGGTATGCAGTCCCCCTAGGAATGGGAACCACTGAAGACATGCCGCCAGAGCCTCTATCAGGCGTGTCCAGCCCTTGGCTCATGGGCTACATGTATCCATAGATGGCTATGAATGTGATCCAACACAAATTCTTAAACTTACTTAAAACACTGAGGGGTGTGTGTGTGTGTGTGTGTGTACATGTGTGAGCATGGATGCTCATGTGTACACCTGTGTGTGGAGGCCTGAGGTTAACATCAGGCAGCTTCCTTAATTGCCCTCCACCTTAGGTTTTGAGACTCTTACCAAACCTGGAGCCTGTGGATTAGGCTAGGCTGGCTAGACAGTGTCCCCTCCATCCCCGCCATCCTCCTGCCTCTCCGTCCCCAGTACAGGGATTATAGGCCTACGTAGCCAGACTCTATTTCTATGTGAATAGTAGGGAGCAGATGCAGGTCCTTGTGTGCATTCAAAAAAAAAAAAATCCTTTATTGACTGAGTCGTCTTCCCAGCCCTTTGATATATTTTTGGAATTTGATTCTGTGTTCTATAGTGTGAACTTGTATATAACAATGTTGTATCGAAGTGTCAAATGGTGGGAAAACCCCTGCATGTCTACAGAGTGAAACATTTGCTTCAGAACTGTGTGCTGGGTTTTTGGTTTTTTAGATTTATTTATGTATGTATGAGTGCTCTGTATGATTGTTCCTCTGCTCGCCAGCAGAGGGCATTGGATCCCATTATAGATGGTTGTGAACCACCATGTGGGTGCTGGGAATTGAACTCAGGAGTTCTGGAAGAGCAGCTAGTGCTCTTAACGGAGTCACCTTTCCAGCCCAAATGTGTGCTGTTTTAAGAAAAAAAAAAAAAAAAAGTAATTCTTTCATTCAATAAGTATCTGTTCAATGTTGGCCAGATTCCAGGCTCAGCAGGCACCAGGATGCATCTGAGAAGGAAGTGGCTGTGGTCTGCATCATGAGCACATATCACAGTTGTACACATGCATGTGTACATGTGTGTTCTCAGTCCCTTTCCTCCAGGTAAAGAAAGGCATTTCCTCACTGGAGTGGTTTGAAAGAAAATGGTCCCCAAAGCGAGTGGCACTATTAGGAGGTGAGTCCTTGTTGGAGGAAGGGTGTCACTGTAGGGGTGGGCTTTGAGGTCTCTTTTGTTCAAGCTTCCCTCAGTGTGACTGTCAGTCGACTTCCTGTTGCCTGCAAGATATAGGACTCTCAGCTCCAGCACCACATCTGTCTGCATGCTGCCATGCTGCCCATCATGATGATAATGGACTGAACCTCTGAAACTGTAAGCAAGCCACCCCAATTAAATGTTTTCTTTATAAGAGTTGCTGTGGTCATGGTGTCTCTTCACAGCAATAAAAACCCAAACTAAGACAGAAGCTGGCACCAGAAGAGGGGTGTTGTTGTGATAGACCTGACTGTGTTTTGGGGAGGATTATGGAAGGACTTTGGAACTTTGAGCTGGAAGAGCCATTGAGTGTTCAGAGCTCAATGGGATGTTCTTTAGGAGCTTGGAAGATAAGAATGTTAAGAGCAATGCAAAAGACAGAGGCCCAGCTTGTGAAATTTCAGAGGGAAGCTTAAGGTCTCTGTTATTTTGAATTAAGATCCTGTGGTTCTGGTCAGCTGGGGCTGAAGAATCAGCTGTGATTAACAAGACACCAGAACTACTAAAGCAAAACTTTGCTGGGAGACTTGATGCTGGTCAGCTGTATCTAAGAAATTAGTGGTGATTAAGAAGAGACTAGCATCACTGAAGTGAACCCTTCTGGGAAGTGTTTCCTGAGGGCACAGAGAAGCTGTGTTCCAGAGGCAGCCAAGGTTGTACCTCATGCCAGCAGCCAGACTTGGTCATGTGTAAGTGTCACCAGTTTTGAAAGCATGAAGGGGTCATGGAGGGCAGCTGAGGCTTGGCCCTGTGAGAGGCCAGGAGAGGCCATTGGTGAAGGGGCAGCCCCAGTGGCAGTTGAAGGCCTAGGACTGGGGGGTCATGCAAAGAAGTTGAGTCTTGGCACCATGAAGAGAGCCTCTGAGAGGTGAAAGTACAGCCCAGTTGCAGCAAGGGACCCCAGCATTTTGGAGATGCCAGTATCGTGGGATGACCACCAAGAACAGCAGCAGCAGTGGAGTGGAGCTAGCCAGAGGCCAGAAGATAAACTGTGTGTGCTGCAGAGGGCAGAGCTGGAGAAGTGACCCAAGCCCTTTGGAGGAGTCCAGAAGATCATGAATTAAATCCAGATCATTGAATATTGAGTTATTTACACTGTTGGAGTCTGGTTTTGCTTGGTTCAGATTATGACGGTGCTCTGGTTCTTCCCTCTTGAAGAAAGCATTTAATTTCATTTTGATTTTCAAAGGAGACCACGATGAATGACTTGAACTTGTAAAAGAGATTGGATATTTTAAAGAGACTGAAATTTTAAAAACTGAATTTGTAAAGACTGTGGACTTTTGAAATTATTTATGATTTTAATGTGAAATCTTGGGGATGAATAAGAAGGGTGTGGCTTAACAGGATGTGTTTGTGTGTCAAGCTGACAAGGGGTCAGTTGTGCTGGCTGGTTTTGTGTGTCAACTTGACACAAGCTACAGTCATCAGAGGAAGGAGCCTCAGTTGAGGAAATGCCCCCTTGAGATCCAGCTGTAAGGGATTTTCTCAGTTAGTGATTGATAGGGGAGGGCCCCAGCCCATCGTGAGTGATACCATCTCTGGGCTGGTGGTCCTGGGTTCTATAAGAAGGTGGGCTGAGTAAGCAAGTAAGCAGCTCCCCTCCATGACCCCTACATCAGCTCCTGCCTCCAGGATCCTGCCCTGTTTGAGTTTCTGTCCTGACTTCTTCAGTGATGAACAGCAATTAGGAAGGGTGAGCCAAATAAACCCTTTCCTCCCCAACTTGCTTTTTGGTCATGGTGTTTCATCACAGCAATGGAAACCCTAACTAAGACACTCATCCTATATAGTTCCTGGGCCCACAAGGAGAATAACATTCTTGCATGGAGCAGGTGATATGTAAGCACTGGGCAGATAGGGTCTGGGTGGTCCAAGAGCAGGGGACATGTCAGACTCACCAAAGGACCTTTCCACAGGTGGCTCAAACTGCCTCCTTCCTCCGAGAGAAGTCCTTGTTTACAGATTTCACAAGAGAGCTTTGGGATCTTTGTCAACATTCCTGGGGCTCAGAACCCCTGGGTTTCCTAATATACACTATACCCTGTGCAAGCCTGGCTGTCTCCTCCTGGGTCCAGCCTCAGAGGATGTTAAAGAACCTCTTAGGCATCCCTAGACTCAGCTGCCCATCCTCAACACACCAATTAAACAGATGTGCTACAGTGAAAGGTAGAGAGAGGAGATGTGGTCAGTGTGGCCACACTGGGAAGAGGAACACAGACAGAGACCCAGTGACCCCCTCTATCCCCTAGGTCCGTCTTCAGGGTTCTGACATGAGGCTTAGGTTAAAAGAGAACAAAAAGCACATGTAAGTCAGTAGTTTAGTCAAGGTGTGGTCCTGCCCGTCACTGGCCCATCATTGCCTCAGCTCCATTCTCTCTTGGGTGGTCTGACGTGTGGTCAGGAGTGTGTGAAGCCACTTCCTGAGAGACAAGCTCTGCCTCTCACTGGCCTCAGACTTCATTCTCTCCCTTCTCCCAGCAGGAGATTCCTGGGGAAATTGCAGCTTCCCGGAAGCCACTGTGTCAGCTGTCTGGTAGTAACAGGACAAAAATATCTGCCTTCAAGGAGTCTCTGTTCTGCCAGGAACAGTTTCCCATTCTTCATTTTTACACCTCAATCTTTTAAAAATGTTAACATTTATCAATCTATATATTTATTTAGAGTGTGCGTGCATGTGCATGTGTGCGTGCCGAGGTGTGTGTAGCGGTCAGAGGACATCATGCAGGAGTCATTGGTTGGCTCTCTCCTACCATGTGGGTTCTGGGGACTGAACTCAAGTGTCAGCCTTGGTGACAAGTGTCCTTACCTGCGGAACCGTCTCAATCTTGAGGGATTCGCTGTGAAATTTCCTGAAATATGCCTGCGTCTGAAAGATCACAAACAATACAAGCAGGAACCAGTGTTCCAGAGGGGGCTCAGTTGCTGTTGGGTGACCGTGTGTAAGAACCATTTCTCCGTGACCTTTCAGATTCAGCTACATTTGGAAGGGCTCGCACAAGGGACAGTTTTTGTTTTTGTTTTATTTTTGAGACAGGGTTTCTCTATGTAGCTTTGCACCTTTCCTGGAACTCACTCTGTAGCCCAGGCTGGCCTCGAACTCACAGAGATCCGCCTGGCTCTGCCTCCCAAGTGCTGGGATTAAAGGCGTGCGCCACCACTGCCCAGCATGGGGACAATTTTTGTGGTTGCCTTGGAGATAGAGTGTTGTCCTGAAGCACAGGCTGGCCTCAAGCTTCCCATCCTCCCAGCTCAGCCTCCCAGCTGCTAGAGTCGGGAGCAGGTGTCAGCATGTCCAGTGTGGCTTTGATTCAGAAATTTTCCTGCCATAGCCCTGAACAGTTTTCTCTGATGACGTTGCTGATTATCTGCTTTGTGGTTTTATATCTGCCTCTTGTCACCAGGATGAGATCAGTTCTAGTTAGTCTGATTTTGTCCTATGGGGGTGTGTGTGTGTGTGTGTGTGTGTGTGTGTGTGTGTGTGTGTGTGTGTGTGTTGAGGGGGGTGACAAAATGTCAAGGAGTTAGTACCAATAAAATCTTTCTGTCTGCCTTTAGTCTCAGTACTGGGGAGTCAGAGGCAGGTGGATCTCTGAGTTTGAGGCCAGCCAGGTCTACAAAGTGAGTTTCAGTATATCCAGGGCAACCCTGTCTCAAAAAACAAAAAAAAACCCTTCTGTCCAATATTAAGCAACTAAGAATTATAGATGGGGAGGCTCTTGATTAAAGCCTACCTGGAGTCCATTCTTGTACTTTAATATATTAAACTTTTACTATAGTAAATATAATAAGTTAATATATTTTAAAATAATTATTATTTTATAGCAATATTATAAAATATTATAAAATAATGATATTATTTAAAATATTAGCCTGGCAATGGTGTTACAGGCCTTTAATCCCAGTACTCAGGAGGCAGAGGCAGGTGGATCTTTGTGAGCTCAAGGTCAGCCTGGTCCATGGAGCAAGTTCTAGGACATCCAGAGCTACACAGAGAAACCCTGTCTCAAAAAAAAAACAAACAAAAATATTATATTAATGTATTATAATATATTAGCACTACAAACTTTTGCATGATGCACAAAGTTCACACACAAACGTCTACACATTTTTAGTCACAGATTCATAGGATTAAATGTACTAAGGTCACCTGAAAAGAGTTGTTTATAAAGTGGTCATTTAAAAGCTTTACTATAAACAGATACTTAAAGGAACCTTGACTGTTTAGACACCTTTTTTTATATATAAATGTATTTATTTATTCATTTTACAGCCCAGCCATAGTTTCCCCTCCCTCCTCTTCTCCCAGTCCCCCCCCCACTCAGTTCCCACCCCCCAATCCACTCCCTGTCACTTTCTGTTTAGGAAAGGGCAGGTCTCCCATGAGTGTCAACAAAACATGGCATATCAAGTTGCAGTAAGACTAATCACCTCCTCATGTATTAAGGCTGGACAAGGTGACCCAGCATGAGAAGTAGAGTCCCAAAAGCCTGTAAGGGAGTCAGAGACGGCCCCTGTTCCCACTGTTAGGAGTCCCACAGGAGGACCAAGCTACACAACTGTCACATATTTGCAGAGTGCCTAGGTCAGTCCCACGAAGGCTCCCTGTAAGACACAATTCTTTAGAAGTTAAAAGTCCAACATAATCAGTAGGAAAAAAATGATTGTCTTAGTAAAACATAAAATCCTGGTAACAAAACTAGGTACTGAAACAGCTAATCTCACAGCATTATTTACAACAAAGTATGCTATCTATCTGCAGTGAATTAATATTGAATGATAACTATTATCCCAATAGCAAAATTAACCTTTCTCAATATTGACAAAATATATGTATATGTCATATGGGGCAAAGCCTAGGGACCATAAAAGTATTTCTACCAATAAGCCATTCATAAAACTAATCTTTTAAATTAGGTTTGCCTTTGAAAGGCAATTTTAGAAATTTCCTGAGCTTTAACAAAAGCATGGTTTAACAATCTAGTTGCTCTTTAGATTTAAGATATAAGTTGCTTATATTGTAATCCTATAACAAAATTTTTCGCAGCCACAGTTTCCAGAATTCATATTGAAAGTACCAGACACAAACCATTCCACCAGTAGCCTCAAAATTAACATTTCAATTAGGGCACATTATATATACATAAAGTTATACCTATAAAGAGATACAATTATAATGTAATTACATATATTTATAGGCTTAATTGTATAATTAGTTTTTCTTCAGTCCTAAATTCTATAGCTAATTCTTAAATTCCTGTATTTTAATTAACCTCTTTTTCAGTGGAGAAAACATTAGCAATAACTCCTATCTATTAATGTTGCAAAAATAGTTGTCCCCCAAACACTCACATTCATACATAAATACACATTTTAAATTATACATGCCATGGATAGTGCTTTCGCCTTGTCATAAGTTAAAAATGTAAATGTGCAGTCAGAGGTTTATTATTTAGTTAACTAGGTGCAGATTGAGTTTTTTTCCTCATGCTCTGTCAGATACAAAATGACACAAAAAATAATTATGTTAAGTCATCATGCATTTATAAAAGACTAGGCAGCTGGAATTCTCCCTAGGTAGCACCAAGGCAGTACAGACCTCATGTTCTCCATGGTTACATGGTCACAACAGAGATTCCTCTTAACTTTATTTCCTGCCTCAAAGATTCAACAAAATCCGTGTGGCCAGTCGAACCCCAAAAGACCAACACAATTTAAATTCAGGATGATCAAAAAGTTCAACATAACTCCAGATTTGCTCAAAGAAGCTTCCAAATTGACAAAGCCAGTCACATCAATAGTGGAATGCCCAAATGGTTCAAGGGAACCCCAGGAGCTCAGAATAAACCAAAAGACAATCGCCAAATGACGGTTGTCAAAGTGATTCAAAGCAAACAATGGCTCCAAAGAGCCTCGCATTAAAAGGAAGGGAAAAGTCAGAGGGCACCAATCCCAGAGAAACTTACCAAATGGAGGTGTAAAGCATCTGGAGCTGGCTGGAGTCGGGGATCATAAAGGCGCCTCCGGCAGCTGGGGGAACTTTTCAGTCTTTCTACTCCGGGTCAGCTGGCTACAAGTGACTGATACCCAAAATGTGTCTCCGCTCCTGGCTGGCTCACCGAAAGCTTTCTTGGCATTGTTAGCCTCAGAGACTGGATCCTGGAAACCCTAACAAGCTAGACTCAGCCACGCATTCTCAAAATACTGATTACACAGACAAGTAACAGTGACACGGAGAAAGGAGAGTGATTCAATGTGGCCACGTTAGGAAGAGGAGCAGATAGAGTTCAGTGTCCCTTGCCACCAGAGCCCACTCCCAAGCTCATCTTCAATGTTCTAACATGAGGTTTAGGTATAAATAAAGGGCAAGAGGAATACACGTCTAAGCAGCCCGGGACGGGTGTGTTCCAGCCCATCCTTGATGCATCGTTGTCTCGGCTCTAGATGCTCCTGCAAGGTGTTCTGAGAACTTGTTAGAATTGTTTGAAATCTGAGAGACAAACTCCTCCTCTAGCTAAACACAGGCTTCCTGCTTTCCCTTCTCCCAGCCTGAGATTTCTGGAGAAATTTTAATTGCATAGGGACCATTGTTTCAATAATCTGATAGACCAACTATTTGTTCATAGCCTTCAAAGGGAGGGGCACATGTGTCTATATTAAGAATATCTGCCGGCCGGCTGTAGCATACACCTTTAATCCCAGCACTCAGGAGGCAGAGCCAGGCGGATCTCTGTGAGTTCGAGGCCATCCTGGGCCACAGAGTGAGATCCAGCACAGGTACCAAAACTACATGGAGAAAACCTGTCTCGAAAAAAAAAAAACAAACAAAAAACAAGACTATCTTTGCTCCTGTCCAAACAGGTACAAGGAAAAATGGCAGGGACATCTCTCTCCAGGACTGTATAAGGCAGACCCCAGCCTGGGGTCCAGGATGTCACCTGGGACATGCACAGACACAGCCTAGAAGTCCAGGCAGTGATGTGGTAGTGAGAAGATGGCCACAGAGCAAGCATCTGAGTTCTAGACCTGGAAAGTTTTTTGAAAAGTAGAAAGACCAGCCTTCACTACCACTGGTTCCAGCTCTGTGCTCAAACTCCAGCCGTGAAAGTTACTAAGCATCAAGAATCACCCGTTACACGTTATGTGGGACATATGCCAAGGGACACTGAACACTCTCATTGGCCAAAATATGTGATGATCCTTGACAGGGGACCTCGGATCGATCAGTAAGGGAACCGTGTGAATATCTGCAGAGAAACGCTCCCAGCTCTGCAGACTTCATGGGCTCACGACAATACTGAAGACAGCAACAAGTCACCGTTGGAGATGGAGACTTACCTTTATGGAAGCTGGTAAGCAGGGCAAGGACGAACCTTTGAAAGAAGCGTTACAGCCGGTGAGACAGAAGAGGAAGGACGGAAACCAGCTTTGCTTTGCACTGTGTGATGAAACGGTAGCGTGCAAAGGGTGTCCTAGCCCTCTGCCCCACAGGAGCAGCGGAGGACGTGCTGGCACAGGACTTCTGCCCAGTGGGCCACACTACAGGCAAGACATGGGACCCACGCCGGGCCCAGAGACAGGACGAGAATTGAGGGGTGCCCCGTACAGCTAGCCAACTCTAGGCCCGGAGGGTCAGAGATAAGAGTCGTAAGGACAAGTCCTGCAGCCCCCGAGCAAGAGCGGTGAGGAGAAGCAGCGGGCCACCAGGAGCCCAGCCCCACTAGCTGGCCTTCTGAGGCCTCCCTCGTTTCGGGTGCAGATGCAGAATCCAGGTAGTGAAGGATTCCCGTGCTTGTCTTTACAATTCTTTTCTGAGAAGTTCCCGAACACAATGTTATTATGTCATGTTGTGACGTCTGGGACTGGTTTGAAATAACCCTGAAGAAGGGGTGCGTGCGTGTGTGTGTGTGTGTGTGTGTGTGTGTGTGTGTGTGTGTGTGTGTGTGTGTGCGCGCGTGCGTGCGTGCGTGCGTAGTGCTAGCATGGCAGTGGAAGTGAGGTACATGGGCCATTGTGGAGCATTTGTTTTCTTTTTATGTCTGAGAACTTCAAGAATAAATACTCTGTGTCTGAGCATGGTGCTCTGGTTATAGACTAGCAAGCTGCTGGAGCTGGGAGTCCAGCCTCTGGTTCCCAGGCTCCATGTACAAGGTGTCCTTGGGCCATGAGGCCAGTGTGTGGCCCCACTGTGAGGGAGCGGAAGTGGGGTTCACCTGCAGGGACTTCTTCTGTGCATTGACCCATATCTCGGGCACATACACTCCGTCTGTCTCCCAGGCCTGTCATCATTGTCCTCTTCTCTGAAATGGATGTCATCAGCTCTTCAACCCCGACTTGCAGTTTTAGGAGGGGCTCAGGAGTATGGAGCACATGATATATTTCAAACCGCGGTCTTGGAGAGCTTGGCTACACCTGCTGTGGGATGGTCTGTATGGCAAATGTGTTTGTTCTGATTGGTCAATAAATAAAACACTGATTGGCCCATGGCTAGGCAGGAAGTATAGGCGGGACTAACAGAGAGGAGAAAAGAAAGAACAGGAAGGCAGAAGGAGTCACTGCCAGCCACTGCCAGGACAAGCAGCATGTAAAGATGCCGGTAAGCCACGAGCCACGTGGCAAGGTATAGATTTATGGAAATGGATTAATTTAGGCTGTAAGAACAATTAGCAAAAAGCCTGCCACGGCCATACAGTTTGTAAGCAATATAAGTCTCTGTGTTTACTTGGTTGGGTCTGAGCGGCTGTGGGACTGGTGGGTGACAAAGATTTGTCCTGACTGTGGGCAAGGCAGGAAAACTCTAGCTACATACACCTGCCTTCTGCTCACCTGTCTCTCTTCAGGGCTTCAACTACCCAGACCCACACCGAGTGTCCCATGTCCAGTCATGACAAGACAGGACAAAACTGTCCTGAGGCAGGGGGCCACAGATCAGACATCACACACACACACACACACACACACACACACACACACACACACACACACACACATACACCACGTCCATGTTCACAGAGGAGGTACCTTCTTAGAACCCCACAGTGCATGCAGAGAAAAGCTGGGCAAGAACACCTGTCAACATTTCAGTTCTGCTATGGCCGGGTACCCATTCTCCACTGCGGAAGCAAGAGAAAGCATTCAGCAGCCATGTTGCCTTGCAGGGTTCTACAGCAGTACAGTGGCTCCCACATTCTTCAGCACAAACGCACCTGAGCCCAGAGACCAGTCCCTCTTGAGATATAAAGGCCAAGTCCACAGTGTCAAACAGATGAAAATCTTTACTATCATCTCCCTCCTTTGGCCATACCACGTTGAATGTCACACATGTCAACGGCCCTTGAATTTACGGTCCCTCTGTTACTTTATCCCCCAAGTCTCAGAGACAGAAACAAGAAGCCAAATCTGAGACCTCAGTCACGATTCAGCTCTAGAGTTTTGCAGCCCGGACAGACAAATATAACCTCGTATACACACACTCTGTGCAGCATGGCCTAATGCCAGTCCTGCTGAGTCAGGACCGCATGTGGTAGGGCTGGCGCATGGCCAAGGGCAGGCTGAGGTGCCCTCCTGAGTCAGCCAGCAAGTGAGGCAGCAATGTGTGAGTGAAGTCCTGTGGAAGCCAAGGTCACCATGATCCATCCTGCAGCATCTCCGGTATGCGCCTGGTATCAAAGCTGCTATGACTTACGCCCCAGCCCTGCCACTGAGCTGACCAGGGTTACATCTAAACCTGGGTTGGTAACAAAGAAGAGCCAAACACAATGACTTCTGGAAATATGGAATTCGTTCCTCAGCATCTTTTCAAGGTTGCCAATCCCTCATGGTCACTCTGACCCAGTCCCTTGGTCTTATTGCTCTCCCATTTTTTCAAGGACATCTCTCAGTAGTGCTGGAGGCTGTGAGCTTCTCGGAGGAGTTGGGCCAGCCCACGGCTCAGCCTTAACCCATAGCTCCTGTCCCTGCCACTGTGTGAGGACTTAGGTACTGGCCATACCAAGGAGAAGGGACAGGTGCCAGGTCTGGATCAAACGACTGCTATATCCAAGTTCCCTGCCACTCTCCCTGGTGACAAATGCTGGCTGTTTAAGGACCCAAAAGATTGATGGGCAGTTTTTATTATCGGCCAGATCTGCTCCTGCTGAGTCCCAGGACGTCATACCTGTGTCCTTCATTTTATAAGTTGCAGGGATCAGGAGTGACAGGGACATTCTGCCTCCAAAGGACGCAAAGATGCTGTTGTATGAGGCCACCTTTCTCTTAGAGAAACGTCTCTCAAGAACAAATTCTCCAAAGGGAACGAGAGCTAGGTAACACGCTCCATCCATCCAGGTTGGAGGAGAAGCAGGGCTTAGGAGAGATCTGTGGACGCCTTTCCTCTACCCCTGCCTGGGAATGAGCATTCCACTGTATAATGCAGATGTGACGGCAGGGTGAGTCAGCTGGTACACCCTAAGAACGTCATTGTCGTGTGATGATGTCCAGTTAAATTACGTTAGATTTTGGATGCAGCCTTTTTCATGGCTGCCCTTAGCTTCCAATAGCAATTTTAACAGGAATCCCTGATTCTCTATAAAGAGCCAACGCAAAACAGGGGCCATTTGGGGGATGTGAGTGGTTGCCAAGGGTCTTCCTACGTGCCCTTGTATTGAACTTACCAGGCAAATCAGCACATTTTGAAATCTGTATATCGAGAATTTGTGGTTGGGGTTGGAGAGATGGTTGAGTGTTAACAACCCTAGCTGCTCTCCCAGAGGACTCTGTTGGGATTCTCAGCACCCATGTGGTGGCTTACAACTAGTTCCTGGGGTTCCGCTGCCCTCTTCTGGCCTCTGTGGGCACCGGACACATGCATGGTGCACAGGCACACATGCAGGCAAAACACCCATACACATGAAATAAATTTTAAAAACGGGATTTGTAGTTAAGGAGTTTATCCTGAAATGGTCTCTTCTTGTCGGGAAGGAACAGTTCTGTCACAGAGGACACAGAGAACATCCAACGTTGTGAAGAGTTCTCCAGAATACTGTGGGGCAGGGACTGTGGCCTCTTAGGCAGAGTGCCACTCGTGTCTGTCTGGAAAATACTGGGAAAGCAGGTCAGGGAGCACGAGGCACAGCCCTGTGCCCAGCCTCACCAGGATGTTTGGCATCCGGCAGGTGCCCCAGTTCACCTTGCTACTTGCTGTGAACACTTGCTGACTCTAAGTTACATATTAATCCACGGGTCTTTTCCGGTAAAGAGGCACCCAGTATTTGCTCACAGGAGTCAGTAAGCTTACAGGCCATGTCTCTATACATCCAATGTCATCGAAGGACAGAGACTCCTTTCCTGCCTGACCCAGCGATCCGGCTCTCGTGTTCCTTTCTGAGTCTGGAGAAAATTCCTTCTTAAATCACCTCTGGAACCTGTTTTATCCGCTTTCCTGCCTCCTTTATTAACTACCAAGTTGGTGATTCTTCCACACCTGTTCATGCTGTGTGCATGAGAGCCAAGTTTAAGGATCATAAAGTTGCACTTCTGTCCCTGAAAAGGAAAGGCAGACCCGGGCATGGCAGCTCCAGGGCAAAGGCACCCAGAGGACCATCCAGATCCATCCCAGCCATTATAGATCCCATCTTAGAGGCCAGCGGTGAAGGCCAGCACCCATGAGTCTGTCCTAGGTTGCCAGTCCATTACTAACCCTCAGCGTTTCAGGCTGACACCTCCCAACAGGGTGCTTGCAGATATAATTAGTTAAAGGGAACTCACACTGGGGTAAAATGGGCACTGATCCAATAGGACTGTTTCTTTAGGAGAAGGAGAGATGGGTGCAGACACAGAACTCACACAAGAAGAGGCAGAGACCAAGTGTGCATCTAGGGACACAGACACGTGATTGGATGAAGCTGGAGAGACAGAAAGGACCTCCTGGGAGAGGTGGGCTTTCTTGACTTTAGGCTTCAGGGTACAGGACTGACAGAATAAATTTCTATTGTTTTAAGACCCCCAATAAGTGGATCACTCGGCTGCCCCAGGGCATTGGCATACACAGAGCCTATGCCCTCAAGGGTATATAGGTCTAGCTAGCAGAGCTGGGCTACCCTTGAGCAGCCTAGAGCTGACTGGTCATTCTAGAAGGTTAAAAAAAAAAGAAGAAAAAGAAAAAAAAACACTTTTACACCAAAGTAGCTGTGTCAGTTCCAAAGATGTGTGCAATTGCTGCAAATGCCTTGGATACTCTCCAAAATAATATCTGTAAGCCTCTTCCGGCTCTGCGGGGAGCCAGGTTCCTTTTTCTAAATCAATGAGTGCAAAGCTCATCAGTTTGTTTAACACGAGACATCAGCAAACCACAGCCTGTGACAGGAGATGTCCAGTACAGCCTGCCTGCTTTCCTTTGGGATGTTCTGCATACAATTTCCTCAGTGTTCGTAACCCAGGGCCTGATCCCTGTGGGCACTGGCTTTACTAGGCAGTGTGGCTGAATCACCATAGGCTCAGTTCAAGCCATGGCCTCCAGCCGGCCATGAAGGGCATTTCAGGTTCAGCACAGCTCCACATGATGCCTGTGCTGGTGGCCCTGAGTCCTTCCCCAGAGGACAGACACATGGTGTGACAAATACATGGACATGGACAGAGAAGAGCAAGACCTCACAGCCTGCGGACATCCCTTTCTTCCAGATCACAAGGGCAGAGCTGAGCACAGCTGCCTGTCTTCCCTTCCCGGTCAGAGGGAGGTGTCCGGGCCGGGACTGTGTGTGTTCTTTGTAATTCTGTCCTATATTCCTGATCTGTAAACTGTAAGTAAAAAGCTGGCCCTTTGCCCATCAGGCTATACAAGGACACCTTCATCTGCACTCTTGTCCCAGAGACCCACAAGTGACTCGATCACCATGTGGGAACCCAGGATTCCTGTTCTTTAATGCTTTTGCCAGAAAAGCCAAAACAGCGTCCAAATCTCCCCATGGGGACTACACAGGACACCTTGGTCTTCTCCAGGGATGATTTCCTTTCCTACGTGGTGAGTCTTCAAAGACCTCTGAGGGCCAACCCAGCAGGAGAGCAAGCAGTCACTCACTCTCCATCATCACTAGGCTTTTTCAGCCCAAGACCCCAGTCACAGCAGCCACCCGAGTGCTAGAGAGCCGTGGGCATCTCCTTTGAGTCTCTGTAGGCCGCTGGGGGCTTGGGTTCTCTGGTTCCATTGAGACTAACAGGCCCCAGTTGCTATAAAAGTCTCTTTCTGCAGGAGACAAAACTCACTCTCAGAGCTGCCCAGGTCTTTATAAATCATGCTGGTTAGAATGAAATACATGGTCATTAGAAAAAAATTCAGATGAAGGCATATGAAAATGCCGTAAAAGGCCAGTTTCCTCTCCCTGGTCATGTAGGTGTAGAAGGTCTTATTAGGCCTGCGACATAAAGCCCGGTGGTCATAGCTTGGCTCCCCAAAAGGTCAGCTGGGACAGCTTGCTTCTGTCCCTTGCCCTCAGGGCCACACACAAAGCTCCTTCCATACCCTTAGGTGCTACTTTTCCTGTCCTGGGTCCCTGCCTGGAGAACAGCAGTTACTAGTCCTGACTCCCCCTTGTTCTCAGAAAGCCCTAATCAATGTCTCTGTGTTGGAGGCCCAGCCCTCGGTAAGTCCCTCAGGCAGCTCTGGGCACGGCACACCTGACTTTGGGGAACCTCAACGGGGTGGACCACACATCCTGAGCTATCCAATGTGTCCTGCACGCCTCTTGGGCTGAGCTCCTACCTGAAGCTGTCTGCCCCCTCCACCTTTTGCTAAGGGCTCTGCCTGCTGCTCTGACTTGGCTCCAGCCAGTCTGTTTAAATTATATTCCTCTGTGGAGGCCATCTGAGGCACAACCATTTTCTTGAATCCCCTCCCCAGATCACCTCTGGCCTCTATTTGCAATATATTGATGAAATGGCCAATGCATGTAGATGCTGTTCAATACTTCCACTTCCTTTGACCACACACTTCCAGACTCTGTAGACCAGGAGAACTTGGCATTTGTTCTTCATGGTCCTGTTCTTCATCCTGTCCCCAGTCTCCAGACCTGCTAGCCCTTGCAGCCAGCGGGGCTCATCATCCGCTCTCCTCCAACCGGCCTGTGCTGGCCCTTCCTGAGGTTTCTACTGTCTCAGTATGGACCACTGATGCAAACGACCACAGACCGTGTGGCTCAAATGTCACCCTCACAGTGCTTAGGGCTGGACGTCTGTGGTCAAGAGGTCAGGAGATCAGGTGTGGGGGCTTCCTGGAACCGCAGGTCTGAGTGTAGAGGCAGGTGCTTCTGGGCGGGTCCTCTTGTGATGGAGAAGGATGACCCAGGTCTCCTACTTCTTCTTATATGACATTGATCCCATCAGGGACTCCACCCTCATGACCTATACTTACCCCAACCCAGCCCTGGTGGCCCCACCCATGGCACCATCAATTTGAGTAAGAATTGAATATATAAGCCATTGAAGGACATACATATTCATTGCATAGCACCATTTTTGTGCGAGACTGGAGTATGGGCGATTTCCTGGGCAGATCAGTTCCTAGTATCATAGACCCTATGACAGAAGGTCAACGGAGAGCTGCTGGTCATCTTCTCGTCTGGAGGCAGTCTGGAGTTGGGACACCACTGTGTTGATGTGAAGGGGCTTCGCTGGCGGCATCAGGATGGGAGTGAGTGGGCACAGTGTCTCCCATTTCTGCACGCCAAGGAACCCGTACTCGATACCTCCTCTAATGATCACACTGCACCCTACACCAGGGCATGTCTTACACCTTCCTTCGCCTAAGGGGATTTGGGTGGGAAAAGGGAAAATGGCTTTCAAAGTCTAAACAGGCAACATCGGACGAGCTGGACAGCTCCCGCTTGCTGTGGATATCACTCTATATAAATAAAACACTGATGGCCAGTGACCAGACAGGAAGTATAGGCGGGACAAGGAGAGAGGAGAATTGGGGAAACAGAAAGAAGGAAGGGGGGAGAGACACTGCAGCCACCGCTGGGACAAGCAGCATGTAAAGACGCTGGTAAGCCACCAGCCATGTGGCAAGGTATAGATTTATAGAAATGGGTTAATTTAAGATATAAGAACAGTTAGCAAGAAGCCTGCCACAGCCATATAGTTTATAAATAATATAAGCGTCTGAGTGATTATTTTATACGTGTATTGTGGGACTGCGGGGCTTGGTGGAACCTGGAGAGAAGCCCTCCAGCAACACCCACTAGTCAGACGCCTAGCCTCTGCCTCATCCTTTGTGTTCTCAAACACGCACAACCCAGGGTCCAGGGTCCAGCACCAGGCTGAGACTGTGCGTGGTAAACCACCATCAGCCAGGCAACAGCAAGCAGGTTTGCCTGGGAGATAAATATTGTTTCCTGTTGGAAAATCAGTGCAACACTCCGTAAAGATACTTCTATATGGACATTTGGCTGTAAAATGCCATTGTTAAATGTCAGGCTGTTAAAGGAGGCTCCAAGAGGATAGAGTGGATGGAAGACATCTTGGTTCTGGGGCCAGAATTCTGGGTTCTAACGCTGAGAGCATCCTGAAAAAGCAGAATACCATGGCACCTAGAGCTGCTGGAACATTCTTCACAAGGACTTTCCCTTTAGAGTGACGAGACCACTTTCACTCCCAAAGGTTAACATCCTATTATAGCCGAGTCATTGCATGCACACAAGCACGTATAGTGGAAATGGGAGATCCTGACCCACTGAAGATAGGCCCCGAGGCTCTCTAGTCTGTACCTTTAAAAGTCTAGTGGTTAGGGGGCTACAGATATGGCTTCGCAGTTAAAAGCACTGTCTGCTCTTACAGAGGACTAAGGTTCAATTCCCAACACCCACATGCTGATTCACAACCATCTGTAACTCCGGTTCCAAGAGATCTGATGCCCTCTTCTGTCTTCTCTGGGCACCAGGCATGCATGTGATACAGAGATACACATGCAGGCAAAAACATCCACACACATAAAAATAAAATGAAACTATTTTTTAAATCTATTGGTTAGTAAAACACTAAATTCATTTCTATAGTAGGTAGCAAAGCATGGCTGGAAAATATTCATTAAAATGTGACTGGGGATTTTTGCCTCTGGACAGGATCTAGACCTACCCTGAAATAATTAGCAATAGGCCGTCCTAGGAAAGGACAGATTTGGAGGAATTGGGCACTGGGTGGCAGAGGAGAGTGTGCCCTGAGAAAAACTGGCCAGGTAAAGGTAAGACTCCCCACCACAGCCTGGAGAGAGAGAGCAGCTCTTTTCCTGTTACAGAAGCCAAATGTACCTGTGAAGCCATCTCCACAATGACAGTCCAAGTTCTTCATGGCGTCACTGGTGACGGACGGCGGTCATTTAACTAAACAGCACCATTCTTTGTGAAACGGAAGAAATAAACACTGATTGTATGAGGCCAGAATTCATCAGTCACCCTACCAGATAAACATAAAAAATGAGCTGGGAGGTGGTGGTGGTGCACGCCTTTTATCCCAGCACTTGGGAGGCAGAGCCAGGCGGATGTCTGTGAGTTCAAGGCCAGCCTGGTCTACAGAGTGAGATCCAGGACAGGCATCAAAACTGCACAGAGACACCCTTTCTGGAAAAAAAAAAAGGAAAAAAGAAAGAAAGGAACCAGAAGAGCGATCCCTTCACAATAAGGATTCTCATCAACAAAGCAACCATAATAGAATAATTCATCAGAATCAAGTGGGGCCAACCCAGCAACACAGGGTTCACTCAACATTTGATCAGTTGAGGCCACTCACATTTTAAAGAAGGGAAAAAGAACCAGCATGGTCACCTTGACAGATATAGAAGAAACATTTCATTCATTTCAATATCCATCCCTGTATTTTTGGTTGTGAGCCTAATAACCTTTAACGGCTGAGCCCTCTCTTCAGCCCCATCCCTGATTTAGAAAGGAGGATTCACAGAAAACCCAGAATAAACAGGGACATTCTCATCTTGATGAAGGACAGCCAGTGTGGAGGACGAAGGACTGGGATATGGCCTGGTGGGATCAGGAACAGGAGGGACGTCCTCGTCATGTCTGCATTGCAACAGAGGTCACTAGGTGGTATGATGAGCCAAGAAAAAAAGTAAACATGTGTCGCAAAGGAGCAAATTGAAGGTTTTAGCTACACAGACGGTGTGATCGATCACCTCTGCAAAACTTCCTACTGAGCCTAAAGGAAAATAGCAACGAAACTATTAATAGAGTTAAAAATCATAGGACACAAGATAAACATACAAAATTCAATGTTTAAGCAATCAGGTTGAAATTGAAAACAAACAAACAAAAATCCTTGTTGAGATGGAGAGGTGTCTGAGAGGTTAAGAGCACTTGCTGCTCCTTCAGAGGACCAGGGTTCAATTCCCAGCATCCACATGGCGGCTCACAAGCATTTTTGGCTCTAGTCCAGGGATCTGACTCCCTCTTCTGGCCTCTGTGGGCACCAAGCACACAAGGAGTATACATACACACATTCAGGGAAACACTTATATACATAGACAAGGAGTATACACACACATGCAGACACTATATACATAGACAAGGAGTGTACACAAACACATGTACAGACACTCATATACATAGACAAGGAATGTACACACACACATGCAGACACTCATATACATAGACAAGGAGCGTACACACACATGCAGGGACACACTCATATATATAGACAAGGAGTGTACACACACACATGCAGGGAAACACTCATATACATAGACAAGGAGTGTACACACACACATGCAGGGAAACACTCATATACATAGACAAGGAGTGTACACACACACATGCAGGGAAACACTCATATACATAGACAAGGAGTGTACACACACACATGCAGGGAAACACTCATATACATAGACAAGGAGTGTACACACACACATGCAGACACTCATATACATAGACAAGGAGTGTACACACACATATGTAGACACTCATATACATAGACAAGGAGTGTATACACACACATGCAGACACTCATATACATAGACAAGGAGTGTACACACACACATGCAGGGAAACACTCATATACATAGACAAGGAGTATACACACACATGCAGGCAAACACTCATATACAGAGAAATTGATTTTAAAAAAATCCACACTAGGCACGGTGGCACACACCTGTAACGCCAGAACTGGGGGAATAAAGGAAGGAGGACCAAGAGTTTGAGTTTAGATCTGGAGAACCAGCTCAGCTGGACAAGTGTTTGGCTGTGCAAGCATGAAGGTCTCAGTTTGATCCCCAGAACCTATTAAAAAGTGGGTTCTGCCAGGCGGTGGTGGTGCACGCCTTTAATCCCAGCACTCGGGAGGCAGAGCCAGGTGGATCTCTGTGAGTTCGAGGCCAGCCTGGACTACCAAGTGAGTCCCAGGAAAGGCGCAAAGCTACCCAAAGAAACCCTGTCTCGAAAAACCAAAAAAAAAAAAAAAGTGGGTTCTTTTTGTTTGTTTGGGGCTTTTTGTTTGTTTGTTTTTGCTTTGCTTTTCTTGTTTTTTAATCCAGGCATGGTGTCAAATGCTTTTAATTCCAGCTCTAGGGAGGTGGAGATGGGAAGATCTCTGGGGCTTGCAGGCCAGCCAGTAATAGCCCAATAAAAGAAAGACCCACGCTCCACAAGTTGGAGGTCTCCTGCGGAGGTTGACTTCTGGCCTACACACACACACACACACACACACACACACACACACACACACAATCGAAACAGGGTGGTGGGTGTTTAAGGTCAGCCTGAACTACATAATAAAACCCTGCTTCAAGACTAAAACCCATTGAACTAGGATGAAATGCTGAGAAACAAGTCTTGGTGTACATACACCACTCCTGACAGTGAATACTGTGAAATATTGCTGAGATAACCCAAGGCCTGTGTAATAATTAAAAGATTATGACCATATCCACAGATCAAGAGACAGGAGACTGTGAAAATGTTTACTCTCCAAACTGATTTATAGATTCAATGTAAGCCCAATTAAAATTCAGCACATTTTTTCAGGAGGGCTGTCCTAAAATTCATATGCAAACGAAGAAACAGAATAAACTAACAATTTTGAAGAAAAAGAAGGGAACATTTGAATATTCATGCTTCCTGACTTCAATTATTATAAATCTACCATCATAAAGAAGTATGGTCCCAGCTCTCAGGAGGCAGAGGCCAGCCTGATCTACAGAGTGAGTTCTAGGACAGCCAGGGCTACACAGAGAAACCCTGTCAGAAGAAAAAAAAAAGTGTGGCATTAACTTTAAAGAGAAATAAATTGAACAGAACAGAGTCAATAAACAGACCTACACATGTATAATCAATTGATTGCTGACACAAAGACAAGAGACCAGAGGTCGAGTGGTCTTCGGTAACCAGTGCTAGGACAGCTGGATACCGTTACCACATATATACACACATGCAGAGATCTGTTCCTCAACCATTTATTCAGAATGCTGACTAAGAGGTCAACACTATTGATGACCAAATGATTATTCACCTGAATAAAGCATCCCTAATTTAAAATGAATCATGTTCCTAAACATAACACTTAACTTTGCAGTCATTTCTATAATAAAGTCTTTATGATATCTGATTGGACAAATATAACATCAAAAGCATTAAAAAAAAAAAAAAGAGGGACATTAACTCAAACTTAAGAAGCCTGCTCTTTGAAAGACAATTCTAATAATAGAATGAAAGCACAAGCCGCAGGCTGGAAATAAATATTTACAAACCACACATCTGATAAGGGACTTTTATCTGGACTATTTAAAGAATTCTTGAGACAACTGGAAAAACAAACATCTTCAACAGGAAGGAAAGAGGGATGGAGGGAGGAAGGAAATTTAAACACACACTTCAGCAGAGGAGTCCTTTGGCTGACAAAAAGCACACTAAGCTATTTAAAATCAGGAGCTGGTAGGGAAATTCAAGTTTAAACAACGGGATATCCCTGTGTATCCACTAAAATGCCTGACATTTAAAGCCTGTGGCAAATATTGCTGGAGTTGGAACTAGAACCACTGCAGGTGGGTGTGAAAGAATACAGTCACTTTGGGAAAGTACTTTCTGTGTTCTCTAAAAGCTAAATGAATATCTGCCATTATTATTTTCATTTCTTTTACATACCGCCCACAGCTCTCAGGTGTTTTCCAAGGAGAAATGAAAGCGTGGGTTGTTGAGACGGCTTAGGTGTAAAGGCATTTGCAGCCAAACCTGAAGATCTGAGTTCAGTCCCTGGGATTCACATAGTTGAAGGAGAGAGAGACTCCTACAGGTTGTAAATGTGCGACACACACACTGAATGAATGGAAGGATGGATGGATGGATGGATGGATGGATGGATGGATGGACGAGTGAATGAATGAATGAATGAATGAATGAATGAATGAATGAATGAATGTAAAAAAAAGAAATTCAAGCTACCTCCTTAATCTGCCACCCTGGTGCCGACTGTGTGCTCCTTCAGAGGGACCTGGTGCCTCTTTTGTGAAGGGGTAGCTGAGGAGGCTCTGGCACTCACCACAGTCAAGGAGAAACCCAAGGAAGGAGTCGAGACCGAGAACACTGTTCATATTAATTTGAAGGTGCCAGGCAGATGGTTCTGCAGCGCAGATGAAAATTAGGAGGCAGACACCATTTCCTGAACTAAAGGAGCCTATTGTGAAGGACAAGGTTTGTCAATGGGTCAGATTCCATTTGATGGGCGACAATTAATGGCACAGACACACCTGCACAGTTGGAAAAGGTGGGCGAAGAAACGATTGATGTGTTCCAGCAGCAGACAGGTGTCTACTAAAAAGGGAACCTGCTGCTTTCCTCCAGAATTGTGTTATAGCCCAAGAGGACATTCGCAATTAGCTGCAATGTGGGTCCACCACAGCCTGACTACTACAGTACGGTTTTCTCGATTCTTTCATTTCCCTGTCCCCATTTCATTATTGTAGATAAAATAACAGTGTATGTGCACAAGCACATTGCAATTTTTTCTTTTTCTTTTTTAAACTAAATGGCCAATGTTGCGTTTTGGTTGACTTCAGATGGGGATGGTCTGGGGAAAGTATTGGTTCTGTGAAAATATCTCCCTTTCTCCATTAGCGGCATGCTCATTCATCTCTTATCTTCACATTCCAGTAAGTTATTTTGTTCTCATTGTTTTAACAGGAGAACCCATCAACATAAAATCCTTGCACATTGCCTTAGTGAGGGTTTCTCTTGCTGTGAAAAGACACCATGACCATGGCAACTCTTATAAAGGAAAACATTGAATTGAGGTGGTGGCTTACAGTTCAGAGGTTCAGTCCATTATCATCATGGTGGAGAGCATGGCAGTGTGCAGGCAGACACGGTGCTGGAAAAATAGCTGAAAAGTCTACATCTTACAGGCAGCAGGGAGTGGTCTCAGACACTGGGAGTAGCCTGAGCAGAGGAGAACTCAAAGCTGGACCCCACAGTGACACACTTCCTCCAACAAAACCACACCTCCTAATAGTGCCACTCTCCGTGAGCTTATGGGGGCCAATGACATTCAAACCGCCACACACACCTTGTCCAATTGGAGAATTTTAACGGTTTTCATTGATCATTGTAAAACCAAGGACAATTTTATAACTCTTTTGTACATAGCCTGTTACATGTAAGACGATCTGTAAATTACTCTTGAACAAAATGACCCTAAATAGTTTTTTCTTCAAGTCAGGCATCTTGCTGTTTAAATAAACTTCTTGCTTAAAATGAAAAAAGAAAAATTAAAGCATATCTGCATATGATAATTTGTACATAAATGGTCCATAAGTGTTCACAGCCTATTTTCCAATGTAAAAAAAAAAACCAGTCTAATGTCCATCAATAGGTAGTATATATCCTTAAAATGGAATATACTATGTAAAGGTTGAAAAGGCCAAGCAGAAAACACGTATAATATAGATTTGCTTTTAGATGCAATGCTAGAAACTGCAGGCGAGTGTGTAGTGGCAGAAGCTGTTTTCTAGAGCATGGGAACTCAGGGGAGGAGAGAGACGCGGAGAAGGAAGGGTTAACAGGGGCCCAGGGCACTGTTGGGATGTGTGGTGGCATCTGACTACGGTGGCATCACAGGAATCCACACAGGTCTCAGGAAGGTCACAATCTAGCTTAGAGGTGCAGCTTGTCCATGTATTGATGAGGCTATCAAAACCACAAGCAAACAGAAACCAAACAATGTCAGTTGTTCCACACCCAGGACAACTCGCTTTAAACAAAAACAAGAGGTTCGCAGATAATGTGTTCTGAACAGAGACGTGGCAGTGGAGACAGTGTAGAACTGGTTCTGTCCAGATGCCTTGCCTCCACCCCCACCTCCATAAGTCACCCCAGTTTGTTCCTGATGAGAGAAGCCAGCAGTTTTCCTTTTTCCAACACCCCAGACAGTTCTGACCCCCTACTCTATGGGGCTGAGCCATCCGCCTCACCTTTCCCAGTTCAGGGCACATCAAACATGGAATATTTCCCAGGTTTTCTCTTACTCATTTCTGCCCTAGGAAACTTTCTTTTTTTTTTGGTACCAGTAGCTTGTTTGAAGATTTTTAAGTGACCTCCAGTCATCAATCTTCTACTGCCCTCCACATTTGCTTCCTTGCTCCATTTTCTAAATCAAAACCAGGAAGTGAATACACTTTAGTAAGCCAAATGTCTATATGATGGGAGACATCTTGACTGGTACACTGTAACGGGAGGCATCTTCACCGGTACACTGTAATGGGAGGCGTCTTCACCGGTACCGGTACACTGTAACGGGAGGCGTCTTCACCGGTACACTGTAACGGGAGGCGTCTTCACCGGTACACTGTAACGGGAGGCGTCTTCACCGGTACACTGTAACGGGAGGCATCTTCACCGGTACACTGTAACGGGAGGCGTCTTCACCGGTACACTGTAACGGGAGGCGTCTTCACCAGTACACTCAGAAGAGAGACCGCACTGAGAGTAGGGTGAGGGGGAGACTGAGGTCTGGGCTTCAGGGAGCCAGAGGACCTGGATGACTTTCCACCTAATTGAGGCAGTACTGGCTTTTGGTCATCTGAGCCATGGCCACCCCCTAGAAGCCAGAGAAGCCTCCTCTCGTGTGTGTGTGTGTGTGTGTGTGTGTGTGTGTGTGTGTGTGTGTGTGTGCAGGGCGGGGGAGGGGGAGGGAACTGCATCGCTCTTCCAGAATTCCACAGGTGCACAGGCAGCAGCTGCAGATGACCTGCAGGAGCCTGCAAACCACTTGACCTCCAACCATGGCCCCGACTTAGGACCCTAATATTCCTCTCAAGTGCATGATATAGTGTTTATAGGGCTGAAGCAGCCTTGGGAATTTGGGGTGCTCTCTGGCTTTTGAAGCATTTGGCTTTGTTTCATGGGAGTGCCGTGATTCCAGTTTGGAAGCAAGCACAGATGGCTTATCTATTCAATTTTTAATTCCCTTTCAAGATTATTCCCATGGCATTCATTTCTCTGAAGTTAACGTATTTGTTTAACTCCACCTTCAAATGAATGACCTTAAAGAATTCCACCAGTAATGACCTTGTGTGCTTCCAAGAATCTGGGTTGCACTCACCCAGGGAAAGGGAGTAACTCCCTCATCCTTTTCCATCAGCATGTTGAGGTAAGGGTGTCTCAGGAGCAGATCCTCTCTTGGGGTCTGGCTGGCTGCTGCATAGCTGTGTCCTACGGTTGGTCTGTAAGGTGTGTGTGTGTGTGTGTGTGTGTGTGTGTGTGTGTGTGTGTTTGCCTATAACTTTGCAAAGTGTTCTGAGACAAGAGATCAGGGAGCTTTGGTCCTGGAGAACACACAACGCTGCTTTCAGCCAGTGGTGTGGAAATCAGATTACAAAGGGAATAACATCATCTTGCACTGTGGACCTCTATGACATATGGGTATGACCTTTGTGGATTTTAAATCTTTAAAAAAAAAAAAATGTGCCCAAGAATGAAGAGTCCAAAAACGATGTCTGCCTCGGAGGGGTAGAAAACAGCCAAATTGCACCTGACCAGGGCGCCAGATCTTGTTCTCCTTTATTTTACCGCATTCTAGGTCATGATGGCAGAGAAATTTCTTTGAGGATACTGGAGTCAAACTAGTCAGCCAGCGCCCTGGCTCACCCAGCTCGGCCCCGCCCCCCAAAGGCCCCGCCCCCACCCGGCCTAGGCCCCACCCCACCCGTCCCAAGCCCCGCCCCCATCCGCAGCCTCCTTCTGGGCCCAGAACCGCAGCGAGCGCCGGGTGCGGCGCTGCGCCGCCGCCGGGATGTGACCTTCACCGCCGCCTGGCCAGGATGACCGGAGCCCCTGTCTCGCGGCGTCCGCGGCTCGCTTCAGCCTCCCGGGTGCTTTGACTGCACGTTCCCGGCTGCCCGGCTCCCCGGCCCGGGCCTCGCCATGCCGCCACCGCCCGGGCCCGCCGCCGCCCTGGGCACTGCGCTTCTGCTGCTCCTGCTGGCCTCCGAGTCTTCCCACAGTGAGTACCGCGCGGGCCCCCAAACCCCACCACCCCCTGCAGTGGGGCGCCAGGCCTGCACCCGGCCGCAGCATCCTGGTGCGGAGTGCCCCCAGACATCCAGGCATCCTGGCCCCGGGACCTCTGGGCTCAAGGCATCACGGTCCCGGAGCATCCCAGATACACGGGCATCATGGTCCCCGGAAACCCCGACCCAAGACATTCCACCCCCGAGTGGGTGCAGGTTGACTGCACACCCTTCTCTCTGCAGCTGTGCTGCTGCGGGCACGAGAAGCGGCGCAGTTCCTGCGGCCCAGGCAGCGCCGCGCCTACCAAGTCTTTGAGGAAGCCAAGCAGGGCCACCTGGAACGGGAGTGCGTGGAGGAGGTGTGCACCAAGGAGGAGGCCAGAGAGGTGTTCGAGAATGACCCCGAGACGGTGAGTGGGCGCCGAGGTCTCAGGGTGGGGCCTGCGCGTCCCAGAACCCGTACTTCTGGATGCCACGAGTCCTGACTCCCACCCAGCGCAGGTCTGGGGGGGATCGGGGTCGGGGGAACTGTGGAATCCCAGACACCCTTTCTGGAAGCTTGAGGATCCTTGTGGGGATCGTGCCGCTGTGGGGATCGTGCCGCTGCGCGCACCGCAGAACTCTTGGACACCGAGCTTTGTGCCCACCCCCTTGCACTTCACCACTCTTGAGCCCCAGCTCCTCTGGGGACCCCGAGTCCTCTCCTTTTCAGGAGCAGGAGGAGGCGTGTCCGTGAGTGAGGTCCGCTCCCATGCAGGAGCCTCTGAGGGAAGCCCTTTTGAAGACATGCTCAAACTAAATTTTCTCCCATCCCCAAAGGAAAGGCGCCCATGGGAAAGAAACGGTGGTTTGAAACTCCAAGGCTTCCTCAGGTTGCCCTGGCCCTAAATTGGCTTGGAGGTGAGGGGCGGAGCTCTTCTTTCGTCTTCCTCCAAAGGGACCCAGGGTTTTCCTGAAAGAGGAATTGAAAGATCTCAAGGCTGGAATTGCTTGCTACAGCAGGTCCAAAAATACGATGGCTGGAATTGTGCAAAGAACATGCATATGGAGGGCGGGGAGGAGCATAGGGAAGGACCAGCACCTGCCTCTGTGAGGGCCGTGCTGGCCCAGGACAAACTTCTATTAATAATGTCCTTGGGGAACGGAGCAGGCATACAGCCAATTGCAGCCAGCAGCCCGTGTGTGCACAGGAGTCCCCATAAAGGTGAATGTGAGGGCTGAGTGGGTTCACGGGGGAACACGCCCCAGATTAGTGCATGCCCGAGGTTGAGATCTGGATTCTAAGCACCCAGGCCAGGGCCTCCAGTCACCTGCCAAATTGGTATTGGTTTCACAATTTTGGGTTCCGCTGGCACTTTCCTTTCAAAGAATTCTTCTGGGATGAAATAAGGACCACGTGATAAAAAGGATGGGTCTGTGTGAGCTGCTAGGGCCTTTGCCTTGACTGGCGTCTAATCGGCTGACTGGACAATCCCTGTCAAAGCTGCTTTTCGGATACCGGTGCTACAGCTGTTGTGGGGGACGTAGCTGCTTTGGCACTGCTCTCCAGCGTGGAAGCCAAGATCAGGTGACAAGCTGTGTGTCCTCCCCCTCCCCCCAGGGGACTGCCCGAGGCATCAACAGCCCTAGAAGGGCAGATTGCTAATCTCTTTATACCCTTGCTGTTTGCCTGACTTTGATGATGATTGCTCTCCACCCGAGGAGTCCAGCTACCAAGTCTAGGGCAGGGCTCCGGGTCCTTGGTCGCCTGGGCTGGGGACGCAGATGGCTGGCTGTGTGAGCTACAACTCCACCTTCCCGTGGAGCTCTCTGCCACTCAGAGTGTGGACAGGGCTTGTGATGACAAGAATTGAAAGGGAGAAGGCCACCGCCCAGCCCTGGAGTCCCGCCCCTCTGCAGCCTGCTTGCCTGCCAGGGCAGACAGGCCCAAGCTGGCCCCTTCTGGCTGCCTGGACATGGAGCTGTTGCTCTTGAGTCAAGTCCCTCTGGTTTCCATTGCTTTTATGTTTTAATTATAATTCGATTTGCAAAAGTGTGAAATGAAGACATGAAAAAGAGCAGTGTATTTAGGGCCCCCCCCAACTCCCTCCCCACCCCCCCACCCCACCCCCCTTCTCTTTCAAACTTCTCTTCAGTTCATGGGAAGCTTTTCCCTTCCTTTCTGTATTTGGATGAAACTCCACGCTATCATGCTGCAAAAGGCAGTCCCTCTGGTCCTGTCACAGCCTGTCTCCATCAGGACTTGGCAGACACCTGTTCCCATCATCTAGAATGGTCTGCAGTTCTCTCCCATTCTGCACCCCCTATACCCTGACACATGCATTTTCCTCTCATGAGTCAGCTTGGGCACCTGACCTATACCTCTTGCCTGTGGTGTGGGAATTACTAACCTTGGTGCCCAGCCTGCCCCCTGGCCTCTGTGCACAGAGTTCCAAATCTAAGCTCTTGCTTGGCTGCTACCCACCTTGATCTGGCTGGTAGTCACCTTTCTCTTGTTGTCGTGACCCTATGAGGCAAGCTGCAGGAAGGGATCGGGCAAAGCTGTGCTCCGGAGACATGGTGTCTACCCGCAGGGATCTTTGACAGGAGTCTCCCCTATTCCATATCCTTGGGGAGACCTAAGACCAGGGCTAATGGTCCTGCAAGCACCATTCATCTTCATGGCCTCGGAAGAATGGGAAAGGACTTCTCTTCCTAAGAAAATGCTAGCTCAGTTTTCCTGGCCTTGAAATGTAGCTCATTTCTTGTGTTGAAGGAAGCCACGAGACAGTCTAGACAAGCGGCGTGGCCTGGGCTTACCTGGAATGTTTTGTGTGACAATGAGAAGCTGTGGTCTACAGAACACCTGATGGACCAGTTTCCCTAGGGGTCCTAGAAATCCTGACTGCTGGGCCAGGTAGGACCGCACATAGGGGCTGATCTTGTAAGTGAAATTTTAGGGCAGAAGGGCCAGGTTTGGGAGACCCACGGAGACCAGAAATGGTGAGAAGCGGAGAGTGGAGATTTAATCAATGCACACTGAGAAAAGGACCGGATCAAGGGGTCAGTGACTTCAGGCTGTCTTTGGGATACTGACATGAGCTTTAAGTTTTAATAGAAGGCTTGAGGCATGGGGGCATGAGGTACGCAGGGCTTGACAAGTGTGTTCTGGCTGGTGCTGTCTCAGTTCTGGTTCTGAGACGTGGTCGGAAGAAGTCCTTACTCCTTGCAGGGACAAGGTGGTCCCAGGAGCACAGCTTCCTTCATAATAATTGTTCTCTGTTATCTCTCTGAGACCTTGTTCCTTGAGACATTTGGCTTCCCTCGGGGGTGTGGGGGTGTGGTGGGACAAGACACAAAATGTTGACAGATCCTTCAAAGTGTGCTCTTATCTTTGTGCGGCCAGCCTTGCAGCGGGTGAGATAGCTGTCTCCCATGTAGACAATGCTTGAGAGATTAGCATGCCGACATGCAAAGCTGAGCATGTGACCTAACATAAAGGAGACAGATACAAATGAAGGAAGAGGTACCAGTCCTCTTGGGGGCCTGAAGGAGGAGTCAATGTTTTCTTGGTAAAAGCGCTCAGCGCTTGCTGGACTCGTATTCCGTGCCCTGTTGTATGCTCCCTGCCCTCATGGGTTTACAGGGCTGGGGTAGACGGGCCGCTTGTTGCTCTGAGTGACGCCCTGGACAATTGTAGCTACCACAAATGTGCACACCTGTGGCTCCTTACCCTTGCTATTCATTCTCAGGGCCCTGGGAAGGGAATGAAAGCGTGGTCCTGCCCTCCACACCGGGTAGGCCTAGGTATCCGGAATCAAGCGGCTAACCCCCCCCACTCCCCCCCCCCCACACACACACACGAGAGGAACCACAGGATTTTCTGCTCAGTTAGGATTTCTTCTGACCCTGGGAGGCAAAGTGTTCAGCCCTCAGCCCTCCTCCAGTGAGCAGAGCAGACTTCACAGACACACTGGGAGCTTCTGGTTAACTTTCTCCCGGGAGGGAGTGCAGGTCCCCCTCCACACATTTCCTGTGCGCCTCCACCCACATTCCTCAGGGGCTGCTCCCCTGTGGTAATCACTCTCACCCTGTCCCTTCTCTCCCCCACAGCTTCTCTGTTATCTGCTTTTTTCCCCATTTTATTGTTACCATCCCTTCCGGGCACTTCATTCTCATTGGCTGGGTTCCCTGTCCCAGTTGTTAATTTCACAGAGGCCCCGGGGTTATAGCCCTGCAGGCAGGTGAGGTCCTGCAGACTCTCTTCAGTAATTTCCCTAATCCTTTAAATCTGTGTCTCCAGTTTAGGATGTTTGCCTCAAGAGGTTCCTAATCAAGAAAAACGCAAGCCTGGGGGCTGATTGGTACCTTGTTTTATTTAAGATACAAAGTGTAGTATTGCAAGATTCGTCCTGGGGCTGACTGGCTGTGAGGATTAGCACCCCGGGAGCTGAAGGAGAGCTCCCTCCTACCCTGACCACCCCTTACCTCTGAGTAGCTCTAGTTCACTCTCCCTGCCTAGCCAGCAGGGCCCTGGCCCTTCTCTGATGCTGAACTCAGACCTAGGTGACTGCGTTTAAACCATGGTCTACCCACCAAGGACATTTTTCCTAGATGGTGGGCTCTCCAAGGACAGCTGGGGGAAGGCCAGCTCCAGGGCAGGTAGGACACCCCCCCAGACCCCCCCCCATTTCCTCTTAGAACACTACACCACAGGGACAGACCCAGGCTAGGAAGTTTAAGGAAGGGGATATCCTAGCAGGAAACGGGACTCTCTGAGACTTGGCAGAGAAGGGACATCAGGGGAATTACTCTGCCTAGACACATGCCCCCAACGCAGGTGTACATAGTCATATGCCTGCATAGACGCTCATGTACCCACACTGAGATATACATGCATACACACAGAAGCGCACACTCACATTCTCTCGGCTCCTCTCTGAGTCCCCCTCTCCAAGCCTCCTGTCCTCTTCCCTCATCCATTTCTTCATGGCGTTTGCTGCTACAGACCTTGAGGGTAAGGGTTTTATCGTCCTGGGCCTCCAAGCCATGGCCAAACTGTCTGTCATTCTTCAGAGCTGGCCTGCCATAGGCTTGAGTCTGGCAAATGGGTCAGGAGACAGGACTAGCCTCCTAGGATCCTGGGGGTGAGCTTGGGAAGGAGACAAGCCCTTCTGGTTCTGTGGGCCCTGGGTGCTATGGATGATAGCCTACCAGGGCGAGGGTGTTTGGAAAATATCCTTCAGGAAATAGGCAAAGTGAAGGGCTCCACAATCCGAGCTGGGAGATCAGCAAGCCAGACCCTCTGAGGTTACTCACCCAATGCTCCCAGGCAAGGTCTGTGCTTCCTTCATTCATGGAGGCTACAAGACATGTTCAGGGGAAAGATGCAGTAGCTCCCGCCATGCAGAGCCCCTGTCCGAGGCTTAGGGATGCTGTCAGAGCCTTTCTCTGCCGACAGCCACGGTGCCAGCACCTTCTGCACATGCTTTGGGTTTGACCTTGACAGATTATAAAGTGTTTTTATATTTTCAAGGGTTTGGGGTTTTTTGTTTGTTTGTTTGTTTAAATAGGAGCTGGTAGGGAAAGAAGCTGAAAACATCAGTTGTTTTCTTCTGAGCTGCATGGACATACAGTACATGAGAAAAGTAATGGGTACTAGACCACCCAGAGTCTGCTTTAGTGTTCATGCCCATGATAATGACATGCACATTACCAGACGGATCCCTCAAACCTAGCTTTGGGAGGATCTCTCAGAGCACACTTCTGGGCCCAGGCTCTATACTCACAGGCTCTGTTCTCAGAGAGGGAGGCAGCTCCTACCTCAGTGGGCCCAGAGCCCCTCCTTGGACCCTTTGCTCATCATGGATGGTCACAGACAGATGGAACCACTTACAAGTCCAACACGGTAGAATTGCTTCGTTGATCTACCTTTAGAAGCTCAGAGGGGTTCCCCCAGAATTCAAAAGCTCTCCCCTGCAACTGGGCCTTCACGTCTCTGCTCTGATAGAGACTACCTTGGGAGCCATAGGTGGTATTGTGTGTGTGCGTACATAGAATGTTCCCCAAATTCGGATGAGCAATACCGTTTACACCTCACGCTTTCACACTCTGTGTACAAGCTGGTGAGGTAGAACATGGGTTCGTTCCACATGGAGCATCTAATGCCCAGAGTTCACCTGGAATGAGCTCTCCACAAAGTCTTTGAAAAGCAGCACTCCTGAGGCCTATGGATGGTCTGGGTGTGAGCATTCCTGGGGCCTATGTATGGTATGAGCATCACGGGTATAGGGCCCGATGCTGCCAGTGGAAGCAAATTATTTGGGAGGGGGGGTGTCTTTCTATGTGAGGCCTGTGTATGATGGAGATGCTGTGTGACATGATTTGCCCCCCCACACCCCACCATGAGGAAGTCAAGAGTCGGATTGAAAGCTCAGATTTTAGTTCACTGCCTCATTTCTGCTAGGCAGAGATGTCTTGGCCTCTAAGAGGACTTACAGATCCAGGTGAGAAGGATGTTCCACAGGTAGCGGCTGTAAACTGGAACCTTCCCTGTTGTGTGGCATTGGGGTTGGCAGTTGGGGTGTCCTTCTTGTAATTATAAAAGTGATGTCAGTTCACCCCACTCTGGGCTCAGATGTTTTTCCATCTTGATAATGCATGCAGCCGACCTTGTCCTCTTATGGGTTTTGTCTGTCTTTGGAGCATGGACTGACTTAGTCTGATCAGGCAGCCACTGAAGCTATCCAGCTGCAGTCTGGCTTGGTGAGGCCCTCCAAGGAGGCCAGGAAGAATGACAGCTAGAAGCTGTGGATCCCACCTGGTCCCTGTGCAGGGGAACGGGGAGTTCCGTTCTGAGCCATGTCACTCTCGGGAAGCTTCACCGGTCACTGGGTCCTTCTGAGCTGGATGTCAGAATGGCTGCATCCTTCCAGGAGAAAAGCTGGCCTCGGGCCGGCCTCAAGCAGGACCCTACAGCAGTGCCATGGGGAAGAATAGGCAGTGCTCTGTTACCTTTGGCCTTTCCATGCGAATGGCTGGGAAGGCGCTTCCTGTCCACATAAACAAACTTCTCCCTATGCTTGCTGGCTGCAGCCCCACACTTGGCACTGTGACAGGAAGGGCATTTTGTTATCTATGTGCTTTCCTGATATTGTTTCTAAACCTGCAAAAAGTCACCTGAGCAGCCTCTCGCCCCCCAGTCATAGGGACCTTACTCTGGCTTATTCCATCCCTGTTACCACTGTTCTCATCCACATAGCCCCTGACCCGTTGAGAGGTGTGTGTGTGTGTGTGTGTGTGTGTGTGTGTGTGTGTGTGTGTGTGTGTATGGGCCTGTCTGGCTGCCTGTTGCTCACAACATTCCTGGACAGGCTTCTAGCCATCATCCTGTGACTGTCCTCGATGGTCAGAGCGTTCTTATACACTTGTGTACAGTGTGGGGATACAGACACAGAAAAGGCCCCTCGTGTACAGCCTTATGCTTAGCCAGAGAACTTGTGTAGATGTAACCAACCGTCTTATTAAAATAAGAAACACAGAACCAATGTAAAAGAGAAAGCCGAGAGGTCAGAGCTCAGAGCTAAAATCTCACCTCCTGCAGTGCTCCTAGCTTCCCCAAAAGAGAGCTACTTCCTGTGTGTCTGTCTTTAAATAGTCTTTCTGTTCTGCCTTCTCATTGGTTGTAAACCCAAACACATGACTGCCTCGTCACTGCCTGTAAGTACCGCCCACCAGGTCTTAAAGGTGTATGCCTCCAATGCTGGCTGTATCCCTGAACACACAGAGATCTACCTAGCTCTTCTACCAAGTGCTGGGATTAAAGGCGTGTGCTGCTGCTGCTGCTGCTGCTGCTGCTGCCGCCGCTGCCGCCGCTGCCGCCGCCGCCGCCGCCGCCGCCGCCACCGCCACCGCCACCGCCACCACCACGCTCTTGCTATGGCTCTAATAGCTCTGACCCCCAGGCAACTTCATTTATTAACATACAATGAAAATCACATTTCAGTACAAATAAAATACCACCATAAACTTGTTTTACCAAGACAATGTACACAAACCAATGACAGGGAACACCTGAGGCTGAAGAGAATCATGCTGGGTGGGTCTATGTCAACTTGACACAAACTGGAGTCATCTGCAAGCAGGGAATCTCAGTTACAAAAATGCCCCCATAAGATCGGGCTGTAGACAAGCCTGTAGGGCGTTTCCTTAATTAGTGACTGGGGGCGGGGCAGCCCTTTGTGGGTGGTGCCATCCCTGCTTTCTATAAGAAAGCAGGCTGAGCAAGCCAGGGGAGCAAGTCAGTAGGCAGCACCCCTCCATGGCCTCTGCATCAGCTCCTGCCCTGCTTGAGTTCCTGTCCTGACTTCCTTCAGTGATGGACTACATGTGGAAATGTTAGCCAGATAAAGCCTTTCCTCCCCAACTTGCTTTTGGTCATGGTGTTCATTGCAGCGATGGAATCCTGACTAAGACAGAAGTTGGTACCAGGAGAGTAGGTTACTGCTGTGAGAGACCTGACCATGTGTTCTGGGGAAGACTGTGGAAAGAGTTTGGAACTTTCGACTAGGAAAGCCACGAGTGTTGAGATCTCAGTGAGCTGTTGTGTGGGACCTTGGAAGACAAGAATGTTGAGGGCAATGCAGACAGTGGGGGCCTGGCTTGTGAAGTTTCAGAGGGAAGTTTAAAGACACTTTGGGGCCATTGGTTATTTTGAATTAAGATCCTGTGGTTCTGGTCAGCTGGGGCTGAAGAATCAGCTGTGGTTAACAAGAGACCAGAACTACTAAAGTGAAGCCTTTGCTTTGCTGAGATACTGGATGCTGGCCAGCTCGAGCCGAGGAATTAGCGGTAGAATAGCATCACTGAGGTACAGTGTTTCCTGCGAGTCAGCATACATAGAAGCCGGGTTCCAGACATGGCCAAAGTTATACCTTGTGCTGGCAGCCGAACTTGGTAGTGTAAGAGTCACCCAGATGGCGCTGACTTTGAAGGCGTGAAGGGTCATGCAGAGCAGCTGAAGTTAGCACTGTGTGGCAGGGTTGGTGTCCCGGAAGAGCCCAGGAGAGGCTACTGGTGAAAGCGTAGCTCAGTTGCAGTGGAAGACCCCAGCATTTTGGAGACTCCAGTACCGTGGATGACCACCGAGAACAGCAGCAGCGGTGGAGTGGAGACAACCAGAGCCCGGAAGCTGTGTGTGCTGCAGGGGACAGAGCCCAGGAAGTGACCCAAGCCCTGTGGAGGAGCCCACAGTTGAGAGATTTCAAACTTTAAACGGAGGTTCTGGATCTTTAAGAGTCTGGATATTTTTAAGGGACTGAGCTTTTACTGTGTTTGAATTTGTAAAGACTGTGGGACTATGTTACCCATGTTTTTAACGTGAGATCTTGGGGATGAGTGTGAGAGGAAAGGTGACTGAATGTCGGTGTGTTTGCGTGTCAAGTTGACGAGGGATCAGTCAGGCTGAATAGTTTTACATCCGCGTGACTCAACTGGAGTCAGCTGAGAGGAGGGAACATGGATTAAGAAAATGCCTCCATACGCTTGGGTTGTAGGACATTTTCTTAATTATTGATTAGTGAAAGAGCACCCAGCCCTTTCCCTCAGCTGGTGTCCTGTGTTCTATAAGAAAGCAGACTGAGCACGCCATGGGGAGCAAGCCAGTAAGCAGCACCCCTTCATGGCCTCTGCTTCAGCTCCTGCCTCCAGGTTCTGCCCTGCTTGAGTTCCTGTCCTGATTTCCTTCAATGATGGACTACAATGTGGAAGTGTCAGCCAGATAAACCCTTTCCTCCCCAACTTGATTTTGGTCATGGTGTTTCATTCAAGCAATAGAATCCCTAAGACAAGGACTCTGTGTCCTTGGACTGACACTGGGCTACCTGGAATGTTCCTATCCTTCCACGTGCGTTTTCTCAGGAAACGTGGGAGGCACCCTCTGACTAGCTATGGGTGACGCTGACCTGCTTCTTCCTGAAGGTGGCCGCACAGTCATGCTTTGCAGTCAGCCTCTGCAGTGATCCTGCAGAAGCTGAGTCAGCAGAGGCTTCCCGCCCCCATGCCTCTCTCAGGGTCATCCTTTCTGACAGGGCTTCCAAGGAGCTCTACTGTTGAGGGAGCCGCAGTGCAAGATTCTTGCTTCTGTGTTCCTGTGTCCAGGCTTGAGTAAACAATTGCACCCTTTTTAAGAGGCCTCATGCTGTGTCAGTTAACTGTCGCCTTCTTCTCTTTCCACAGGACTATTTCTATCCAAGATACCAAGGTAAGTTAAAGTTGCTACAGTTGGCTTCATTGTCATACAGGCCTAGGGTCTGTTTCATGTCGGGGAAATCCCATTACCATCTTATTCTTGGGAGGAGGAAGCTGTGAGGTTAGAGCCATTGAGAGCACATGGATCAAAACATGAGTGTGGTTTTTGTGTACACACACACACACACACACACACACACACACACACCATTTTAATTCCAAGTTGCCTGTGCTTCAGACTAACACTGCCGTTTACAGATGTCTTCTTTGATTCCAGGCCCTGCCCACATCGGGAAATATGGCTAATTGCATGCCCTCAAACTTTCTGGTCTCAGGACTCTCTACTTCTGAGATTATTGAGGACCAACCCCCTCACACACACACACACACAAAAAAAATTGCTCCTGTGTGATGTGTTTATCAATATTTGCTTTATTATCGGTTAAAACTTAGAAGCTTGCAGAAGGTTTTTACATAGTTTGAACAGAAACACACACATACTCTCAGCTCAGCATATAGTGGCATAAGAAATACCAATATGCTCTTACAGGAGAAACAGGAAAAAAATAGGGTTTTAGTCTAGAGAGCAGTTACTTTGCTCCCTCAAGAAGTCCTAAATTCTCTGGATGCTGTTTGGTCAATACCCAAAGTACTTTGGATGTATATTGCTTGTAAGAGTCTGTTCTTAGTTTTTGGACTTATCAACACACCTTTGGATAAGAGGCTGGCCTTCTATCTAGGAGGCACCTGACTGTAATTTGTATCAAGCTATAGCACAGAGGACCAGTGACTTGCCTGCTGTGACTCTCCAGGCTTGGATACCAGAATCTTGGCCAGCGGAGACAAGGGACTAGAGAAGGGACAGACAGTTACAGTCAAGCTGGGATCCATTGGAGTTTGCAATAACTGCCACCCAGGACCTCGGTGGGTTTAGTAGGTATGCCACAGAGGGAGGGTTAGCTAGTCTCATTGCCTCTGTAGGTGAGCAGTATCAGCCTGTCAACATCTGGGAGGGGGTGGAGTCTCTGCACACACTGATGGATTGATTGCTCATAAACACACATTTTCAAGGAAAGCTTTGCAATTCCTCTTGATCCTGGCACATATGGGTAATGGCTTTGCCAGCTTCCCATGGATCAATTGGCCTTGGAGTCCTTGGCAAGCTTTGCCCATATCCAAATACACATTCACTCAGGACTTCACTCATTCAGGCCTATCTCTGACCCCTACACTAGCCCAACAAGCCTTGGGCCATCTCTAGTGCCTACAGAGGGAGATGATCCGTCCATGCATCCTAACTTTCGCTGTCCACACTGTCTTCTCAAATGTGGATGGTCAACAGTGACCCAAGAAGGGCCAGGCAGAGCGGCTGAACACCATCATAGGCAGCCATCATGTATTGTCTGTTCCAGTGCTGTGTTCCTGGCTCCCTTGTGGCACACACGTCTGCCAGGTCTAGTGCCCTGCAGACTTGAGAGGGCACCTCAAGAGCCCTTCCACGTTCAGATGAAGGACAACGTTTCCTGCCCAGACCACTGAGATCCTGAAGTTCAGTCCTTTGGCCATAGACAGACTGTGCTAAAGTTCATGGTGTTCTGTGTGATGGGAGACTCCAGCACTCACCCGTTCTGGAGTCGATTTTCTGTCACACTGGGGATACTTACCACTAAGTGCTTTATACTGACAGCTAGACCACACACTCACTGAAGATCCGTGGGTCCAGGTGAAAAGAAGCCGTCATTTGGCACTAATTTGCATACCTGAGCCACCCCAGGGGTGACAATTGACTGTGTTGTCTGTGTCTCTCTTTCAGAATGCTTGAAGAAATATGGCAAGCCTGAGGATAAAAACCCAAATTTTGCCCCTTGCGTTCAGAGTAAGTGCCCCCTCCTGTCTCACTGGAAGGGCATACTGGGTAGCTGTGGCTCCGCTGTGGTTGGAATAAAGCTGTGGAATATTCCAGCAGCATGAGAAGCTGCCGGGCCCTCCAGGAGTCTGCTCCTTGTACACTGAACTTCCTCTTAAAGAAAGTACATCTTGCTGGGTGGTGGTGGCACACGCCTTAAATCCCAGCACTCGGGAGGCAGAAGCAGGAGGATCTCTGTGAGTTCAAGGCTAGCCTGATCTACCAAGCAAGTTCCAGGAAAGGTGCAAAGCTACACAGAGAAACCCTGTCTCGAAAAACCAAAAAAAAAAAAAAAAAAAATTAATAATACATCTTGTTTATGTTTTCAAATGCACAATAAATGCACTTGTTACAGGGGTTTAAATATTTCATAGGGTGTGAAGTGGATCCCTACGCCATGCAGGCAAGGCCATCTTTCAGCTCTCTGTTTATACCTAGAAGTACAGAAATGGCCTTTGCACACTTGTATCACCCCCCCATCCCTAGTCACTGCCTTGTTTGGAGTCCCTTCCGGGGCAAGGGCACCCCATCTCCCACCAGATGTCAGCTGCCTTGGCTCGTCGTAGCCCAAGTGGGTTGACCAGCCTTGGGCTATTTTGTCTCTATCATACAGAAGCAGAATGATGCCTGACGCATCTGTTCACAGTTCTGGTTCCTAAGAAAGGGTCAGAGACAGACCTGCATCCACATTTCCCTTTGAGAGCAGCTTCTGTAACTCAGGTGTCCCTTTCCCACTGTTTCTGTCACGGTGTTGTTACTTGGTTTTGTCTTTAGCTTAGTTTTGCCTTCTCTCCGAGTTTAGTTCTTGA
The DNA here is from genome assembly GCF_049852395.1 of Peromyscus maniculatus bairdii. NCBI lineage: Eukaryota > Metazoa > Chordata > Mammalia > Rodentia > Cricetidae > Peromyscus > Peromyscus maniculatus. The sequence continues at coordinate 57,290,265 of NC_134868.1, forward strand.
CCCTTGCTCTATCAAGTATGGTAATTTCTTTCCTTATACTTTCTAATTTGTTGGTATGTGATGGTACATTGATCCTGGACGTGAACCTTTGCCCCCAGTGCTCTGTGGAGTTATTCTGTTGCTTTGGTTTGTGGCCAGTATTGTGGCTTCAGAGCCTCGTAGGATGTTTGGAATTGCATTGGCATCCTCTGGGTGGGACTTGAGATTCTGTACCCACCCCCACCCCCACCCCACCGTGGTGGTAGGTGGCCTGGAAGAGGGGGATGAGATTGTACCCACCCCCAGAGCCTGTCCCTCAGCTGATTAGATGATAAATCTCCTGTGTCTTCTGGTGCCAAATATATTGAATTCAATTGCCAGATGCCTTGCCTGCTCAGGGCAGAGGCTTTGCCAAAGTCCCTGACACAAGGCTACCTCCTGCCTGGCTCTGCTCATCACAGGTCCCAGGAGCATGCGCCTGAGTTGTCATTGTCTGGACCCCTCATGGCAGCTGTACAAAAATGTCCTGATGACCCAGAGATCTTTCTACTGAGCCACGGAAAGACAGGGCCACAGGGCAGGGCCACAGAAAGGCAGGGCCACGGAAAGGCAGGGCCACAGAAAGGCAGGGCCACAGGGCAGGGCCACGGAAAAAGGCAGGGCCACGGAAAGACAGGGCCACAGGGCAGAGCCACGGAAAGACAGGGCCACAGAAAGGCAGGGCGACGGAAAGGCAGGGCCACAGAAAGGCAGGGCCACAGGGCAGGGCCACGGAAAAAGGCAGGGCCACAGGGCAGGGCCACCAGCTATGCAGGCTGTTGCCCTTTGTACCTGGTCCTTTACCTCGATGCCTGTGGCATGTCACCGAGTGCCCTGAGTACCCATTTTGTTAAAATTTAAAACAAAAGTCTTGCAGGCCCCATCTGGCATTTTCTAGAGAGCTTAGACCTAGCCCTAGACAAGCGTTTGCCCTAACAGGCCTTCTGGAGCCCAGCACCTCACCGCATGGGCATTGATCGCCATGCCAACAGTAACTAAAGTGACAAGGGAGAAGCCTCAGACTACGCATGGGCTCTGCGCTCTCGATGCCGGGAAAGGCTTTGGGTTCCATTCCGTTCCTTTCTTATAAACCATTCCAGGTCCCCTGCCATGTCCAGTGGGATCCTCTGACCCACGTCACCAGGAAGCTTGTTCCCACGCACTAGATCAGGCCCTGGTTGATGAATCCGATCATCAGGATTTCCCAGGGGTCAGGGCTCCCTTCTGGGCCCAGAACAAAGGGTCTAGATTGGACAGGACTGCTGCCCAGGTCCTGACTTTCCACCTGGAGAGCCAGCTCACACTTCACTCCTCACCTGTAGCCACACGAGCAAATCAGGATAGACTGTTAAGAATAACAGCAGATCTCTGTGAGTTCAAGGCCAGCGTGGTCTACAGAGCGAGTTCCAGGACAGCCATGGCCACACACAGAGAAACTTGTCCAAAAAAAAAAAAAAAAAAATTAAAGAAGGACAGCAACCTGCCCGAGGAATCGCTCCCTAGACCCCACAGTGCCTACAAAACTGTCCATTCTTTCACCTTTGGGGAATGTGTCGGTCTTGCTGCAGAGATCTCCAGGCACCTGCCAAGGGTCAAACACTGGACTTGGTAAATTTCCAACAGGAAAAGAAATGACGTAGAGTGGGTGGTATTCCTCTAGGGACAGAGGGACAAGGGTTGTGGTGTTGGCTCTGTGTTTGGACTCTTAAAAAATAACATTACCCCATTGGAAGTTGGCTCTGCACCATCTCCCGGCCTAAGGACAGATTTTGCAAGGGGTGGATGTGGCATTCTTGGCCAAGTTAACCAGTCCCTGTGCCAAATTTGCTAGTGTATACTTTAGAGATAAATTTAACCCTCCAGCCGGACACTTTAAGCGCACTGGACACTCTATCCTGGCTTCAGGTGGGCTCCCATGAGGCCACAGAAGTTGTGGAATGATGAGGACCTCCCATCCTGACCCCTTATTTACAGGCCACTCTGACTTTACCCAGCCCCTACATGCTTCAGGAAAAAAAATGGCATTTTCTCATGATCTGCCAGAAACTCCTCTGCAAGAATCGCAGAAACACTTGAAGACTCACAGGCGTGCTGCTGACTGTCATTTGTGCAAACCCAGCAGACTTTGGATGTAAACATGGAGAGACCACAGAAGGGGAAAGGCAAACAGAGGGGATCGCAGAGCTCCCCGAGAAGCCTAGACTTGCTTCCCAGGCCTGCTGTGGGCTGGGCGCCCAGCCCAGCCTGGCCCGGTCCAAGTAGAAGCTGCCAGCCATGGGGCTGACCTGAAAATCCTGGATGAGCAAAGGAATGCATCTGGGAAATCCAGAGGTTGGCTCTTGCCCTCATCTTCTGCCAGCTTCCCCCACCCCACCCCCGACCCCGTCCCTGCCGGGCAGCAAGAACCCTCTTTGTCTAGAGGTCAGGTGTGGGAACCAGAGGCCTGTGGGAAGGGCCCCCAAGAATGGAGCAAGCACTGGTGTGAGTAACCTGGAAGACTTTGACATCCTGCCAGGATGGCCTCTAGGAGACATTGGCCAGTGCTCCCGATGCTCTTCTGGCTTGGCCTGCAACTGTTCCTGTAAATCAAAGAGGAAAAAATGCTGGCCTCCTTCAGCCGGTAGAATAGGGGTGCCCAGGAACCAAAGCCAGAGATGTGGGTTGTCATGAGACTCAAAATGGCTGTCACCAACTGAAAGCAGAGAGAGAGGAGAGAATGAATGAATGCATATCTCATCGCTGCTTCCTCAAAGAGGGACAGCTCAGCCTTCCTCCTGGTCCTCAGCTCTTGGGTCTCAGCTTTTCATGTGCTGCAGAGGGCCCACCTAACCCAGAACTTCCCGTTTGGATGCCAGGTGGAGTGCAGATCACCTGCCAGTGTGAGGCATGGGCTGGCCGGTGTCGAGGGATACGATGTGACGATGCTCTCGGTGTGCTGGACCACAGCCGACCCCCGCCTTCTGGTGCAGATGTGGCATTCAAGTGGCCAGATGACAGTGACCACACTCGAGGACAGGAGGGAAATGGGGTTGGTCACCCTCATCCAGTCAGAGCTCTGGGTGTGCTGTCTGAAGTCAGCCCCATCTCTTGACCTTCTAACTGTGACAGTCTGGAGCCCGTCTTCCGTCAGACCCTGCACAGAGCAGAGTTGAAGGCAGGAAGCAGGGGACCATCCAGATGTTTAACAGAGGTGGTAAAAATGCCCGGGGCAATAGGATACCAGTCCAAGTAGGACACCAGTTGGCATGCTGTCTAACCTGGCAGAGACTGACCAGGGCTGGGAAGTGGCACCCCATGTGTCTCTAAAACCTCTAGAAGAGTTCTCAATGTGTGGGTCGCAACCCCTTTAGGGATTGAATGACCCTTCCACAGGGGTCACCTAAGACCATCAGGAAACATATTTACGTTACAATTCGTAACAGTAGCAAAATTATAGTTACGAAGTAGCATCAATAACAATCTTATGGTTGGGGGGGGCACCACAGCATGAGGAACTATATTAAAGGGTCACAGCATTAGGAAGGTTGAGAACCACTGCTTTAAAACTATCTAGCTGTTGGTAGATAGGAGCCACCCCACGCCCTACCCCATCCAGACAGAATATAGATCCTTTAGATGGGGCAGAACTCGGGGCCCTGGGCTCCTATGCTCTGGGTCATGCCCACATCTGTTCAACCTCTGAAAGGATTCTTTGAGAACGGGATATAATAATGGTTCTTTCTGTGACTTCCCTAACCTTGGGGTTGAAGCACATGCCAAGCTTTCCCACCCCCACCCAAGGCATAGTCGAGGCTGTGTCTGGAGGTCTCAGCTGCGTCCCTAAGGTACTCCATGGAGGTCAGTGACATTGGAAGATCTTTTAATTGCAGACTATAAGCCAGAGGCTGAAGCTATGTGGCTCAGACACCCCATGTCCTGTTCAGCTGGCCACTGCACACCTAACTTGACACCTTAGTGCTGAGATCGTGTGTGTGTGTGTGTGTGTGTGTGTGCGCGCGCGCGCGCGCGCGCGCACGCGTGTGTCTGTGCGCACGCGCGCACACACACGTCTGAAAAGAGCCCTCCTGCCTATGTGGTAGGCTCCACCAATTTTGTGTCCTGTGTCCTTCTAGGGGAACTAGAAGACCCATTCCCTGGGAGACCTAGGCCAGCAGTCCCTCTTTGCCTGGCCTAGTGACAGTCACCTCCTCCCAGTAGACCTGGGTAGTATTGCTGCAACTGGTCCCAGGGCCTTAAAAGTTCCTCACATTTGTTCCTGTCCAAGGTGGGGACCTCCATCACAGCTTAGCCCACACTGGAACCCTTAGGAGCTCCCCTGAGGCCTCACCAGTGGCTCTGACCATGCCCAACTATGTGAGGTAGGACTTTCAGAGAAATCTAGTGTGACTGTCTTTTTTTGTATCCTCCAACTCAGACTTGCCTGACCAGTGCACCCCAAACCCTTGTGATAAGAAGGGTACTCAGCTCTGCCAAGACCTCATGGGTAACTTCTTCTGCCTATGCAAAGCTGGCTGGGAAGGCCGGCTCTGTAACAAAGGTGAGAGTCCACAGCCCCACCCCCTCTGTCCCACCCCCTCTGTCCCACCCCCTCTCCGTCCCACACTCTCTGATCACACCCTGCTCCACCTGCTCCTTACCCACTACCCATGACTGGGAGCTCAGCCATACTTCTAGTCTGTCCTGGGTCAAGGCCCTGATGGACAACCTCAGCATCCCTCTCGGGAACCCTTTGCCCGTCCAGGGTGGCATGCAGCAGCCCCGAGGCTCACTGAAGCTGCAGACTCCTAGAGAGTTGAGGCAGCCAGAGAGCTGTTTTAGGACCAGGATTGAAAAGGAGGAAATGCCACATGGGTCTTAGCACCCCAGCTAAGGGGCCCCACCTTGGTTTACTCAGGTGAGGGTGAGGCATCAGGTAAAGCTACAAACGAGATAGCAGACCCTGCCCAGCCCTTCACTCCGGGCAGCCTGGCTGCATCCACAGGTCATCTGGATAGTTCTGTTCAGGGTGCCAGACAAGGGTGCTGTGTATAGGTCTCGTGGCTGCTGAGCTCCGATTGATTGGCGGGTCCGTTTTGTCCTTTACCCCGTCCCTTGCGCACCTGGAGACCTTCAGAACTGAGTCTGTGGCTCTCCCCACCCGCGGCAGTTCATCTCTCTCTGGCCCTCACGCTGCCCACCTGAGGCCAGCAGGGGAGTGTCCAGGTAGAAGCCCCTCCCTCTTTCTCCATGTCCAGATGTCAACGAGTGTGGCCAGAAGAACGGGGGCTGCAGCCAGGTCTGCCAAAACAAGCCAGGAAGCTTCCAATGTGCCTGCCATAGCGGCTTCTCGCTTGCCCCGGATGGCAGGAACTGCCAAGGTAAGTCCCCGGCTGAGCAACTGCGCCCCACCTACCTCCCTGTCCCGAGAAGGGAGTGAGCATCCTTTGGAAATGGTCCAGCCCAGCATCGTGGACGCGAGTCCCCAGCTCGGAGAGCAACGGCAAGGACTGCCCGTCCACACTGGGGTTTTTCTAGGTAACTTCAGCCCACAGAGCCTGCAAGACCGCCTGTGTGGTCACAAGGCGTAGATCTCCGCAGCTGACTGCGGGGGGTGGGGAACTTGGCAAGGGGGCAGGCCGCGGTACCTCTGTGCACCTGCCGCACCTTCCAGACCCTCCCAGCCCAGCGCAGACTCCCCCTTCCCTGCCCCCCACGAACACAGGAGCAGATGGGGCCTCCCCACTCTGTGGTCCCATTTCCACTCGGCCCAGAGCAGGGAGCTTGAGAACGCCCAAGCAATCATCTCAAAGTGCATGCTCCAGCTGTTCCCCCTGAGCCGATTTAGGGTATAGAGGGATGGCGATCAACCTCTGCTCCAACGCAGATGGACCAGAGTGTCCCTGAGGAACCGAGGCTCACAGGACTGGGCGACAACAGCCTATATGGATGGTCCAGATGGCTGCATGGGGTGGAGCCAACTCAGGATCTGAGTGCCAATCTGATGAGACAAACGACTATTTCCTCCACCCGTTTTGGGGGAGAAAAATTTATTCTCATCTACCTCAGAGTTCACCTCTAACAGTCACAAGGAATATTCTTAGAAGGTGTGATTGTATGGGGACAGTCAGTCACTGTGTCCTCGTACCTATGTGAAATGTGTGGGAAATGCATATGGGAATGTATAGGCCTCCCCTCCTGTGTCCTTATTCCAGGAACAGAGGCCCTCTCCTTGTGGCTCTTGTCCCTGGCCTTGACCAAGGGACACAGCCCCCACACTTTAGTAGCAGGTTGAGGAGGCCTGCCTTGCTTTGTGGATCCTGAGCAATGAAGCCTACAGTGTACCCAGTGTGGGGTGAGCAGCATGTGGCCCCTGGGCCCCCCCATCACTTGACACCCACGGCGAAGGCATCGTGCCTTCCTCCTCCCGTTCTCCACCCTCCCGTGTCGGGGCTGTTCTCGCCCTCTATCCCCAGTGGCCGCTGCAGCTGTCCCAGACCGACCTGTACAGCCTTGGCCTGGCTGGCTTTGCTTGCAGATGTAGACGAGTGTGCAGACGCGGGTACCTGTGGGGATGCACGCTGCAAGAACCTGCCGGGCTCCTACTCCTGCCTCTGTGACAAGGGATACATGTACAGCTCCCAGGAGAAGACCTGCCAAGGTACCCATGCCGCGGCCACCCAGCTTGCTTCCTCCTTTGACCCTTAGCCTAGGACACATGTTGGTCTCTGCCTCAACTTGGGCTGTGTTGCCCTATGGCTGGCACCCATTGGTCCAACCTCCCAGGAAGTCATTGTATACCCACGAAGGCTGGAAAAATGTCAGGACCTCCTGGGGGTCTCTGTGCACCTTCATTGAAGATGACCCCTAAAGTCAGTCCTGTCTCATCCCTTTCTCCTGAACCCATTGTGCCCATACATGTATGCTCACACAGAGTGCTCTCGTACAAGTGCACGTGTTCCAGTGTGTGCCCAAATGAGGACACACCTGTGTTTACCCTTCCCCCGCCTTCGGGAGAGTCCGTGAAGATCCTGAATTCCTTGCTAGACTTTGGCTTCCTCCCAGCCCTCTGTGCCTGCAGCAGATGACGGGGAATGGTGTACTTATTCCCTCCCTGTGGAGGTTTACCATGTCCTGAGAGCAGAGACATACAAGATTATGCAAGAGGCTCCGAGAGATAACTGGGGGAGCCCTGGAGAAGAACTGAGCCCCCCCAGGGAAGGGAGCATGGAGCTAAGGGTTCAGAGGGTCCTGCCCTGCACCGTTCTCCACAACCCACGCAGACATGCTCGGTCCCTCCATCCCTGGGCCAGCCAGCCGGTCGGTCTGAGCACAGACCTCAGACACCTTTAGGTCTTCACTTCCCTCTGGGAAGCAGGGACCTAAGAGACAGGCCTCTGAGGCGGCAGGCTGAGCAGTGATGTCTACAGCGTGTCTCTGGGAAGAGAGTGGGGTTGCTCGCTGTTTGGGGCTTTCCCCACGCCTACCCCGAGTCCCTTTGCCGGCAGATGTGGACGAGTGTCAGCAGGGACGCTGCGAACAAACCTGTGTCAACTCCCCGGGCAGCTACACCTGCCACTGTGACGGGCGCGGGGGCCTAAAGCTGTCCCCAGACATGGATACCTGTGAGGTAGGTGACCCTGGTGTCCACTGGATGGCCTTGCGGAGCCGTGCTTTGTGGGGGACCCTCTGCTACTAACTGGTTATGACGGAAAACTCCCACTAGCTCTCAGGACCACGCGGCCAGCCAAACCTCTGTTTGGTTGTGTTGATGCAATCTCCATAGCAACTCGCCACTCTCAGCCATGTAGCCTGCTGGTGCAGGCCCAAGGTGTGATGTGTTCACACCAAGATGTACAGTGCACGTGCACGCACGCACGCACGCACGCACGTACACACACACACACACACACACACACACACACACACACACACACACCATGCACTCAGGGCTCTGTAACAAGCTAAACACACTTTAGGGAAGTTGTGCATTGATGGCATTTTCTGAAAAACAGCAGCAAGTGACCACGTGCCATGATGACTTTGCAAGTCACAGGCCTAGGAAGCAGGATAAGCATTTTCCAGTTATGAGTCTGAAGCTCAAGTCATCTAGGTCCTTTGTGAGGCTCCCCGTTGCGTGAGATGGTATCCTCCTGAAGGGCCAGGGGACCAGCACTTGTGTGCTCAGGCTCCCTGCTGGCCAGTGTAGCAGTGCAGAACCCTTCTGTCTCTCATCCCCCCTGGAAGCCAGCTTAACCTGCTTTAATTCTACCCTCTCTCTGGTCAGTGGGAAAGCCTACAGCATAAATCAGTTTCTTGAACCATAGTCTTCAAGGCCTTTGTGTTCTGTTCATTTTGTTAATAGTATACTAATTTTTACGAGTCTCTGTGCTCCTCTGTGAGTTGGAAGAATTTCATAATTTAAACACCACTAGCGAATAAGAACAGGTGAGAAAGAAGCAGGTGATAGAAGACTCCAGAACCCTGGGCCTCTGCCTGGGGGCACCAACATGGGATGGGTCATATGGACTCTGGGATTTCCAGGGGTGGGCTAGCCTTGGGATCCTGGAAGATCAGAGGATCTCCCACAATGTGACCAGGACCTCAAAGTTGTTTAAAAGGCAGCCACAGGGCATCCCCCGCCCCAACACCTTCCGATTATCTCATGGCAGGACATCTTACCGTGTGTGCCCTTCACCATGGCCAAGAGTGTGAAGTCCTTGTACCTGGGCCGCATGTTCAGCGGCACCCCTGTGATCAGACTACGCTTTAAGAGGCTTCAACCCACCAGGTGAGAGCCAGGCACACAGGACGGCAGAACCCAGGTGAGAAGGCTGAGCCAGGGCTCCTAGTTTCCAGGAGCCCAAAGCCACTCAAGATCTCTGAGTGAACCAGCTCCCCATGTCCTGGAAAGTGTCCCAGGGGTCTTGGCCCTGGGACTAGGTGGCCCTGTACCCCCTGCCCTCTGCCCCACTTTGTTTCTCGGGTCTGTTTACAGGCTGCTGGCTGAGTTTGACTTCCGAACTTTTGACCCCGAGGGAGTCCTCTTCTTCGCTGGCGGCCGTTCAGATAGCACATGGATCGTCCTGGGGCTGCGGGCCGGGCGGCTGGAGTTGCAGCTGCGGTACAACGGTGTTGGGCGGATCACCAGCAGCGGGCCCGTTATCAACCATGGCATGTGGCAGACGGTGAGTGGAAGGCTAAGGCTACCCCTAGCATTCGGCGCTGGATGTGGCCCGTGGGTGGGACTCCTGCTCTAGTTAACCAGAGCTGCTGCTTCATTGGCTGAGTGTGGCTTACTCAGAAAGGGCTTCCTGTGACAGCTGTGTGGGCATCGACCCAGAAGGTACTAGAATAATTGCATGAGGATGCTCAAACATTGAAGGCCAACAGAGGAGATAGATAACTAGCTCAGAACACCCAGGAACCTGAGACGGGGATCTTCTGTTCATCTGATCAACAGTCTTCTGCCCTCGGCTCCGGCTGCTTCCCCCACAGGAGTTTGGGTGACAGACAGTGACGCCCTACTCAGGAATCACTTCCTATACCCCAGGCAATAAAACAGGCTTGGGAATTAATGTTTGGAAGAAAAACAGAAAGACATGGTTTTTCCCTTTGCAGTGAAGACAAAATGAAAAATCCATGTTCTGCTTTGCAGACAGACATGGACCCCTGCCATCTCTCCAGCTACCGACTGCTGTCTGTCCTCCTTCCCGGCTTTGAGGGATCAGAGTGTCTGTAGCAGAACAGGGAGGATCCAAGGAAAGAAGAATCCTGGGGAGAGGGTGCCCTCTAAACAGCCGTGGGGACAAGCCTGGACTAGGACCAGGCAGGACCCAGGCTGGGAGCAGTGACCATAACTTGATTTTGTCTGGGTGGCAGCTCACACAGCCTGAACCCATGGCTCAGTAAGAGAGCATCACAAGTTCTGGTCCTCAGTGTTCTCTGCCCAGTCATTCATAACTCTGCTCTTCTGACAGATGCAGGAAAACACTAAGTGTGCCTCCACCTCAGCTAAAAAGGATACCGATGTTCTGGAAGATGGGAACCGTACCATATCTAATGTACATTCCTCCTACACAGCTTCAAGGCGTTCCTATGTGCAAAGTTTCTGAGGCATTTGCTTGATCATTCAACCTCGCTCCACCCTAGACAGTAAATTAACTGTTAGGAGTTTAGAAGAATTTCGGAACATGTATGTTCTTCCAACGGCAGCACCAGCATAGGGGGAACCATGATAGAGCCAGCTCAGTGGCTGATGGGATACTTCAGGGCTGAGGATGAGCGAAGGAAGCAGGCATTAGGGCCTGGAGCCTCTTGTGAGTAGCAGAGAGATTGTATAGGTTGAAGAGGCAAGAGTTTGCATGGGCCACAGAGGTGGGGTGGTTGTGGGGGTCTTTTTTTTTTTTAAGGCTGCAGGGGCAGGAAGTTGAGTAGACACACCAATGCGAGACCCAGAGTGAACTGATGTTCCGGCCTGGGCTGCCCTGAGGAAATATCGGGGTTTCTTCTGTAGAAACCTGGAAGCCGGTGAAGGCATGTGAAGGAAGCAATGACTTCTTCTCCCATCCCCCTTGCACCATTATGGGCACCTAGCCACAGTTAGCAGTGCTGGCCAGCTGGGCTGCCAGGCCCCCCGGACAGGCTGGGCTCAGTCCTGGATGTCAGACCACCCCACGCTTCAGTAGTGAACGAGTTCATCGCCCACTCAGTCCCTTCTCACACAGAGGAGATCACGCCTTTAGTAAATGCATTTTTGGTCGCCCAGCCCAGCGTCTGCCACTGTGGTCACCTTGGGCATAGCCGAGAGTGTGTCGCCCACTTCGGGGATGAAAGTCCTCCAGAGTGGAGGTCTGCTGTGAGAGGTCATTTCATGGATCCCAGAGTCAGCTGTGGTACTGCTGCTGGGCAGAACCTCATCGTCTGCAAAACACTGGCTGAGGGGCATCCAGGAGCTGCATTTTCTGCTCCTGGTCCTCTAGAGCCTAGACAGCAGAAGACCCATTGCTGTGTCAGATGAGATCAGCCCGGGGCCGCAGCACTGATGCAGGGCATACAAGCCCATGTCCAGCCCACGCTGATAACCCTCCCGCCCACAGTCATCATACTTGCTGGGGTCAGAACTGAGAGGCTGAACTTGTTCAACTGAGGAACTTCGGCTTGTTAACTAATCTATGCAGGAGCCAAGGTCATGGCACCCTTCACAGTACAGTCTGTGGTATAGGACCTGGGGCCTGGAGTGCAGCTGTGGGCTCTACAGAGCTCCCCTGGGCTGTTATAGGACACTGGGTTTGTGTCACATGTGAGAAGAGTCCAAACATGGAGCTCGTGTTAGACTTCAGTTTGGCTCTGAGCCAGCAGTTGGCTGGCTTCGGATGCCACTCTGTAGCCTGGAAGTTCCTCACACAGACACGCGAGCCACTGAGGGCAGCACTCCATGCCAGTCCAGTGCCCAGGGTCTCAGGTCTGAAGGACATCTGAGGATGAGCGAACAGCTATCATCTCACTTGACCCAAGACAACGTGCTGTGCTTGTCCTGGAGCAGGCACCATAGACGGCCAGGCTGCAGTTTCTCAAGAGGCCCGTGCCACATCAGACATGGCTCTCTAGTTCTTTTAAACCGGAATAAGCATCAGTAGGGCCTTTCTGTGACTGTCTTCTAAAATACACCAGGTAGTGGTCTGTTTTAATTTCAATCCCAAATGTAGGGGAGAGGTTAGTCCTCTTCACGTGAACCCTGACCTGTGAGCTCACAAGGGGAGCCACAGAAGTGACTCTGAGCAAGGAAGGGTGTGGGGAGAACCCACAGAGGTGAGAGTGAGCAAGGTTAGTGCCTCCTGGACACAGGTGACATGGGTGTGGTCTTGTGAGGTCAGACTCTTCCTGGACCAGATAAACTTGGGTGGTGTTTCCCCTGAGGTCTGGTGTCCTTGGCCCAGGTGACGTGGACATGGTCTCATGGGTCAGGCTCCTAAGCATGTGGTATGGCATACCCCCCCACTGAGGTCAGGTGTCTCTGGCCCAGGTGGCATGGGTATAGTCTCATAGATTGGGCCATTAGACACAAGTAACATGCCATGTCTACCCTGAGGTACGGTGCACTTGACCCAGGTGATGCGCCATGGGGGCCTTCCGGAAATGACCATCTACCTGCCCTCCCTGCCTGACCCCCTTCAGATCTCTGTGGAGGAGCTGGAACGCAACCTTGTAATCAAGGTCAACAAAGATGCTGTGATGAAGATTGCCGTCGCTGGTGAGCTGTTCCAGCTGGAGAGAGGCCTGTATCACCTGAATCTCACCGTCGGGGGCATCCCCTTCAAGGAGCAAGACCTCGTCCAGCCCGTAAGTCCAGCCCTGACCATGGAGGAGAATGCAGCAGGCTCAGGCTTGGCTGTGCCTCGAGGGGGGTTGCCCTCTACTGAGCCCATCTCACAATTTGAGGGGCCCCAGCTGGCAGCCAGTCGCTGTACATAATAACCAGCCACTTCCGCTCATGATTCTCATTTAAGTGTTCCTCTGACTTGAGGACAAAAAAAGTCTATTTTGCAGAAAAGGTAAAACACCTCATTTAAAAAAAAAAAAAAAAGAGAGAAAAAAACTTTCTGGACATGTCCCAAGAACATTTTGGGTTGTTAGCCATACCTATATTTCCTGTGGGGGAAGCTCTAAATGGGAGGCTTTGGGTCACTTTTCAAAGTCCTATTTTTTTCTGTCCTATGCCACACCTGGCCTTTGTACCTCATCTGTCTCTAGCCCAGTGGTCAGAACCCTTGTTTTGGGGATGGCAACATCCACCACAGATGGAAAACCTGTTTGGTAGGTGATTGACCCGGTCACCACAATTCAGGAGAGTCCCAAGGGGATGATAACATCCAACACATCATTGCAGATCTTCAACACATAAGATGAGGTGACCTGACTGGATTATATGACAGTCTGCACACACTGAGTGTGTGGTCATGAGGGTGACCTGATTTGATTATATAACAGTCTGCACACAGTGTATGGTCATGAGGTGACCTGATTTGATTATATAACAGCCTTGCACACAGTGAGTGTGTGGCCATGAGGTGACCTGATTTGATTATATAACAGTCTGCACACAGTGTGTGGTCATGAGGTGACCTGATTGGATTATATAACAGCCTTGCACACAGTGTATGGTCATGAGGTGACCTGACTGGATTATATAACAGCCTTGCACACAGTGTGTGGTCATGAGGTGACCTGACTGGATTATATGACAGTCTGCACACAGTGAGTGTGTGGTCATGAGGGTGACCTGACTGGATTATATGACAGTCTGCACACAGTGTGTGGCCATGAGGGTGACCTGATTTGATTATATAACAGCCTTGCACACAGTGTGTGGCCATGAGGGTGACCCGAATGGATTATATAACAGTCTGCACACAGTGAGTGTGTGGCCATGAGGGTGACCTGACTGGATTATATAACAGTCTGCACACAGTGAGTGTGTGGCCATGAGGTGACCTGATTTGATTATATAACAGCCTTTGCACACAGTGAGAGTGTGGCCATGAGGGTGACCTGATTTGATGATATAACAGTCTGCACACAGTGTATGGTCATGAAGTGACCTGACTGGATTATATAACAGCCTTGCACACAGTGAGTGTATGGTCATGAAGGTGACCTGATTTGATTATATAACAGCCTTGCACACAGTGCATGTGTGGTCATGAGGTGACTGACTGGATTATATAACAGCCTTGCACACAGTGTATGGCCATGAGGGTGACCTGATTTGATTATATAACAGCCTTGCACACAGTGTATGGTCATGAGGTGACCCGAATAGATTATATAACAGCCTTTGCACACAGTGAGTGTGTGGCCATGAGGGTGACCTGATTTGATTATACAACAGTCTTGCACACAGTGTATGGTCACGAGGTGACCTGATTGGATTATATAACAGCTTGCACATAGTAAGGTGACCCGATTTGATTATATAACAGTCTGCACACGGTGTATGGACAAGCTGAGACTGGCGTCCCTGGCCTGGTTTTTCAGCTTTGCTTTGTAGGCTCGAGGCAGAGGAAAGCACAAGACAGTAAAACGCCCCGATCTGTGCAGTCAGGTCAGGCATCTGTCCCTCCACCCACAATGAGGCTGTCCACCCAGCAGACGGAGCAGGTGGCTGCCTCACTGACGCATGTGCCCTCATCCTGCATGGATATAGGTGTCCTGAAATGTTTTGAAAAGTGAACAGCTCTTTTGTGAAGGAAAAAAAAAACAACTCCCTATATTGTTTTTACACTATAGATTTCCACACACACAAGCCAGAGGGCCCTGCCAGCAGGTTCAATGGCGCCAGACTCGTGGTGACCTCTCCTGCTCGGGTCTGCCTGCCGTTATGGTTTCCTGGCTCAGGAAAAACACAAAGAAAACACATAACCAGGAGTTATGTGTCTTTCCAGATTAACCCTCGCCTGGACGGGTGCATGAGGAGCTGGAACTGGCTGAATGGGGAAGATAGCGCCATCCAGGAAACGGTAAAGGCAAACACCAAAATGCAATGCTTCTCTGTGACCGAGAGAGGCTCCTTCTTCCCTGGGGGTGCATTCGCCTTCTACAGCCTCAACTACAGTAAGTGGGTGTCGCCCTACCTGGGGTAGGACCATGTGGCGGGACTTCCGGGCAGCGATACGCTAAAGTGTGGGCATCCATCCATCTAAATGGTTCCTACCTCAGTGACGAGCTGGCTCTCCACAAGCTGGGGCAGGGCCCAGCTCCCAGGACAACTCATTGGACGTCACATAGAGTTAGCCATGGAGGAGGAAGTGACGGAGACATGGTCCAATGGCCAGAAAGTGGTAGAATGGGCAGGCCTGTAGGGAGGGGGCTACCTGGAAGAAAATCTGGAAGGTTAATGTTGGACATGTCCGAACGTATGTGACAATTCTCAGAAGCGTGCCAGGCCTTCACTGGCCAGTGACTTCATGAGGCTTAGCAATCAGAGGCGATGGACAGGTGGAAAGAATATGAAGTCAGGAAGGCCAGTCTGTGTCACCCTTGGAAGGGGCCCTGCAGCAGGATGGGGCCTGGCAAAAGTGTGTTCTGCTGTGCTTCTCAAAAAACAGGATCGGGGAGGGAGGATGCATGAGATCTGCATCTCTTGGATGCGCGGACAGGCCAGTGCTGGAACCGAGAGCCACCAGTCCCCTGGGGATGACCCAGGGGGCAGAAGGGTGGACACTCAGGTCTTTGGCTCCTTTAAAGCAGAACCCATAATTTTTTAAACTATAACAGTCATTGGGGGTCATTTGGGGGCCCTTCAACCTCAAGTTCTGGGACAGAGTAAGGATGTCTGAGAGTCACCATGCTGAGGGAACTTAGCACACAGGCAAGGTCTGGTGTCTGGGCTGAGCATCTGCCAGCTAAGGTACATTGACCTCTTCCGCCACGACAAAGTGTTTTTATTATCTTTTGCAATCTATGTTCATATACTCCATGAACTATTGAGAATTCACTCCTATAGATGTCATCTAGGAGAGGGCAGAGGACTTGATTTGACCAATGGTGGGTGGCCGGGGAGAACAGGCCAGCTCCGGAGCCTCCCACACACCACAGAGAGCAGGGAGGCTGACCAAGTGTGTGCCGACCTTGATTCACTCACAGCAGCTCTCTCTGGTCTATGGCGTTCTTCATGAGGGACAGACTTAAATATCAAGACTGAGGGATTCTTCTGGCCTCCCAGTCAGTGAAGGACTCCCCCAGGGTGAAGGGTACAAGCTGTTTGCCCTGGAAGAAACAGAATCCACCTGTCCACTTCAGCGCGTAACCTTAGATAAAGATGACATGAAGTGTCACCTAGCTGTGTCTTAGACACGAGGCCCCCATGTGCATTGTGTGGGGACGAGTTCATGACCTAAGGCTCTGGAATGCCAAGCCATGGCACCCAGAGCACAGACACACATAGGGCTTTCTGGAGCGATGTGTCTCACAACATCTGTCCATGGGCGTGGCCTTGTAAGTTCCTGCCAGCATGCATTCTTCGGCGTCTCCTGGAGCTGGCAGAAGGGAAGTAGAACATTACCCAGAGCAGGTGCTTCGTGAAATCTGCAGGGGGAGATGGGAAAGCAGGGCAGGGGATGGCCCTTGGCGCTGGCCTTGTGGCTCCCCGGATAGGTCTTTGTTCCCTGGAGGGCACCAGGAAGAGGGGAGCAGCCATCCCCGTGCCCAAGTGTCGATGGTCTACTCTCAGGGGTGGAGGTCGTCTAACTCTCTTCCTGCATGCTCGCTGTTGGGACACTGGCAGGTCTTGGAGGTCCGGCCATGGTACATACTTCCTCCCCCGCTGGCCTTTTCACCGGGAGGGCCCCTCCCAGGGTGCGCAGAGCTGTCCCTTGGGGCACTCCAGTCTGAGTTGCTCCTCGCTGTTCTCACCGCCGCCTCTCTGCCCCTTGTATGGCCTGGTGATGTGCCGCTTTCATTGCAGCCCGGACATCGCTGGATGTCGGCACGGAGACCACCTGGGAAGTAGAAATTGTGGCCCGGATTCGCCCTGCCACTGACACGGGGGTGCTGCTAGCCCTGGTGGGTGACAACCACGTCGTCCCCCTCTCTGTGGCCCTGGTCGACTACCACTCTACAAAGAAGCTCAAGAAGCAGGTAGAACTGAATGGCGCCCAGAAGCAGCTAGAATATGGGGCCGGCTTGGACTAGCCTACCCCGACCTCCAAGCAACCCCCCCCCCATCGACCCCACCCTTCCCCTTCAAGGAAAAGTCCCGAGGCTCTGCCCACTCTCTGGGCTATTGACTTGTTGAACCTTTCCCTGTCCTGGAGACTCCTTCCCAGTCCCAGATCTCTCCCCAGGTCTGAGTACACAGAGCGAGGTGGCACTCTCCAGCTTTGGGGCCAAGGCTGCCGTACCCATCACACAGGCAGGACGAGGAAGCCACGCTACTGCTGGCCCAGGGGGCGGGTGGTGCAGCCAGGGTCTGAATCCTTCATCTGAGCTGCCGCCAGGCCATGGTGCAGGGTGTCCCACACTAGAGCAGCGATTCATGTGACTCAGGGAGTGGCACTGGAACAGGGACAATTCCCGTTTCTTTCAGAGTCAGACCCACTGACCTCACCGTCAACTCTGATAACTTATCAGATGCTCATGGTGGGTGGGGCCCTGGAGTCAGCTGTCCTTCAGGCAGGGCCCTCCCTCATTGAAGACTCTGCTGGTCTCTTATAGAGCATAAGGCTATTGAGAGGAAGTCTGTCTTCCTCTCTCGCATCCCAAAGAGAAATGTGGGGCAGACAGGAGGGTTTCTATGCCCCACCTGCCCAGGCCATAGAGCCAGGCTGGCTCCTTATACTAATTAGTCATAATGAGCATCATAGCCATGCTGCATACCACCACGGGGACCAGACTTCATGCTGCTGGGCATCTTGACCCAGCCCTCGCATGTATGATGAACCACTGCCAGCACCAACTATTCACCCCGGAGAGGCCAGGCAGAGTGTGTGCTCTTCCCCATGCTGGAACCACAGCTCCAGATGACAGATGTGTCCTTTCACACCCTTTTGAGAAGTCAGCTCAGGCTGGGTGACCCAAGTCCTCACAGTGTCCCAGGGGCTTTAAAAGGTTGTATGTGTATGCACCCTATGTGCCTGTGGAGACCAGGAGAGAGCCGCAGATCTCCTAGAACTGGAGTTAGAGATGGTTGTGAGCCGTATGGATGCTGGGGAGAAAATCCAAGGAAGTACTCTTACCCACTGAGGCATCCCCCTCTTAAAACCTCTCAGCTGCTCCCTGCTTTACATTGCAAAGAAACCGAACCCCCGGATAGGAAAGTACCAGGGTTCCTAGACACCCTCATACCCAGGGTTGCTAGGGCTACCATACACCCCAAGGGGCTAGTGTTGAGGTGGCCAGCCTATGAGGACCAGAGCCTAGGAAGGCAGAACGGGGGTGCACTGACCCCACGTACCTCCTTTGCTTCCTTATCCCCTGAGCACTGTCCTGGTGTCCCTGCAGCTGGTGGTCCTGGCAGTGGAGGACGTTGCCCTGGCACTGATGGAAATCAAAGTGTGCGACAGCCAGGAACACGTAGTCACCGTCTCCCTTCGGGACGGCGAGGCCACCCTGGAAGTGGACGGTACCAAGGGCCAGAGTGAAGTGAGTGCTGCCCAGCTGCAGGAGAGACTGGACACACTAGGGGAACATCTGCAAGGCACTGTGCTCACCTTTGTTGGAGGCCTGCCAGGTAGGAGTACTCTGGCCCTAATGCCCATGGCGGGCATCACCTGAACCAGTATGGCTTCACACATGGGCGGTGATAATGATGGAGACGGGGTTCTGGTTATGGGAAATACAAATGCAGACTGGCTTCTATGCTGGGATGGCGGGGGGTGGGGGTGGGGGGTGGGGGGTGGAGGCTCTTAGTAGTACAGTGCTTTCTCTGGGCCACCCTTTGGGAAGTGTTGTCTGGGAGCCCAGGAGACCAAACACAGAGGGGAGGATTAGCAGGTGATACAAGAGTCAGGTACCTGACTGTGACTGCCAGGGGTAGACAACTCACACAGGCCCAGGGGTGGAACACGGGAAGGAGCTATAGAGAGGCCCAAGTCCTTTTGCCAGGACAGGTCTTTACTTTAGCAAACAACAGACTTTATTTTAACCAATAAGGCTTCAAAGGAGATAAGGGCCCGTAGTCCCTGAAGCATGGGAACTCATGAGGCAGAGAGATCATACGCATGCCTGGGAGGTTGAGGTGTAAAGATGCATTATGCCTGTGCAGATCTGCATCCCCATGGGATGGTACCCTGCAGAGGAAACACCCTGCAGAGAGAATGCAGGCAGGGCTGGCTATGTGCATCATAGAGGGCGGTAGGTGGTACTCCCTGGGTGTAGCTCTGCTCAATGTGTGGTCTCCTGCTGCTCAGAGGTTCCAGTCACTTCTGCACCTGTCACGGCATTCTACCGTGGATGCATGACCCTGGAGGTAAACCAGAAGACCCTGGACCTGGATGAGGCCTCCTACAAGCACAGTGACATCACCTCACACTCCTGCCCGCCTGTGGAACATGCCACACTCTAGATCAAGCTGCTCTAGTACCCATGCACAAGAGGCCTTTGCACCTTCCTACAGCCAAAGGGGAGCAGAGGAATAGACACCCAGCACTGGCTCCTCTTGAGCAAGTCCCCCACCACTGGAGTGGGTGGGCTCCTGCCCTCATGCCTGGGTTTTCTTGAGAGATTTCTTTGCCTTGTAACATATCTGTACATAATGGGACTGGTTTCAGGTCAGCGGCTGCTCAGAGAGCCCCGTGGCCTGGTGGGAGCTGGCTGGCGAGGGTTGGGCTGGAGGGCCAGCAAGTTGCAGCTGAGTGGATTTGAAGAAAATAATTCTGTTATTTTTATTACCACATGCTTCTTTCTGATTCTGAAATATGGAAAATAAAATATTTACAGAAACCTTTTTAACCCTGGGTTGGTCTCTGTCTCTCTGGCCTGGAGGTGTCTCAGAACCGGGCTGCCTTCAGGGTAAAAGGGCTTTGAGTGCATCATGACACAGGCTCACAGCTGCATGGGCCTTTTCTGGGACCCCTGTGTCCCAGGCAGCTGTGGCCTACCCCAGGAGTGTCTCTTCACAAGAATGATGGCAAGGGCTGGAGCCAGGGTTTGCCAGCAAGCCACAGAACCTCAGTTTATTCTGCAAATGCAGACAGTCCTACATGGCTCTGCCATCAGCCTCACACATAGAACCCTTCTTAAAACTCCGCTGGTACCTAGTATGTAGTGTATCAACCTGTACATACTCTCTCATCTCTTCCTCTACTGGCCATTTGCCTCTCTTGGCTGCCTCTGTTCCATTTAAAAGAAAAGGTCTGGTTTTCTGTTTCAAAGCTACGAGCAGAGCTGAGGGAGCTGCACCCTCCCTGGGCTGCACAAGAAACAGCAGCTTGCTCAGTGTCTCCAGGCTGCCCTTTGTTAATAAGGGAAGAAGTGGGGAGCCACTGATTTTAACCCCAGCATCCTGGAAACTCTGGGGAAGACAGGACAGGAACAACACTGTCGAACACAGCTCCGACAAGGTATGGAGTACAGTCCTGCCCAGGATTCCTCGCCGCCTCTGTCCTCAGGCAGCCTCAGGAGCCCACAGCCTCCCAGAGGCCAGATATGTCTTCCACTGGTGAGGCAGCATCCCTAGACCCTCAGTGGTTTTTCCTTGTGTTGGAGGCAACTCTGGAATGTTTTCATGGAATGTTCTCATGAGTGCCCTCCAACCAGCCCCACTTCTCCCCAGAAGGTCATGAGGCCAAGAACAGAGTGGGACAAATGCTGGTTTGGAGCTCAACCACACAGACGAGAGAGGGGGGAGCCACATATTTGGCATTCCTTATCTGCCTTAGGGAGGCAGCAGCACTGTGTGGGAAGAACACAGACACCTCTCTTCCCTGAGGTTGCATCCTCAGCCTTGGCTGGCACCAAGCCTTATACCATCTCCTGCCAAACTAAACAATAATGCATCTGCCAGCTGCCTACCTTGGGCTCCTTCCTCCCCTAGGTCCAGGCGGCCAAAGTACAGAGCACCAAGGGGAGCACCAGGAGACTTTTGAGGGATGGTGCGGACTGTTTGGAGGAAGAGGGTGGGATGGATTGTGTGGTCTTTATCATCTGAGTTGATTGCAAAATTCCTTTTCTAGGGAAGGACTTTCACCATTTTTGCATTGCTATTGTATCCTTGAGGCTGTTTCTTGAGCCTGGGTCCCTCCCACGCACTCAGGATTGTCAGCACCCCGCCCTTCCTCGGGTTCTATCACACTGCTCTTGCAGACACATCCTCTGGTAAAGAAATGTGTCTCCAGATTTTTCCAAATGTACCTGGGGCAAAGTCACCTTTTAGAAACCACTGTTTCAGGGCAGGAGACCACTTCACTGTATTTCTTATCACAAAGCCCGCAGATTGATGATGCATTTAAACATAAAGGAATGCTATGTGCTCTAACTGAAGGCAGTGGCGACACTCAGGATCGCAGGGTCCCTGTCCAGAACAGATAATGACTTCCTACAAACCTGACAGGTAGAGTGACCACCTGAGAGAGAAGCAAGGAGGAGACCCAGGCAGGCCCGACAGAGCATCCTCTGCTGATCAACAAGGATGTGCACACAGAGGCGTGTCTGTGGATCCATGCCATCCTTTACCAGGCTATTGACACTAGGTCTTGAGAAGCAGAGCTCCAAGGGCTCTGTGAGCCACAGAGGAGAGGGTGCAAGTGGAACCCTGACTCAGGCAGGCTCATCTGGTGAAGCAGAAGAGCTCAGCTCAGTGTCTCTCACCAGCAGGGCATGGCCCACCACATACATGACCACACACACACACTCATGCGAGTCGTCAGCTGGTACCATACCGCAGACTCAGGACAACCCCATCTCCCCTCAGTCCAAAAGCAGATGCAAGAGATAGATTCAATGACAAAACGGGTGACCACGAACAAAACTCACTAACCAGAGCAGAAACCAAACACAGAGCAGACCCTCAGGTGGCATTAAAAGAGACAAAGCCATCAAGGGCTGGCTGGGCCAGAAGCCACTGAGCATGCAGGCTCCAGCTGGCTTCCCAGCCTGGTCCACACAAAGGCAAGGACACTGGAGAGTATCTGCCCGCACTGCAGGTTAGTGCGGCTTGTGAGGGCAGTTCTGGAGACTAGGGTACAGAACCTTACCATTCTCCAAGACAAGGGAGAAAGACATTTTTGTGGCAATGAACAAAACTATTGACCTTGGCATGCAACGTTTCTCAATAGTTCTTGCCTCCAGTGGGCATAGGCTCTATACCCAGACATGCAGTTCTGTTGTTCTTCAGAGACCTGGGGGCCAGCTTCAGGAAGTTCAGAAGTCGAGCCCATTGGGCCCAGGACTACTGAATACAAAACTGGGGTACTGTAATATCAAAGTAAATAGGGAAGTGTGGGGGTCCTGCACCAGGGAGGCTCCGGTGCCTTGGAAACCCTCTTCCCATCAGCCTCCAGACCTTGGGTCTTCTCTGTGCGGTCATTACATGGATGACGTGTTCTTTGGCGCAGTCCTGTAAAACAGCAGCCTACTATGTGGCTCCTTGCATCTCTGTGCCTCTGGTCATTCTCGTCATCCTGTACCTCACCCCCCCAAGTGACAGGAGTCTTGCCGTCGCTGTGTAGGATACTTCTTCCACAGCTAGCACGGTGGCATGTCCAAGCCCCTTGGTAGAGCTGCTTGACTGTGCATGCTGGGTAGATGTAAGGCAGGGACCAGAGCCAACTCGCCCCTGACCCCATCAAGGAGCAGTGCCCAAGGCCCCCTCCAAATATAGAGAGGATTTTGTCCTGTTGCCTCCAGGTTCCGTTCTAAGGAACCGTTCACAATTGCCTCTGAAACTGGAGTCCTAAGAGGTGTTAAATATCCTAGTATATATATATTGGTGTAAATATAAGTCAGCAAAATATTGTTTGATATTGGTCCAGGGTTATAGAGAGGCTGAGGCCAAGCTCCTGGATGTTGTAGGGAAGCAAGACTGTGCTAGATCCAAGGTCCGTCAGCATCAAATAGAAACCAAGATACTTTCTCAATAAAATGAAGAGTGCACAGTGACCAGTCCTCAGAAACCGGTGGCTGTCTCAGCCCTTCAGGGATCGGTGAGCAGCTGTAGCACATCTTTTCCACAGACAGACCTGTCACCTTCCTACATGGACCTGTGTTGTGGGCCTTTGTGGGAAACCCTGTTTAGAAAACCTCTCTAGCCTGCCCTGGTGAGATCTGCTGGACTGAGTGGCCTTGACCAGCAGGGGACGCAGGAGCTGCATCTTCACAGACTGGTCCTCCATCCCCACCTGCTAGTTCTGGACCTCATCAAGAGGGGGAAGAAAGGCCCCAGTGTCCACGCAACAGCTAATTAATGAATAAACCAGTGGCCACAAGTCAGCAGAGCACCACAGGGAAAAATGAGGGTGAGATTTGGAGTCCACCAAAAGGTGGATCTTACACAGAGGCAGAACTCAAAGGCCTCTAGAAGTAGCTTTAGGTATCTACTCCAAGCTTGTTTTCCTTCAAATCAGAAAAGTAGAGTTCAGGGGTTTGGTCTGCTCCTTCTTGGGGACATGCTCACAGAAGTGGTTTTGTCTGTTCCTTCTCGGGGACGTCCTCATAGAAGCCTGTCAACCTGTAATGCATTTCCTGAAGGAACAATCTTCACCAAAAGAGATGCCTGGCTCCCTTCCCTTTGCAGGGTAATAGCAACTGATAACCAAGGAGACTAGAGATGGCGCAGCTGTGAGTGACGGCAGGTGCAGAGAAGCCCTTCTGGATGATGGGACTAGGGTCTAGTATGATTTGCTGCTGTCTTCGTGTAGGGGAGGGGTACAGCAGAGGTGCCATTGGGCCACCCGGCCGGCTCTGCTTCTGCCTCTGGTCCTGGCCTGTGCTGGCGGAGGGTGTGTCCAAGAGAAGTGCACAGCTTCGAGATACTTTCCGAATCCTCTACGAGGCTGGCTGCGGAAGCAGGCTTCCGACGGATGGCTTTATTATTTTTGTTTTATTTCTGGCAACCCCCAAACCAAGCTCTTTTAATCTACTGCCTCCGTGTCAGGGCGCATAGGGGGGAGGCTTCTCCCCCGGGAGGAAGTAGGTTGGTGTGCAGAGTGAAGGAGCATTAGGAGAATGCCCATGGCTGGAGCTGCACTGGGAGGGAGACTCTGTGTCCTCAGGCCGAGAGAGGTCAGCAGAGGACGAGGCCGGCAGGGCACTGGAGGGCTGCAATTAAACAGAGAGGCGTCCTTGATCAGCAGGTGGGGGACTTGGCTACACCATCCAGAATATATGCCAGTCTCGCCTCGGCCCAGCACCCTACCAGACCAGGACCCCCAGGAAGCCTCCCAGGCCTAGGAACAGCTAAGAGAGGTCAAGCGTCAGCCTGTCTGTGCCTGAGCGACACAAATGACTTCTAAAGCTGCCAGGGACCCCTGGGGAAGCTCTCCCAAGCTCCAGACTTCCTGGCCTGCTCAGCCCTGTCAACTTTCACCAGCACTGACTAGAAGAGCTGGGGACAGCCTAGAGCCAGATCCTTGGCACTCACTGAAGAGAGCAAGATCATTAACATTCCCAACACAGCATGGTGGTTAATAGGTCAGTGACCAAATGTGGTCAGCCATAGTCTAGAAGTCTAAGGAAGGCATTTTTCAGAGGCAGTTAACATTTAAATAGCTCCCCACTGTTGGAGAGTCTGGTCCAATCACTTGCAGACCTTAACAAAAAAAAAAAAAAAAAAAAAAAAAAAGGCAGTGACCTTCAAGGAGAATGGAATCCTGCCCAAGTGTGACCATGGGTTACAGTTCCAACAGTATTTCCCTGGTCCTGGGGATAGTGGACCAGCCTTGACTACACTCATGAAAGCCAGTCACTATTGTGTCTCTGAGGAACCTTGACAGACACCCCGAAAATCAAGGATGAGTTAATGTGAGAGGAGAAATTTGGGGAACAGCACAGATCTGAAGTAAATCTTTTCTAAGTCTTTTTATTTTTCTTTTCCCCCTCTTAAGTACTAGAAGTTTGAAACTTAAAATCGGTATTTAAAAATATATATAAAGCAAATTTTGAAGTGAGTTTTAAAAAGTGACTCCTGTGTGATTCAACTGCTAGCTCGGGAATTTTCTCCTGTTTCTCCCTCCAATCTGTGTGTGCATCCTTCTGACCACAGGGGCCAGTGCATGTCTAAAGATCATCCTTTTAGGTCTACTAGAATGGGCTTCTCACCCTATCCATTCTGCTCTTTTCTGAAAAAGAAAAAAAAAAAAAAGCAGATACATAAGCCATGAAGCAAGCCCTTAGGATCCAGAGAGCAAGCTCCTAGGAACCACAGGATAAACAAACCACCAGAAACCATAGGATAAACCACCAAGAGCCACAGGATAAACCACCAGGAACCTCAGGATAAACCACCAAGAATCACAGAGCAAGCCTCCAGGAACCACAGGATAAACCACCAGGAACCACAGAGCAAGGCCCCAGGAACCACAGGATAAACCACCAGGAACCACAGGATAAACCACCAGGAGCCACAGAATAAGCCACCAGGAACCTCAGGATAAGCCACCAAGAATCGTAGATCAAGCCACCAGGAGCCACAGACCCAACCACTAGGAAACTTGGATGAAACTGCCTCCCTAACCAAGGCCGTGAAGGCAGGCCCTGCCCACACAGAGAGGACCACCCCAGCAATACCATTCAGGCTGAACTCAAGTGTCGCACTGGGCAAACTGCTGGGTGTTGGAAGAGGCCCCTTTAAAGGTTTACACCCCCCCACAGCCATCTCAGTCCCTCCTATTATTCGGGGATGTTTGCTGGCTGCTAATGACTTCAACAGGACACTTAAAGTATCTCCTTCCGTCGGTTGGCCAGGGGAGACGGCATCCATTCTGTTGTTCTTAGGAAACACACGGGCTCATCCGATATGCCTGTTCCACAGAAATCGGATTACTAAGCATATGGGGCAATTATGCTCCCACACACGCTGCTGTGAAAGCTGCCCAGCCCCGAGCACAGGGCCCCCAGGCCTCCTCTGGGAGGAAGGGAGGCATCCATCCACTCTCTGCAACAGAGGGCCCAGAAGGTAGGAGAAGAAAAGCACACCCATGGGACTTGGCAGGTCATCTTCCAGGTTCCCAAAATGTGTCCCATGGTGAAAGACCGCCCCCTTGTACACCACCACAAGGGGCATTTGTCCTTTGGACACATGTGGAACAGGGATGAGCACTTCATGGGGAGCCTCACACTCTTCGAGAGCAGGCTGGTAGGCCCTCCTCAGCAGTCCCTTCTTCCTCAGGCCAGGCCTTCAAGACAGAGGGGTAGGCAGGCTCCAGGGCTGGCCCGAACACTCTAGACATCAGGCAGGAGGAAATGGAACCCCACATCATCATCATCATCATCATCATCATCATCATCATCATCATCCTCTGTGGAGCATCACGTGTTCTGAAAGAAGACAGCCTGCACTGGGTGTACTCTGGAGTCGTTCTTGGCATCTACGTGATTTAGGGGGCTGTGTGTGTCCAAAGGCAGCCAGGCCAGCTATCCAGAGACAGTCCTAAGTGTCTCACATGTGGATCTGACAAAAGACCAGGAGAGCCGAGCGGGTCCCAGGATGAGCTGTGGCCTGAGATGTTCGCGTCCTTCCTTGTGTGGAGACCAGGGAGATCCTTCTCGAGGCCAATGCAGGAAGTTCCATGGAAAGCCAGAGGCTGCAGCTGCTCTTGCTGGTACCCTTGTATCATCTTACTTCCTGACCCTAGACATAGCTGCTTCCAATGTTCCAGAGAGCGGAGATGGTCCCAAGGCAGGCTTTACCCACAGGGTCTCACATTCCTTGATTTGAGGTCTCTGTGATTCTCGTGGATGAGAACCCAGTTCCCTTTGGGAAGTCCCACTAGCACAGCCTGGGGGTACCACACTGAGAGTCCAGACCCACTCCCCAACACTTCAATGGACCACGGCAGCATCCTTCCTCCAGACCCCAGAGAACCCAAGAAATCCAGTGATTACAGCCCCAGCCAGCAACTTTTGCAGAGAAGCAGAGGAAGTTGAAGTACAGAGAAAAGGGACCTTGGAGTGGGTAACCCAGAGCAGCGGTACAGTGACCTCACCTTTCTGAGTCCAGGGCACCAGTGAGCCCCGGAAAACGGAAGGAAGCTGTGCTTCCTGGGGTGCCCATGCCTTCTTCCAGCTGTACCTGCTACCAGCCCCCCACACTTCACAAATGCAGAGCCCAGATGATCAAAAGACTCCCAAGTATTGCTCACACCTGGTCACTATGCTGGGTCAGTCCTGGGGCCCTGACAGCTTCCTCTATCAAAGATGGTCAGAGCTCGACACTCAAGCCCCCCCCCCCCAAACAGTCCTTTGGCTTGGCAAGGCCTCACTTGACTTTTGTGTGGCTCACTAGGTGCAGGTCTCCTGGGGAATACCTGAGGACATGTGACTTCAAAACAAATGACTTCACTCCATTCACCAGGCCCCACAGGTCAAAGCAGCTCATTTCAGCGGAGTGTGATGACACAGAGATACACTCAACACAGCTCTGGGAGTCTCACAACTGCTTCTGTTAGCACCGTAAAACAAGCCACCAAGCAGCCAGGCTGCGTGAGCAGGCATCACCCCATCTAGAAAGGTTTGTCTAGGCCTGTTCTCAATCTCCCCACAGGAGACACTGAGCAACGTCTACATGGTTTGGTTGCCATGGCTGGGGGTTTCTGCATAGGTAGGTAGAGGACAGGGCCTGCCTGGCACCTCACAGTGCTAAGAAGCAAGGCAGGAGGATCACAAGCCCACAGTGCAAAGTCCAAGTCAATACCATTGGACAGCCAGGACCCTTTCATTCATGGCCACCAGAGCTTCAGAGGACATGAACACGTCAAAGCCAAGTGTGGAATAGAGGCAAAGCCCTGTTCAAACAAGATCGTATTCCAGACCTCCTCCCCTGGTGACCTCGGCATCCACAGCACAGGGCACATGAGCCTTACAGGGTTGGTAGCTTTGTAGACAAATTTCAGTGGATGTTGGCATGCACCTGGCTCCACTTAGAACACTCAATGTCATTACAAGAATTCAGAACCTAGGCAGCCAGTGGCGCGTCCTCAGTTCCCCCGGCCAGTATCAGGCCAGTTCATGCTAAGATAGACAGTGTATAAAGCAGCTAAAGACAGTATATAAAATAAATGGTTCTTCCAGTAGGAAGAACACTCTCATGGTTTACTGGGGCCGTGAGCAGCAACGCACCTCAAAAATGATATGGCCCACCCCATAATGATCCCAGTCCCCATCATCTAGATCAGAGCACACCCTTCTCTATGCACAGCCATACCCGGTCTACTAAGGAGCCCACAGAAACAACCACTGACTCCGCAGCATGCCCGACCCCAGCAGGGAACACTTGCCTACCTGAAGTGGCAGAGGGTAGGAAGAACAGGTTGGCACAGTCATAGATGGAGGGCACAAGCCAGTGTAGGCTAGGATCTGCTGGGCAGGGTTGTAGAGGATCTGAGGAGGTGGAGATGGGCCATAGGCCAGCTGAGACAGAGGGACCTGTAAAGAAAGAGGAGGTGACTATCCAACCCGAGGCACCCTCAAACCCACTCAAGGCGGTACTACAGCGTGGTCCTCTGGGGAGCCCTAAGCCAAGCCACGAAGAGTAGGGCAACCCTCTCTTCATGACCTCACAGAAAGTTCCACATCCTTTACACATGGTCTCTGGGTTGGAGTCACCACCTGGCGCTGCTGCTAGAAGAGGCAGCCTGGTAGAGCCCAAGAACTAGACTGTGGGAATTCAGGTCCTGAGAAGACATCCCTAAATCTCCCTGGCAACAAGAAACCTCAGGACCAAGAGCTAAGCAGCAGCTCTAGGCTGCAACCAAAGGCCAAAGCCCCAGGACAACTGGCTGAGCACAAGGAGAATGGCCCAGAATGTGTTCTGTAGCCCTGTGGATCTGGAAGAACCCCTAAAGGGTTTGTCATGGACCCCGAAAGGACACAAGGACAATTCTACCCAGTGATGAAAGGGTAGCAGACCAGATCTCAAAGGCAGGTTCAGTAGGGCTGGCTCAGTGAGGTGTGGGTGAATTTCAGTTCGCTCATCCAGCTTGTTCAAATGGGGTCCAAGCCCTACCTAGAACCGTGACCAACCCAGGCAATCATGGACCTCACAGTGACAGGGTAGCTTTGCAGGTGAGTTCCATTCTTAGATGGCGACAAGTTCTGCTCACCTAAGAGGATGGGAGAGGGTTCAACCAGCAGGTGATCAAGTACTGCTTCCAGGGCAAGTGATTGGTAATCCTAGTTAACCATCTGACGTGCAGATCACTCGGGAGTTTAGGTCTTTTGTCAAGGGAGCCACTGAGCTCTGGGCTATGACCACCTGGCTGGAAACACGTAGGCTGGTACTGCTTACCATGTCCTTGAAGGCTCCTAGGACTGCCGCTGTGATAATGCCCAGGCACAGGCCCAGGACATTCAGCACTGTGGACACCCAGAGCAGCCGGTACAGGTGGATCACATCCTGGCAGCTCCGCACACCCACAAATTCATAGTAGGCAGGTGAGGACTCGGTGCTACGAGAGGGAGAACAAGGTTACTGCCCTCGTTGATAGAACGTGGCCAGGTGACCCCTAAGTATTAGATCTGTGGTTAGATGACCACCGTTGAGTGCCGTGGCGATCCACGGCCCGTAGACCAACCTATGCATAGGATCTGTTGTCAAGCAACAGCCCAGGGCATCATGCCACGATCAGGGGAGCACTCTGTGAGTTAAAGCTGCGTCTAGCCAATGAGCCCTCATAGCGTAGAGCCACAGTCATGAACACTACCTCTGGGGCAGTACGGGCTGGTGGGTAGTTAGTCAAGGAGCCCTGGAAGCTCTCAACTTCCAAACCAGAGAAACCCAGGAGACTTGGGGCCACTCTGACTCCTGAAGAGAGAGAATAGAGCGGGGCTTTACTAGAAAGCCAGTTAAAGGGGACCATTTAAATAGTGACACTTCTTTCTAATCACCAAGACATCACTCAGCCATGGACACCCTACAAGATTCACACTAGAGTGGTCCTGGCCACCACTGAAGAGCAGCAGATGGTAATCAGGCCTGGCATAAGGCACCGAGGTCCCTCCAGAGACCTGGGGGATGGTTCCAGTGGGAAGGATATTTGTGTGAGGTGTGGCAAAGGCCTGGGGCCCCATAGACAGACCCTGAGAAGCAGCTACACCACCAACCTTGGGGCTCCTGGGGCCTCTGGCTCCTCTATTGCTGACTTCTTACCTCCTCCCACCCAGGTGAAAACTTCTCTGGGGATTCATTTGGTGGGGCTAGCCAGGGAGGCTCCACCAGGCTCACAGTGGGGTGGAAAGTGGAGACAGGATGTCCCAACTTACTACGTCCTGGGCCCTTAATGACCAGAGCAAGCATGGTGGCTGAGCTGCCTTCCATGCCAGAATAAGCAAGCATTTTGTGTTCTCATTTCCCATGTATATCGTAACAGAAAGCTGCAAGTGGATCTCAGCCCCGACAGGGAGCAGAGCAGAACTGAGATGTGTTGGTGGCTAACTGGTGGCCAGCTGCCTCAAGGTATGCGACAAACAGGGTCCAGGCCACGTTTAAGTACTTCCACACTCTGTGTGTGCTCTTGGGTGGGGACCCGATCACTCTGAGAATCCACTTTTTCACTGCTGAAACTAGATCCAGAGGAAGAAACAGAAAATCAAGTAGATATAGGAAGGGAAAAATGGGGGCCTCTCTCATGGACAGATGTCTGTGCAAGGTTTCACTTCTATGTGTGTGAGTGTATATGTGTGTGTATTTACATGCTGAATATGTTTACATGTGTGTGCACAGACTCCTGATGTAGCCTTACCTCCCACAAGCATACAGGTCACAGCAGTAACATGTGTTGCTCCTCACTTTCAGCTGGCACCTTCCACTCAGAGAGTAGCAGGTGACCTGGGGCAGAGACAGGCAGGTTCATACTTTATCCTATATAGACAGCAGGCAGCCTAGGTCTAAAAGCAGGGCTGCATTACCAGGACCCTCCCTGATTCATGGCAGGCTGGGGTGGGGGCGGGGTTGGGCAGGGCAGGACACAGGACAGGATTAGATAGGGCAGGACAAGATGAGGCTGGACAGGACAGCACTAGGTAGATCAGAGCAGGACTAGGTGAGGTAAGGCTGTCAGAATCCCTGCCCACATCCCCCAACCATCTACCATTGACATCTTTTTTTCTGGAATTTCCAGTGCACACATTTTCAACCTTCTGCAGGTCTGAAATCCCCACAGCACTGGTGTAGACAACCCAACTGAGCCACATGCCAGTGCCCACCTGGGCTGGTCTTACAGGTTAGCTGCTGTGCGCACTTGTTCTTCCTGGCATCTCACTCAGCTTAAGAGTGAGGTCACACTACAGCTGTCCCCAGCCAGGGAGAGCCAGAGAATCCCTTGAACACTGCACATGTGTGATCCCAGTGTTTCATGGCAGTGATTAAGTCAGTGAAAATGCTAATTGGAATGCTAATTGGCCACACAGAACTGGACAGATGAATCCTAACACTGTGTCGAAGAGGAAAGGGTGCAGCTGTGATTCCAAAGAGAGTGCCACCGTGCATTGAACTGTCACGGATAGCTCCTAGCTTTCAGTGCCTTGAGACCCACACAGCAGGAAGATCGGTGAGAATTAAGACAGCCATTTTAACCAGACCCAGAAGACTTGGGGGATATGGAAACCACGTGGGCCAAAGGGGCTCACCTCTGTCTGATAGACATCATACAAGTACCCGGTCCCACTGGAGTAAAACTGGCACCTTCCTGCGCTGAGAGGTCTTGGTTCCTAGAGAAATAAATGTAGATGGGATGGACTGGTCATCCCCAACCAGGAGTGGCCATTTCAGGCTTGCCTTCCATGGACTGGAGCAGGACCAAGGCCACACACATTATTGCCTGCATGGCTTGCCTGCATGGCAATTGTGTGCATCTTCCAGAAGGCTGTAGAGGAGAGAATTACAGACACCCTCCATCTACCTGCTGGGCACACACATCAGCACACAGACAAGGGGAATGCTGCTGAGCAGGCCAAGGGGTGGTCTACATCTCACCAGGGACACTCGGCTTCTCTCTTCCTAAAAGAAAAATGAGTTTCTTCTAGTAGGAAGGGAATAAAAGATTTGGGGCTGATTCACTCGTCCATCCAAACCACCCATCTATTCGCTTAGACGTCCATCATCCATCCATCCTTCCTTCCATATGTCATGCCCCACCACTGGACACAAGCTCATCCATTTCGAGCTCACCACGTCCCCACTGCTGTGTCTCTGACATTCGTGGATCCAACATAGCATTGAAGCACGAGGAAGCCAAGGTGAGCTAGAGCTGTAGGTGAGAGAAGCAGGGCGGAGGAGCAAGTAGGCAGTTTCTACAACTGCTAGGGCAGAAGACAGCTGGGGCCTGGGACTTAAAGTGCCATAGGGCCATGTAACCTGTAAACGCTTCTTCGAGTTCGTGACTATGTATCAATGCCATGTCTGAAAGCACCTACTCCTGACCTAAGCGGGGTCTAGAAACCACAAGCAGTTCTGGCGGCAGACGAAGAGTCATTGACGAGTCGTAGGCAGCAGCTATGGTGGGGCATAGCAGCTGTGTGCCAGGCTGGGCGTGGGCGGATTCAGATGGGAGGCAGCCCTATTGGCCCCGGGTGATGCATGAGGGGAGCAGACGTGACAGGTACAGGGGAGGCAGTGAAGACAGGTGGCTGGGGTTGGGACTGGAGAGCTGGCTCCAGGGCTCTCAGGAGGACACAGCCTTCATCACAATATGGCAAGACTCAGATCCCTTCCACAGTGGACTTTGCGGGGGGGGGGGGGGGGGGGGGAGGGGGAGATAGACGATGGTGTGAAGTGGGGTGGAGTCTTCACACCATCTTCCCATGTGGTGGCCGCTCAGTGTGTATTCGCATGTGATACCAGCGGCCTCAGAAGCGGACCCCAGTGAGTCACCAACAGTCTGGCCACCCACCCCCACAGAGCTGCAACCGACCACAGGACACCAGGGGTCTAGGCTTTAGGGTGACTAGATGATACTGTGTGTCAGGGTCCAGCCGGGGCTACTCATGTGGACCTTCTACTGGACTCTCAACCACACTGGTCACTCCTCAGAGACCCTGTCCTATCTGCATACAAAGGCAGGCACACGGGGACGGGCACAAACAGATGGGCATGCTCAGGTGGGTGCATGTGGCAGGTACACAGACAGATATGCAGACAGACAGACTACCTTCTAGACTCTTCTCATCAGTGAAGCCAGGAAGGGTGAGCAGAGTCCTTTCACACCTATGGCTGCAGGCAGGAGATTTTACTTACCTGGAGACAGAAGTCTTTGGAAGGTGACTTCTCCCAGACAGGCACTGAAGAGCTGAGAGGGCATGGGACTGAGAAAACCTTACCCTACACAGGGACAGAATCTCAAGGCAAGACTGGCACATTCTTTTGGGAGCACTGTAGTCTATATGCCTGTCCAGGGAAGGCAAATGGCCAGATGCCTGAACACCAAACTGCAGGTACTGGGGGAGCTACACACACCTGTACATACATACATACATACATACATACATACATACATACATACAGAGGTGTACATACGTGCAAATGCACATGCACAGAATTCCTACCTGCTTGGTACATATCAAGCCGTCATCATCATCATCCTCATCCTCTTCATCATCCTCATCATGTCACTCACATATCATATCATATCATATGATGCTACTCATCATCTCCTGTGTCGCAGCACATTGTACCACACCACATTGTGCCACAGTACATGTCATTCAGATCACAGCCTACCACGTTGCCACTCCATATCACAGCATGTTTATATCACATGACATCATGCTCTGTCACCTCCTCCTACATCACGGTCTATTTATTCTCTCACACCATAGTCTAGACCATATCACGCTGCCCGCATCATGTTCTACTGTGCCTTTTATATTGTGCCATATTATTCACACTACAGCACACATCACAGCACAGCATGTCACATGACAAACTCCATGTACTTATTCCTTAATTTGATCTGTTGCATTTGGCAGGAAGCCTGGCGGCTCATCATTTGCCTATGGCACCTGGAAACCTGCCTGACCCCATAGCTGCTAAACAGGTGAATAAGCACGCCTGTTCCCTGTGGGGGCAAAGTTCAGATTAGCTACAGGTCAAACAGATACAGGCAGTGTTCCCTTCCGTGGTCCAGAACTGTGCCACTCATGGGACTCTACATCCTCTTAAAGTCCGTTTCTTATAGACAAGAAGATTTTTCATCCATGTAGCCCCACATTAGCAACAATCTTCGAAGAGAGAACATGGAACTGTAAGCACATGCAAGAGCCAAGTCCGAGATTTCACAGTGCACTTGGCTTTAAGTGCGGTGAGTGCGCTGTGGACAGTCACCTGGACACAGAGCTCCAGAACTGAGGGGGTGGGGACAAGAGTTCCCTAGTGGTTGGGGAGGATTGGGTGGGGGGGGGAGGGTAACTGAAGTACTGAGGGATGTTTGTGTCTGATGTGTGATGTGTTTGTTTGTATCTGTTGTGTGTTTGTGTCTGCACACACACACACACACACACACACACCCCTACTGGGTGTGGTTGTTTATGCTTACTGTATATGGTTGTGTGTATTTGTGTCTGCTGTATATGGTATGTGTTTGTGCCTTCCGTGTGTGGTAGTGTTTATGTCTGCTGTGTGTGGCATGTGTGTTTGTGCCTGCTGTGCGGTGGATATTTGTATTGGCTGTGTGTGGTATGTGTTTGTGCTTGCTGTGTCCTGTGTGTGACCTGTGGGAGGCAGAGGATTCGAGTTGCTGGAGCCAGACTTGGCAAGAAAAGGAAGGACAGCCGTGGCAGCTCAGCTGAAGCTGGTGTGAAGATGTGGGAGTCGGGCTCTGGAACTGAAATTTTGTTTCCCACATGCGCACTGAGCCCCAGAGATGGACTGTGCACCAGTCAAAGTAGTACTCACGATATGCCGTGCTGCGAACACGCCATCGACTATGGCACAGCAGAATGCCGCCACGACACCAAAACTGATGAACACGATGGCCGCCACCAGCTAGGAGGAGAAGATAGAGGAGTGTGGGGTCTCGACCTGAAAACAGCCTTGGACACAGAGTTCTAGTGGATGTTTGTGGCGCCCTGGCCAGACCACCACCACTTTACTTCCACCCACCAGTGACTCAGCCACATACTCGCCCACTGGTCCATGCTGTGGGTTCCGTATCACGAGACACAAGGGTAACCACTGCATGAGGTACACTCTCTGCCCTCGCCTCTGCACACCCAGATGCACTGTGCCCCATTTTCAGACACATGAGTACTTGCCCTGGGCCTCCAACATAACTAGATTCATTCTGCACCATCCCAGCCTGCAGGGGCTCAGTGTCACATCTGGCCACAGGTGACTGAGTGCCTGCCCGTAGTATTTAAACTGTCTGCCGTAGATTCCAATATATATACAGTATATAAAAATGTATGGGTTCAGTTTCTGTAGGATAAATTCCTTGAACATACGTTAACACGGGACTTTGACATGCAGCATATTTAGGTTTTTTGCACTTTAAAATTTTAAGAAAGAATGCTACACTGTTCTATAAACACACTTAGCCATTGACAATAGAATATCTTCCTTGCATACAGAACGACAAGAAATTGGTGCTAAAAAAGATATTTGCCTCAATTTATATTTCTGACTAATATTTCAATTTACATTTCTCTGACTATGAGGCAAAAAACCTCCTTATAGATGTTGACCACATTTATCTTCAATTTTTCTTATGACACAGTTCCAGATTAACCAAACAAACAGGAAAACAAACTCAAAGGATTCCTGGACCCGAGTGTGGTAATGCACTCATAACCCCAGTGCTCAGGAGGATGAGGCAGAAGAATTGTGAGTTCAAGGCCTCCGTTACCCAGTGAGATCCTATCTCAAATCAACCTGCATTTCATTCCTGGGAGTCTCCCCGCAGGTATTTATAATTTATATTTGTTTGTTTGTTTTTCAAGACAGGATTTCTTTGTGTAGCTTTGTAGACCAGGCTAGCCTCGAACTCACAGAGATCTGCCTACCTCTGCCTCCCCAGTGCTGGGACTAAAGGCGTGCACCACCACCGCCCGGCTTATTTATAGCTTCTAAAACATGTGTGAGCCCTGCACTTCGCCCCTCAGCAGGAGAAATCTGTTCAATGTGTGGGTTTATTGCTCGGTCCTGGGAGTTGCATAAAGTCTTTGTGATTAACCAGCCACAGGGAAGAAAGAGGGACAACCATCAAGAAACAGCAAGCAAAGGCCTGTCGTGGTGGTATACACCTATGATCCCCGCACATGGGAGGCAGATGGTGGTGGATGCCACATAAGTTCAAGGTCAGCCTGGTCTATATAGTGAGTTTGAGGCTAGACTGAGTTAAACAGTAAGGCTCTGTTTCAAAGGGAAAACAAGGAAAAGAAAGGAGGAAAGAAATATCCAAGTATAGTAAGCCACAGGCAGCTCTCTTTTTAGCCTCAGGGTAGCGTCAGAACTCTTAGGCATGGGGTTGGTCCATGCACTGGTAATATAGTTGAACCCTGGTGTCCTCTGCCCCCTCTCCTCACTCATCTCAGCTTTTGTTCAACGTGAACTCTGAACTCTGCTGTAAGGAAGGTAAGATCGGAGGCCTCCTCCACGTTTGCCACCCAAGTCCTCCTATGTGTGTGACCTGAATCCTGATGTAGTCACCCAGCTTCGCAACCAGCAGACCCACAGCAGCATCTGGAGTGCTGCTCACGCCCTCTTCTCAGCCTCCAGAGCAGCAGATCAGTCAACAAGCAGTCACCAGGAGGCCAAGAGCCTTGGAAACAGATCTCAGCCCAACACCAGAATGCACAGCATGGTGGAAACCCATGCCAGTTGCCTAGGGAAACTAGTCTCCTCTCATAGGGAACTAACAAGATGCGCCACATGCATGCCTGGGGCATGACCAACACAACTTCACACAGCCAGTCTGTCACTTCCACATCCTCCATCCATGTGAATTACACACTCATGAAGCTCCCTCTCCATCCTCCACACTGCCACCCACCCAGTCACAGCCATCAGTCACATGGTTTCATGGCCAACCCTGCCAGCTGGGGACAACAAAACACACCTCACAGGGACAACTTGGAGCCTATCCCAATGGGAATATCTCATCCTGAAGCCTCTGGGGCTACCATGCCACCCTTGACCAATGCCACTGCTCCCCATAGTTCCTGCCAGCCAACCAGGTGGGACTAT
Source organism: Peromyscus maniculatus bairdii (assembly GCF_049852395.1). NCBI lineage: Eukaryota > Metazoa > Chordata > Mammalia > Rodentia > Cricetidae > Peromyscus > Peromyscus maniculatus. The sequence continues at coordinate 57,327,088 of NC_134868.1, forward strand.
CATGACCAGCACTCTGTCCTCTTCATCCTCCAGGTCTCCAGTCATCCCAGAACCTGAGGGCTGTGTCATGATAGTGGAAGGAAGCGGCAGCATCAAGAAACTAAGCTCGAGTACTAGACAAGAGAGGCAAGCGGGCAGTGCACCACAGAGGCTGAGGGCAGGTGGGTTACCCACACACCTGGGATGGAAGCACCACCCTCTGATGAACAAGGACCGTCAGACAGTCAGCAGGTGTTGGGTCTCTGACCCCATCAGTCCCCACCACAGGCTCTGTCACCCCACAGCACTGGGGCTGTGGTGGGAGCTGTTCCAGGTGCTGAAAAAAGTGACTGCACAAAGGCTGCCTGCTTTCTGAAGCAAGGTCTGGAGAAGGCAGCCCTTCCAAAACCCGAGCCACGGCTGGGCACCCCTGTGTCCCATGTACAGGAAGCCAGCATTTCTGCTCTGGCCATCGTGATGCCCGGCCATGCCCCAGCCATCTGAGACAGAGTGACCACACAGCGGGGGATGACTGAGCTGGGTCCAAGTCAAAGTGCACTAGAGAAAAAGACAGCCAGAGTTCCCATTCCCCTCCCCGGAGCCCATGGGCATGAGAGAAGAAACAGAAAGTAAAGAAACCCTCCAGTGTGCCAGTTCAAAAGAGAGAGAGAGAGAGAGAGAGAGAGAGACAGAGACAGAGACAGAGACAGAGACAGAGAGAGGGAAAGAAAGAAAGAGAGAGGAAGAGAGAGAGGGAGAGAGAAATAAACATACAGAGAGAAAGGAAGGAAGAGGAACAGAAACAGAGAAAGAGAGACAGAAAGACAAGTGGAGAGGGAGAGGGAGAGGAGGGAGGGAGAGAGGGAGGGAGGGAGGGAGAGAGGGAGAGAGAGACTGGCTGAAGACCATCTTGACAACGTGCGGCTCCTTCCTCAGCCCCTGTGAGGAAGAAGGAAGGGCCTGTGGCCCACAGCTCCAGTGTGGCAGTAAAAGGTTCAGGAGGGACACACAGGCCACACCTGCCTCAAGAGGGGGAACAGAGGTGCCACCGGCAGGGGAGAGACCCAGTTGCTGCACTTCCTGTGACAAACTGCCACGAGAATTTCCTGTTTCAGAGTGACAGTGCTGTACCTTCCAGTCACAGAAGTGTCATCTTGAGTCGGTCAGATGCTGAGAACTACTGACTGAAGGGAACGTAGGAAGGGAGGGGATGATGCTTCGCAAGGCTCGGCAGGCCCAGAAGCCCTCTCCAGGGAATGCCGCTCATCCTCCTCACGGTAGGAGAACCCCCCTCTGAGTCTTTCTTTGATTTCCACTGGAGATTGCCATAGTATTAGGCAGAGATAATGGTGAAATCATTTCTAATTAGATTCCACCCTCAGAGTGGACAGACAGGAGCAAGGACAAATGGAGTAAGTGTCTGGGACTTGCCTCAGCCTCCCACGGGGAGTACAGAAGGAACCAGAGATGAGCTCTGAACTGGCTGAGAGGTGATGGGTGTACATGGGGGCACTGTGCTCGTCTACTTTTACATGTGCTTAAATTTTTTTCTACAGTACAATTTTAAAATAAAGAGAAACCAAAAGAAAAGCATTTTGCAGAGCTAAACATAGCTATCCTCTCCTTGGCTGAAGCTGCCCGCCTGACGCCATTCCCTGGAGCAACCTAAATGCCCCCCCCAAGATACAAAATAGTGGCCCCCATTTCTGAATGCTCACTGCAGATACTGCGAGTACCAGCCCTGCCCCAGACAGCCCTGAAGTCCAGAGTGGCTCAGTTCCCTCGTACTACAGCACTTACGGTGGGCTCAGGTGTAAGGTACCAAATACCATTTTTTAATTTCCTTAGTAGGCTTCCTCCAGGCCCACAGCCTATTCAGTCTCAGGTTCTCAGCCAGTTGATCAGTGTCAGGTATATATTCCATCTTAGGGAATGGACCTTAAAAATTTTTTTAATGGTTGGTTACTCCCATGACACATGTGCCACTATTACACCAGTAGATCTCACAGGCAGATCACTGCTGTACATCACAGTGTTGATAGCTGGGTGATATCAATGATTACGTTTCCTCCTTCAGGGCCATGCAGAGGACCTTCTAGCACCATGAAGGCCAGTCAGCTGGGGTGAAGCTTCCAACTGTACACAAGTAAGGTACCCAATCATAAATGTGTGTTATATTGAAGTGTGTGCTTGTCCTATAAGGGCAGAAGCAAGAGTATGCAGGAGCCACACACAGCCTATCAGGAGAGTCTAAGGACGCGGGGGACCAACTTCACTTGTCCACTGGGGGACCTACCTGCTGCCCTTGACACTACATAGTCTCTGAATCTTTATGCTCAAACTGCCAGGCCCAGAGGAGCCATGGTCGGGGTTTCTGGACTCCACCAGGAAAGGTAAAGCTGCTCTCTGCAAGATGACACAATCTTACAGACACAACCCCAAGGAATCCACTGAAAAGCTATCAGAAACAACAAATGAGCTCTATGCCCTGCAGGCTGGGAATGAACTTAGCAAAAGCCACACGGTACCCTTTAATGAATAAAACTAGGAATAACGTTAACAAAGTTAACAACAAGAACAAAACTCATACTCAGAAAACCAAAAACATTTGTGAAAGAAGTTTAAAAAAAAACATGCCAGACAAATGGGGAATGGTTGTATTCCTGGGATTGAGCCCTCTGCCTTCTGCCTTAGCACCGCACATTTAGCATGGTCCCTACCAGATATCTTGCTGTGGAGGTTCAACCCATGATAATTACAAGGGATCTTGTTAAGCCAAACAACCTGGAAATGCAGAACAAAGCCGGAAGACTCATATCCTGATTGCAGAGAATATGACAAAGTTGAAGAAAACAAACTGGTGTGGCTCATAGGCAGACCCATAGACCAGCGGGGCAGAACGGAGAGCCCAGAAACCAGCCACATTCTTATGGTCAGATGATGTAGGCACCAAGCCCATTTGATGGAGAAAGAACAGATTCCAATCTCTCGGGCACCACATCCAAGCTGTCAGCCCTGCTCGGTCCTACATGTCTTGCACAAGAACCAAGCCAGATAACTAGCTCTCAGCCCTCAAAGAAACTTGTCTTTGCAACAGATGGACAACCGGTCAAAATGCAGAGAACACGAGGTCATGAGGTTACCAGCCCTGGTTGATACTTCCACAGCACAACTCCTATACCCAAGGCTTGAAGACCATCATGGAAGAGGGAGCAGAAAGATTGCAAGAGCCAGAGGGCCAGGAAATCTACTGTGAGACTGTGTCTCCTAGAAACGACAGCGGAGCTTCACCCACGGTTCCTCAACAACATGGCTGCTTAGACAAGACCTAAAAAAGTACACCAAGTTAGTTTTACAACAATAATTCACAACAGTTCACCAACAAATAGAGTCTACAGTCCCCTGTACTACTCATGGCTATTAATACTCTATGAACTTGGACAAACATCATCTAAATGTCTACTATTGTGTTGGTCTGAATAAGAATGCCCCCCCCCATACGCTCATATATTTGAATGCTCAGTCTGCAGTTGGTGAAACTACTTGGGAAGGATTAGAGGTGTGACCTTGTTGAAGGAGGTGTCTCTCTGAAAGTGAACTTTCAGGTTTCAAAATCCCACACCATCCCATCAGCTCTCTCTCTCCCCACCACCACCACCAGGAGTTTGAAGATAGGATGTCAGCTCTCAGCTACTTCTCCAGCACCATGTCTTCCTGGGTCTGCTGCCATGCACCCTGCCATGATGATGATGGACTCAACTCTGAAACTGTAAGCCAGCCACCAGTCAGCAGTGGCCATGTCAGAGGAGCTGCGGTCAGCCGTGGAGCTCGTGGAATAAAGCTCACCAGAGATCACGGCCACCGTGGGTACAGCCTGGACAGGCAACGCCCTGGGGAATGGTCTCCAGAACGCCCCCTTGCTTCTGCTGTGCCTTCTCCTGCCTGCTGCTGTCCTGTTCCTACTGTACCTGGCCAGGTGTGATTGCTCTGTGAGAGAATCCCACTGTATCGAGTACGCTGTGATTAGTTCATGGGAAAGTCCCACTCTTCACTGGGCAATCTCCTTGCAGATCATAATGAACATGATTTTTTTTATAGAGCAACGATGCTTAGCTAGATCAATGATTTAAAGATACAGGTGGTTAGGACTGTTAGTGAAGATGATTGGGGAAATGGTCTAGGTTATTCTGCCAATTGCTCCAATGAGAGACACAAGAAAAATAAAAATAAGGCTAGGAGTCACCTTCCTTTTTTCCTAGATGTAAGACTTGCTGAGGATGAAAAATAAGAACAAGGAAGTTTCATGCACTGTAGACCCACGAATTCTGCCTGTGGGTAGAAAACAGGCTGATGATCAAAGAAAGCAATGACGTCCCTACACCCAAGGTTAGGTCCGAGTTCCTTGATCATGCAGCTTACATACAGAATTAATCACAGGCTTCGGTATACATTTTGAAAAAACAAAGTTGTGAAAAAAAATTAGATGACCCCATTGTGTGTAAAGAAAAAAATAAATGGTTAGACCGCTTGAGTAAAGTTTTGTAGAGTAGAAATAGGACAGGAATCTGCTACAATGAAACCACAGACAGCTGCCTGCCAGTGCTAAGGAACTGGCTGAGATACACTCAGCTTGCCTAAAACTTTGTTAATCAATAATAAAAGGATCATTGCTTTGGGGTGAAGATGTTATGATGGGAGAAATAATACAAAGCAAAATTATTAACCACTTGTGGGCTTCTAAGAAAAACATGTAATGTCATCATAATATGATTTCTTCCTTGTAAAGAGTTTCATTTGTTTCTGGAAAATATGTAATGTGTGGTTGTCAGGTAATTTCTTCTTGCATGGAAGCTTTTGTCTTAAGTGATATAAAAGGGATAAGAGAAAAATGAATAGATGGGAGGAGAAAGAGAAAAATAAAATAAAGAATTAAGCTTTACCCCCCTCAGGTAAGTTTGTGTGTTCATTAGCACCTGCTCCACCATCTCAGGTAAGTCTGTGTGTTTAATAGCACCCACTCCACCATCTCAGGTAAGTCTGTGTGTTCATTAGCACCTGCTCCACTATCTCAGGTAAGTCTATGTGTTTAATAGCACCTGCTCCACCATCTCCTCTCCAGGTTCTTCCACCTGCTGAAGCTTGACTTCGGCAACCAAGTAAATGTTTTTGTCTGTAAGTTGCCTTAGTTACTGTGTAACACATCCATAGAACAGTAACTTTGTTTCTAAGATCTGACCCCAGCATCCCCTGCTCTGGTTTTATCTCTGCTTCTCTCTGTTCCCCAGTGGGGTATGCTCATTTAGAGTAAGCTGTGGAGTGGCACCAACTAGACCCTAAGTCTTGGGTTGTGTAGTATATCGAGTCCTGGGGTTTCAGATGAATGTGGAGACCAACACTCCCACAACCCCATGTGGAAGGAGATGTTTCTTACCATTTGTCTTCTATTCTCCACCAGGTGGATGCCAATGATTCCCAAGAAGGACCCAAAGCCCAGCTGAAATGAAAAGAACAAGAGAGAGACGTTTGGTTAGCCATCGCAGTTAACAATGCCCCTGTGCAGGTGAGAAAGCTCAGCATGTGAAGGCACTTGCTTGCAAGCCTGATGACCTGAGTTCAATCCCCAAGACCCACAGGACAGAAGGCAAAGAACCAACCCCCTGACCTCCACACGTGTACCATGGCATACATAAATATGATTTTTAAATATTTACTAATTCCCCTTAATTTACTAATAACCCCTTTAAAATGTTTTTTGTCCACTTGGGTATGTTAACTCATATCCTATAATCCCAGCACTTGGGAAGCTGAGGCAGGAGAATGGCCAACTTGAGGTAACAAATGACAATGTCTTTTAAAAAAAACAACTAAAAATAAAATTAAATACTTTGTTGGGAGAAGAGTGTGGCCACTCCCACCACACGGCATGGAGTTGCTTTCCCTAGAGAGGGACAGCACACCACCAAAGCCCGCTGGTGGGACAGACGGAAGCGGATGCTTCCAAGAGATCAGTCCAACTTTTGGTCACAGGACTCCATCTTGGTACACCTTTGCAGGGATGTCACACTGAGCTTCTGACATGCCCTCTCCAGCCAGCCCAGGAAGATGGAGAGGAATTTGGCAGCTGGGACACCTATGGTGTTTGCTTCAGCAGAGGAGCTGTTAGGGACAAGACCTTGCCCACACTAGAGTCTTCAGATTGGGCGTGCAGAAAGGCAGGGTGGAGGTTTGGGGTCCAGGAGCTCTCCTAGATGGAGGCACAGTTGGGTGTTAGGGTCATATGCTTACACCTGTCCCCATCTTAAAGCTGGGGCATCGGGACCAGGTTCCAGCCATGCTCTGTACACACTGCTCTGAGCCTGTGCTGGTCTGAGGGGTCAATTGCTGGCCCAGGAGGCCCTGCCCATCTAGTCTCTGAAGAATGGTATCTCTCCAAGCACTGAGCTTCTGAAGGCCACACTCCTTGCCCACAGTTCACAAATGTCAGACTTAGACTAAATTTAATATTTTTTTGGATGTGATTTTTATTTTTTTTTTTTTGCCAAAAATGATGCTTTTTTTCATTTCCAGGCTACTCTCCCTGAGATGGCCAGGACTCCTCAGCTTTGTTGTATAGAGTGTCTCTCTGACTTGACTTTTACTCGATTTCTCTAAATTCACTATTGTCTCCATGACAACACAAAGTCTGAGACAAAGCTAATTCTGGTTAATATGGTGTTAGTTCATCCCCCAGGAAAACATCTCCTTGTGTATTACCCTCAGAAATACTGTTATGTTGGAATGTAATCGTGTGGTGATTAGCTTTATCAGCTCATCACAACCCAAAGAGACCTGGGGAAAGAGTCTCAGTGAAGGACTGTCTACATCGGGTGGATGTGGTAACGACCACATCTTTAGGAGACTGACTTAAGATATCTGATGTGGGAAGACTCAGCCCACTGCGGGCAGCACCATTCCCTAGGAAGGAGGTTCTGAACTATGAGAACGGAGGCATCAAGCTGAAGATAAACAAGCAATCATCATGTGCTTATTTCTCTCTGCCCTTGACCATGAATGTGATGCGACCAGCTGCTTCACGCTCCTGTTACTGTGACCTCCCAGTGACAATGGACTATAACCTGAAATTGTGAGCTAAAAATAAACCCTTTCTCCCCTAAGTTGTATTTTGCCAGGGTGTTTTCTCGAAGCAACAAAGAATGAAAACTAGGACTTCCTGAGGTGAGAATCTCAAACAAATATAGCTGGGTAAAAGCAACCAACTACCACTCAAGGGCGATCTTCGTATTTTTCAGAGAATTCGAGATGCTGTGCCTTCACACCCTCTAGCTCCTGGATTTCAGGATCCCCCCTTTGCCCAGGGAGTGTGGCAGAAACAGCTTGTGTAAGGCTAGCGTCTCTGGAATGCGCTTCATGCAATGTTACAGGAATACTTTTCCTGCATGGACACTTTACACAGAGTCATCTGTGGATTACACCCAGGTAGATAACACGATTCACAAGGTGTGTAAATACAGAGCAATCTAAAGATAAAATGAACAGTAAAGCAGGTTTAGATCCTGAGGCCCGAGAGACCTGCCTTGCTGACGTCACTGATGCTGTCACTGGAGTCATTTGCCCTTTTGTGGGAAGTGAGTGAGAAGCCAGCACAACTGTACACTTCTCCTTGTCCTCATGGTGGCATCGTGAACAACAGCTTCAATCCGTGACCTCCCCACGGGGCTCTCACAACCACAAGCCCATCTTCCAGGAATGAGGTTGGGTTGGTGCATGTGTTAATGTCCAGGGGCAGCAGGGCTGGACCTCCAGGGATCTGACAGTGTGTTGCCATCTCTTCAGACTTCCACAGGCTCTGGCCGTCCTCAGCCTCAGACCCCTTCCCACTTCTCCATGGAAACTTATGTGGCCCTGAATCCACCCTACCCTCACCAAGTCACACTCTCCTCCTGCCCCGTCTACTTCCAAGGCCCTGTGACAACACTGGCCCGCCAGCATGGCGCAAGACAATGGGGCCCAGCTTAGGGCCCTCTGACCAGCAGCCCTCGGGCCTCCCTCTTTGCTAAACGCTCTCAGACACTAAGCATTAGGCTGGGGTCATTTTTCCCAGGACTCTGGCCCCCTCCCACCATGGACCAGTGGAGAATGTATCTCTCCACATGGAACACTGACCATCCTGACCAGCCCCCCATAGGCCCTTGACTCACGATGATCCCTGGGTAGTAGCCGCCCACGGTCACATTCTCTGTCCTGGTGGTGGCAGCAAGACCGATGGTCAGGATGAGCGTGGACACCAGCAGCAGAGAGCCCACAAACCACAGAGAGATCTTCTTCCTCCTTCCAAAACCCTCTGTGAGGAGGAAAAGGGGGGGGGGTAGTGAGCCAGGTGCTGATTACCCACTCTGTTCCAGGCCCAGTTATTAGGAATCACGTGAGCTCCACACCTGTCCTCTATCAACAATGGGGAAACCTGGTCCCAGCTGGGCCAGGCAGGCAAGCAGCCTGTCCCCTCCTCCCTCCTCCCTCCTCCCTCCTCCCTCCTCGATGGCGCTGAGCATAGTCAGGGGTCATGGCCTGAGGCTGCAGATAGGCTCGTCTTCATCCATCTCAAGTCCAAGGAGAGAATGACCTCATGGGGAATGGAGGAGGTGCCATGAGTGTCAGAGGCAGCCTCGACCCAGATGCGGCCGCAGGGGCTCCTGGGTGTGGACCTACCCACCTGGCCAGAAGGTTGCATCTGCAGCCGCAGGCCGTGAGACTGAGCTCTGCCCATGCTACAGCTACAGCAGAGGTTGTTGGACTCAAGGAGCATTTCAAAGGCACTGCGGCTTGCTTGGCCTTTGTCCTGCCTCCTGCCTGAGATACAAACACAATGACCAGGCCCTGCAGTCACTTTGGACTAGGACTTTGGAATGAAGTCACAGGCAGAGAACATCAGAGAGGACATACCACTGAGTATCCATCCTCAGACAAGCCTGAGCACCGTAAAGTGCTCCTCTGGATGGCCTGCTCTGTGCCGCTGAACTCCAAGAGCTGCATAGCTCTCAGGAAAGGGCTCGGCCTCCACTGTACCTCTTGGAGCCTGACGCTTCCTTAACAGCGTCTCCGCTGACTGCCAGACACACCTGCCTCCCCTAATCGCTTCGTAGCCACACACCTGAACCACAGGCTACGGCTAAAACCAAGTGAGAAAACCACGTTCCGCTCTGATCCAGCCAGGCATTGGACCAAGTCACTGCGCTCAGAAGTGTGATGGAAGAAAAGTCTGATGGGCTTCGTGACCCCAGAGTCCTATCCAGTCAACATTTTCAGGGTGGATACACCTGTGACTATGTGTACTCATGTGTGCCTTCATGTGTGTACACACACAGCACAGTGCCAGCTTCATCAGGAAGTGGCTTGCCTACCCAATCACATCCCCCTTTCAAATGACCACTGCCTCTGAACTCTTCACGCTCCGAGAAGTTCTCATTTGAGGATTTCACACATCTTTGATCCGACCAGTGAAGCTTAATACAAGTCAAGGTTATGACCCCCAGGAGAGGGATTGTTACAAATTCGAGACATAAATTCTCAAAGAACTTCAGATGACTTCTCACACTCCAGATGACTCAGCTGACCGGAGAAAGACATTTTTATCTGGCTGACCTAGCAAGGGCACATCTCCAGGAGTAAGACCCCATTCCAGGGGCTCTGTTCTTCCATGTTTAGCCTTCTCACCCTTCTCCAGACCAGAATGTGGCAGGTGTCTTCTCAGAATCTTATCCTAAACCGCCCTTCAGCCCCAGACCTACCATTCCCCAACTCAGTCATCACTGGCTCCTGGGAGCTGGCAAGCGTTGTCCTCCACCTCAGGCCTCACTGCTTCCGAGGTCCCCAAGGGGTCGTAGAGGATGGAACTCCTATTGACCAGGCTCTTTAAGTCCTAGCCTCAAATATGGGTCAGTTTCCCCTTCCCACTCCTATTCCTTTTTTTTTTTTTTTTTTTTTTGCCTCTGAGAGGAAGGTTTATGTCCAGAGTCCTTGGGCCCTTGCATCTGCCTCAGTTCACCCTATGGGCTTACTTGAATACCACCTGCAGAAACACCACACACGTTCACTCACCCCTATGCAGTTTCCTACTCATCCTCACACTCATTCCCCAAATTCCCCATACCCTGCTTAACTGAGCATTCATTATGTACAGATGCTTCCAAATCCCAGACACACTGCCATGAACACGAGGTGAATCCTGTCCCCGTTGGGAGCTCTTGGCCTTGGGAGAGAAGACCCACAGATATAAGATGAGCCACAGTACATGGAGGATTTATTAAGTGCCTAATTCAGCAGAGAAATGAAGCAGAGCCGGAGGACAAGAACTCAGGAAGGAGTGTGGAAACACCTCCCAGGAAATGGGGCCCGAGGTGTTCGGGAGCAGATCCAGCAGTGGGTCCAGATGGCCCTGAGAAAGCCCTGAAGTTGGAGGGTGGCAACTGGGCAGCCTGGAACTGAAGGAACAGGATCTGGAGAGGCTACTGTAGTCAGGTCAGCAGGAGGGAGACTCTAATTCACTTTCTCCTGCATCCACAACCTCTGAGTGAACTTAGAAGAAGCAAGGCAGGCTGAATAGAATCCACCCTAGGTGGCTCAGGCCTCTGAAGGTGTGAAGGTGGCCCAGCAGGAGGCAAAGGGAACACCCTTCTTTGAAAGCACCAGGAACAGGGCAGAGAGCACCTTGCACAGAACACCCTTGGCAGAACATGGGAGAAGCATGCTTTGAAGCAGAAAGCAGCTCCTGGCTTCTCCACGGCGCCCACGGCCCCACCAAGAGCTGGCTAGCGCCTGCAGACACTCAGCCTCGGGAGCAAGCCACTTGAGGTAGTTTGGGTCTAGCTACCACGTAGTCATACCTGGTGCTCGGTCCTACCTAACAAGCAAGTGCTAATGAGATGACGTGTGTAGCGAACCACGTAGGAGCTTTCTCACCTAAAAAGCTTTGCTTTCCCCTTTTTTTCCCTAAGTACATCACACACCAGTTGTATTCCAAACAACTAAGAATGACCCAGAATGGTTGAGATCTGGGTGGACCCTTCTGCAAAAACATCTTTCACCTGAGGTGGCACCAGCCCACAGCACCCTGGGTCATGTCCTCCTCTGTGCTGGGTCATTAGCATGACAACCTAGGCTGGTGGCACTTAGCATTGTTGAGATAACGGTTTCCGACCTGAATGAAGCCCCTTGGCCAAAAGTCAGGCTCTTCAGATCATACTCTCGCCTGTTCATATCCTTGAATCAATTTGCCTTCTTCCTCAGTCCCTTCCTGAGTCTGTCTTACTTCGCCCCTAGGGCAGTGGTTCTCAACCTTCCTAAAGCTGCAACCCTTTAATACAGTTCCTCATGTTGTGATGACCCCCAACCATGAAATTATTTTTGTCGCTACTCCATGACTGTAATTTTGCTGTTATGAATCATAATGTAAATATCTGATATGCTGGATATCTGAGATGCAAGCCCTGTGAAGGGGTCACTCGATATCCCCAAAGGGGTTGCAATCTACAGGTTGAAAACCACTCTCCTAGAGTATTCCATAATAAAAAACCCAGAGACATGAGCTAGGCCTGTCTGCCAGCATTTCCGTCCACAGTTCCCAGGTATAACAAGGTCTGGAAAGTTGCATGGTGCTGGACCAGGCAGTTGAGCATCACTTTCCAACGACTTGGCTGGGAATTAATGGATTCCCCACCAGACAGACAGGGAATCGATTGTCCTGCTCAAAGTGCCTTTTATAAATACATCTGAATACACAGTACGGCATAAACAGAAGTATAAAAAAAAAAAACAAGCCCAAGACCAGAAGGTGAAGGGATCTCTGAACTCCCCAGAAGCAAGCATTTCTACATCAGGTTTTGGAGACAAAAGGCTTTTCACGCATGACAGATATCCAGACAGTTACTGCACCATCTCCCCATCTCCCTCTGTCCTTATCCCGTCAACAAAGGGCTGTTGTCCTGTGCCTAGACAGTGCTAATTAAACCACTGCTACCTAGTTACTGTGGGTGATGACTGAACTCAAGCCCACAAAGAGAAGGCGGCCAAGCAGGGCCATGCCTCTCACTCTCGGGATGCCAGTGTCCAGCTCCGAGTGGGAGAAGGAGGTGTCACCCGGTGTGAATAAGTGAAAGACTTCCATTGGGTGGAGACAGAAATGGTAAAAACCCAGTAGGCTGAGTCTATGAGAATATCCCCAGAACCTGTCTGTGAAAGCTGTCCTACTCATTTTAAAAGCATGGGGATGTTCTGTGGGTGCCACTGAGCCAGCAGGTAGGTACTTTCTCAACTGTTTAGAGCTTCTGTCTACTTAGCTGCAGGTATGGCCTACACACACAACTCAGCCTGCCATCTAGCCATTTTCTACCCACCCATTTCTAACGCATCCCCACCTCACCCCTCATTTCCAAATGCTGTCCTCTTTTCCAGGCTTCTGCCTGTCTTGACTGAACTGCTGACCCAGGCACTCATAGTTTCACTTGGTCTGCCCAGAAGGTTCAGGCACTGACAGACAGCAGGCTGTACTCTGTTCCCCACTTAACTGAGACAGGAGGAGATACCCCAGCCCGGAGGATAAGACTCAGCAGGGCTCTTCATCATGACCTTGATGCCTATAGGACCTGAACCCCCAGAATGAGGTTAATCCTCTGGGGTCTCATGTAATGGCCTGTATCTAGGGTCTCAGGTACTGGGGATGCTGAAGTAAAAGGATCATTTGAGCCTGGGGGTTTGAGACCAGCCTAGGAGATCCCACGAGGCCATATCCTGTAGCAGAGGCAAAGTGACCCCCAAGTAGCACAGAGCTGGGCACTGCTCAGTCACCAGGTTCTGATTTTATATCTAACACTGCTCCAAGCTGTAAGCAAAGCAGCATCAAGATATAACAGTCACAGCCTGGAGCCACCAGGCCATTAGTTGCTGTTAAGACTGTCTCAGTAAAAGACTCCCACAGACCACTTTAAAGTCTGGAGCTCCTTATCAGAAGAAAAGGGTAAAGCCAGAAGCTGCTGCTGTTAATCACCAAGTCACCCTAACATGACAACGGGGGCAGCTGGCAACAACAGCTGTCGTCAACACTAGCTAGCTAGTAGCCGACTGGAGAATGAATGACCACAGAGCATCTGGCCTTAAGAGAGGAGCGTGCACAGAAGTCTCTTCAAAGCCAGATTCCTTCATTATTATTTAACAGCACTACCAATCTAGTTTCTGAAGACTCCCCTAAAGTGTCTCAGTGAAGGGCGGAGGCTATCACCTGGGTTCTTAATGATGGGTCGGCTCTGAAAGCATCCTTCAGAGTCCCCCATCCCCCGCCAATCCTTTAATCCCGCGGCAGAGGGTCACACAGGGTTAGAAAGTCCTTTAAGTCTCTCCCACCCCCTGCCCTCCTGGAACAATGCCTGGCACCCCTCCAAGGCCTGACTATGTCCCAGAGGAGCACCTAAGCCCAAGTGGCCTGAGCCAGAGCCTGCAACAGGTTTCCTGGTTTCCCAGAAGGACCTGGCTTCTGGCTTGATGTGGGAAATCAAACAATTAGAGATGGAGCGGCCGGGGAGTGAGGTGGATGGAAGCCCTCGCTCGCTCGCTCGCTGCCACCAACAATACCAAAATGCCCTGAGCACCATTCTCCCTCTCAGGCAGGACGCGCTCTCTGGTTCTTTCAAACAAACATTTCCCAGGAAAGTTTACAAAGTGAAATAAATACAGTGGGACTGGAAAGGTGGCGGTCCGGAACGGCACCACTTAGAAGTACCCGGGTCCGTTAATAAAAAGACAGAGTAGCGGACAGAAACAGAATGGTGTGCAGCATAGACTGATGTGCGGCAGAAAGATGACGTACCTGTGTTCCTGTGGCTCGGTGGCCCGCCACATGAACTTCAAGAACCCAGCCCTGAATCCCCAGCCCCAACCCCAAGGGAGTCCGGCACCCAGAGCCCTGAGCTACGCCAGTAGTTCCCCTATTAGAGGAGCTAGAAACGTCTAACCCAGCTCCTGGGCCCCCCAATTGCCCGTTGTCGGTGGTGAGATAGGATGCCGGCAGCTAACCTGTGGTATCCAGCAGAGCCAGAGGGCCAGGCACAGGCGGCTGGAGCGGCTGCATTCCCGAAATGCCCTCCGCGGGGAGGGCAGCGCTCTGAGGCCGCCACTGCTCCTTCTGTCTGGTTAGGTTTCAGGAGGCCCAGGAGCAGCCCCAAGAAGCGCAGCCCTGGATCCGCTGCCCTCTACTCCACGGACACTCTTTCCTACCTCTCCTTCTGTCTTCCTCCCTCCTCTGGTCATCTCCCCTCTCCCTCCACCGCCACCCCTCTGCCCCCTCCATCTCCTACACCTCCCTTCCTCCCTCTTTGGTCCTGGTGCCTGTGGCTCCTCCTCCGTTTTCTCTCCTCCTCCCTTCCCTTCCCTCTCCCCCTCCCCTTCCTCCTCCCTCTCTTCTCGTTCCCTTCCAGTCTCCAGCCCTTGGAAATCAGAGTCTAGGAAAGGACCCTGAGCTTCCTCTGCCAGAGATGGAAGACAGACCCACTGAGGAGGAATGTTCCTAGAGAAATACTGTGGGCTGCTGGCCTGAGCCCAGCCCTCCATCAGAGGTGGCCACTGACCAAGAACTGGATGGCCCAGATGGAGAGAAACGCAGCAGGTGCAGACCAGGGATTCTACACAGGTGCTGGAAAGGACTCAGCTCCTGGCTTCTTCAGACCCCGGTGAGCTGAGCCCTCCCACATCAATCATTAAGAAAATGCTCCTGGCGTGATTCCGTCCTGCGTGTCTGTTCTGCGGAGCAGTGGGCAGTTTCCTCCGTCCGACTTCTTTCACATCGAAGTGTGCACCTCCACCTCATGGAAGACTCGATGGACATGGACCTGAGCCCTCTCAGGCCTCAGAACTACCTTTTCGGCTGTGAACTAAAAGCTGACAAGGATTATCACTTTAAGGTGGATAATGATGAGAATGAGCACCAGTTATCACTAAGAATGGTTAGTTTAGGGGCAGGGGCAAAAGACGAATTGCACATCGTAGAGGCAGAAGCAATGAACTATGAAGGCAGTCCAGTTAAAGTGACACTGGCAACTTTGAAAATGTCTGTACAACCAACAGTTTCTCTTGGGGGCTTTGAAATTACACCACCTGTGGTCTTAAGGTTGAAGTGTGGTTCAGGGCCTGTGCACATCAGTGGACAGCACCTAGTAGCTGTAGAGGAAGATGCAGAGTCAGAAGATGAAGATGAGGAGGATGTAAAACTTTTAAGTGTGTCTGGAAAACGATCTGCTCCTGGAGGTGGTAACAAGGTTCCGCAGAAAAAAGTAAAACTTGATGAGGATGATGAGGATGATGACGAAGATGATGATGAAGATGATGATGATTTTGATGATGAGGAAGCTGAAGAAAAAGTTCCAGTGAAGAAATATGTACAAGATACCCCAGCCAAAAATGCACAAAAATCAAACCAAAATGGAAAAGACTTAAAACCATCAACACCAAGATCAAAGGGTCAAGAGTCTTTCAAAAAACAGGAAAAGACTCCTAAAACACCAAAAGGACCTAGTTCTGTAGAAGACATTAAGGCAAAAATGCAAGCAAGTATAGAAAAAGGTGGTTCTCTTCCCAAAGTGGAAGCCAAGTTCATTAATTATGTGAAGAATTGCTTCCGGATGACTGACCAGGAGGCTGTTCAAGATCTCTGGCAGTGGAGGAAGTCTCTTTAAGAAAATGGTTTAAATAGTTTGAAATAATTCCGTCTTACTTAATTTCTTTAACAGTTGATATATCTGGCTGTCCTTTTGATAATGTAAAGTGAGAACTTTCCCTACTGTGTTTGATAAATGTTGTCCAGGTTCCATTGCCAAGAATGTGTTGTCTAAAATGCCTGCTTAGTTTTCAAGGATGGAACCCCACCTTTTACTTGGTTTTAAGTATGTATGGAATGTTATGATAGGACATAGTCATAGTGGTGGTCAGATGTGGAAATGGTAGGGAGACAAATATACATGTAAAATAAACTCAGTATTTTAATAAAGTAAAAAAAAAAATGCTCTGCAGATGTGCCCATGAGGGATAGGATGGAGGTGTGTTCTCAACGGAGGTTTTTTTCCAGGTTACTGTAGCTCTGTAGCTTGTGTCAAGTTGAAAAAGATAATAAAAATTAAAATAAAATAAACAAGACTGGGTGCCATGCACAGCAGCAGTAGGAGAAAGTAAGTCTTTTAGAGAATATGAAGGTATTGTTAAAACTATTTTGAGAATCAGGAGTATAGCACTCCATGATAGAGAGTTCACATGCTCCATGGTAGAGAGGGCTTACGTGGCACGAATGGCATGCAGAAGGCCACAGGCTTGACTCCCTACCTGCAAAAAAATAGAGACAAGGGAAGAAGGAAGGGGGTGCTTGAGAGGGTGATGGAAATCGACCTCTCCTCCCCGAGGAAGGCACTTGAATGCTGTGTCCTTAGTGAGACACAGTTGAGGACCATTAGGTCATTTGGGGCAGGCTGAGGGAAGGCTGCTGTGGGAAGGAGGGGCGGGGCTGTAAGAAACGAGAGAGTGGGGGCTGGAGAGATGGCTCAGAGGTTAAGAGCACCGACTGCTCTTCCAGAGGTCCTGAGTTCAATTCCCAGCAACCACATGGTGGCTCACAACCATCTGTAATGAGATCTGGTGCCCTCTTCTGGCCTGCAGGGATATGTGCAGGCAGAATACTGTATGCATAATAAATAAATATATCTTTAAAAAAAAAAGAAAAGAAAAGAAACGAGAGAGTGGACAGGGCATAGCCCAGGTAGGTTTCTAGTAGACAGTGGACATAGCCCAGGTAGGTTTCTAGTAGAAGGTGGACATAGCCCAGGTAGGTTTCTATCGCTTCACTAAAGAGGCTATGACCAAAAGCGGCTCGGCGAGGAAAGAGCTTCTTGGGCTGCTGTGTCCGACCACAGTCCATCATTGGAAGAGGCCGAGGCAGGAACTGAAGCAGAGACCACGGAGGAACTCTGCTTGCTGGCCTGCTAACAGTGGAGAGGACTTAGTGCATCCACAGTGAGGGGGCGGGATGCCTGTACAACCACTCAGCGAGCGATATTCAGGCGTGCTGATGATAATCCCACAAACCAGCACGGCTTTAAGAGTAGCCCAGGAACAGACCCTTAGCAAGTCCTTCGGAGGAGCTGCGGTTCTACACTTCTGGTGATGCCAGAATCATCCAGTCTTTTTAAATTACTCTTGGGTTGAGGCAGAGCACCCCCGGGAAGTGCAGCCTCTGCTGGGAACTCCCGCTGTCCTCATTGATACCCACTGAGACACAGAAAAACGGGTGCCCACAAATGCTTTTCGTGGGCTCTGACAGCCGCACAGATGGTCCCAAACAGAATATCCATCACCAGGGAAGAAAGAAGCCAAGCCAGCCAGGGAAATCCCAGGGCACCCAAAGCACAGGCGTCGTACAGCTCAATCTGAATAGATATCAGAGAGAGACCCGGGGAGAGTGAAATCTCCTACAACCACAGTGACTGCCGAGCAGTGTCTGACCTCTCAGTACTCTCCTGAGCCTCCATCTTGCTCTAAACATTCTCCCCGTGCCGGGAGGCATAGCCGTGAACAAAGCAGATGAAGATGCTGGTGTACGGTGATAAGGTGCGTCTCCAAGGGCTCGGACATTGGCAGCTTGGAGAAGGTCCCCATGCCAGAGAGTGCAGAACTAGCATGTGAGAAACTAAAAGGTCTGGGACCCTTTTCTAAGGAATGTGGGGGGCTCTGGGGTTTGTTTAGGCCACTGAGAGGCCGCTGTAGGAGCCGAGACCTATGTTAGGAGGTTCAGGATCCAGTGCACCTTGACAGTGGCCTGACCAAGATAGAGATACACAGAGGAGGAGACATGGCTAGGTCAGAGACACACCGCGCCGGTGTGAGACTTTAAAGGATGCTGTAACCAGCACGTGACTTACAGGGACATCGAAGCCAGTACATAACCACCAGGGATGCTGCGGCTGGTAAAGGCCTGTGCACTGAGGCTGGTTTGTGACTACCAGAAACACGGAGGCCAGTACATAACCAGTAACAGGGACTCTTCCATCAGTCTTCTAGCACCTTAGGTGCTGGGGCCAGTACTAAATGCCATTGAGTGTGCCTATTGATACGAATGTCATGAATTAAGCTGAGAACGATGTCTCAAACCTGCAATCCCAGTACTCTGAAGGCTGAGGAAAGAATAGGTCCATGAGTTTGAGGCTTGCCTGAGCTGCAGGGAGAAACCTTGCCTAGTATTTGTGTCAGGGTACAGAGAAGTCTGTGGTACCTATGCATCAACACACTCATGCTATTTGGAAGGTTTCTGTGAGGTGTTTTTAATTTGTTTTTTGAGGCAAAGCACAGAGCAGAGCAATTTCCAGTCCCTAAAAACAATTAAAAACAAGAACAGTTCGGGAACTCCTACAGAGCCTCTTCCCAGATCACCAATTGTTGACAGGATGAGGAGGGAGGCGGCTTATTTTGTCCTGGGGAGCTGGGCCCTGGGTGCTGTCCCCTCCCAACACCAGACCCGTAGCAGCTATTCTGTGTGCCAGTTTCCACAGAGCCAGCCAAAGCCTTTGCAGGAAGAGAAATGTTCCTGGTGAATGTGAGGAGGTTGAAAGGGGTTTCCAACTGTGTGCATGGGTCAGGCCAGGCATACCCTTCCCAGCAGCCCAGTCTTCCTTCATCTGCTACCCATGGGCATGAACTGGCTAACTCTCCAAGGACCTCTGGTGTCTAAGCCGCCTAGGATGTGGGGGGATGGGGAGCTCCCTCCCTGTGGAGGAAATCGAGGCAGCAGCAGCAGCAGACAGGCAAGGTGGGTGCCTTTGTTCTGAGTGCTGGTTGCTCAGACCTGGCTAGGAGCTAGTCACTACAAGCAGAGAGATGCCCCTGCTTGGCCCTAAAGGATCCCAGACCCTGGTAGGGATGCAGATGTGGAGACAGATGGCCTCTAAAGAGATACCGGGCATGTTTCCAGCTCAGCCAACAGAGGACAGGGAACAGGCAGGTGCCACATGCAGCTGCAGGAACCAGGCAGGCTCTGGCAGGGGCCTGGGGCTGGTGCTAACAGGAGCTTGCCCAGGGGGGTCTGTGGACACCAGATGCCCGGTTGCCCTGGTCCAAACTACAGGAAGTGGGAGACATGCCAAGTATTTTACAAAATTGGCCACAATCTGACTGTTCTGAGTCTAAAGGGTTGTGTATACACATTAGCAACACAGCTCGGTATAACTAAGTTTGAGGATGTCTGTTGCAGGCCGTGGCTGAGTTCCTTAGTGGTCTTAGGAGTCCTTCTCTTGAAGACTGCAATGAGGTGTGTGTCTGAGCACTTCTAAAAGCTTCCTTTGGGGAGAGGTGATTGACATACAACAAACTGTACTTTTTTTGAAATGGAAAATTAATAGATATTTTTAAAATACATTTATTTATATACGCGCATACATGCATCTATACATGCACGTGCATGCCTGTACATGTGCCGTGTCATGAGTGTGGTGGTCATAGGATGGCTTGTGGGGGTTGATTCTCTCTTCCCACCACCTGGGGCTTCGAACTCAGGTCACCAGGTTTGGTGACAAGCTCCTTCACCTGCTGAGCCATGTCTCTGGCCCCATGTCACAGACTTTGACATATACATCCACAAAATCACCAGTACAGTCACGACGGGGAACACATGTTCCCTACTCTAGAGGCAGTGTGAGCCTGTGGAGGGGGAGACCTAAACAACAAGGCTGACCAGAGTCTCATGCGATAGCCAGCTTTATTCGGAGCATCAGACAATCTGTGCTCTGAGGGTTAAGAGTCACCTCAGTAAAGTGTACAATCCCAAGGACAAGCCACACGTGGCCAAAACATGCTTTTCCATAGACGCGTATGAAGAGCAGCAGCTGAAATAAACTCACTCCTGTCCACTACACCTGGGAGGGGTGTGAAAACACACTCCAAGAACAATTCTGGGTTCTGAAGACACAGAGATCACAAGACTCGTATCTTATTTTCTTGGAGTTTTCTCACAAGCACTCAGAAATCTCCTCACAAGACTCTGTTCTTGGACCATGTTCTGACACCCATCCACTGTAGCTGTCTTGGTAAGAAGGAGGATAGCTCAAAAATAAGTTCTTGTGCTATCCGAGTATTAAGTCAATAGACCCCACAGGTTAAAATTTCCCTGAGAATCTGGTGTGGATGGAAGGGAAAGGCTGGAGCCCTGAAGCCAGCCAGAGAAGGAACTTTCCTCCCAGGAAGAGACCTCATGCCGTTCTGACAACTTAACAGACCATCTCTCAGGACAGAGCAGAGCTGAGACCACGATGGGCCAATAATGAGTATCGGACCAGGGCTACTGAGTGATTCACCTCATACCCTCTCGATAAACCTAAACCTCATATCAGTACCCAGAAGACAGACTTGAGGTCATTGGACATACTGATTTGTTTCTCTTCCTGCTGTGGCCACATTGAATAAACCCTTTTCTGCTTTTCACATCCCTTATTTCTGTAATTGCTATGCTGGAGACGGGAGCCAAACCGTGCTGGCTGGGATGCCAGAGCCCAGGTTTGCACCCTCTAAACACCAGTAACGCTGTCCCTCCATGTTTTCCTGGCTTTCTTTTGAACCCCCACACAGCCCCTCCCTCCCTGGTAACTCAGCACAGTGCAGCGTTTTAGAAGTCATCGCAATGTGCTTTTTGCTGTGGTTTCTTCCACTCAGGGCTCAGAGCTGAAACCCACACATGCAGTGACTGCCTCCAATTGGACTGTGTCATTCTGTGGCAATGAGTCCATCCGTTCATTCAGAGGCCACTTGGGCATTCAGTAAGGTCAGGCTGTTCAATGCAGAACTTCCAGGAATAGCTCCCATCATGGGGATGAGTACTCTCACTTGTCTTGGTGGGTGGACTTGGTTGGTTGGAATATGTAGAGATAACCTAACCTCACACAACTGCGTAGCTGGACAATGAAGGGACATTTTAAGAACCTTTTCACAATGTGGTGGATGTTGATGACAGTTGTTCCAGATGTTAGTTGGACTGAACTGAGGGATACCATCATAACTCCAAGGACTTATTTATGGGTGTGTCTGGGAAGGTGTCCTCAGGGAAATTAGAGTAGGGGGGGAGAGACCTCTACCGTTGGTCATGGTGTACAGTGCACAGGATTTGCTGGTAAATGGCTATACTGTTTTCATGTGCTTATGTGGTGATGTATTGGGTATCAAATAAAGCTTGCCTGAGGATCAGAGGA
This sequence comes from Peromyscus maniculatus bairdii, assembly GCF_049852395.1. Taxonomy (NCBI): domain Eukaryota; kingdom Metazoa; phylum Chordata; class Mammalia; order Rodentia; family Cricetidae; genus Peromyscus; species Peromyscus maniculatus. Next base: position 57,348,324 of record NC_134868.1, read on the forward strand.
CAGAGCCAGCCACTAGATTAAACATATAGGCCAGGCAGTGGTGGCACACACCTTTAATCCTAGCACTTGGGAGGCAGAGGATCTCTGTGAGTTCAAAGCCACCCTGGACTACATGAGATTGACTCAGTCTAGGAGAGAAACAGAGCCAGGCAGTGGTGGCACACACCTTGAATCCCAGTACTTGGGAGTCACACGCCTTTAATCCCAGCACTTGAGATCTCATGCCTTTGCTACCAGTATTTGGGAAGCACACACACCATTTTAATCCCAGCACTAGGAAGGAAGTGAAATGGCTGGGCAGAGAAAGACATATAAGGTGTGAGGAGACAGGAACTAGAGGCCTTTTCGGCTGAGGACTCGGAGGCTTTCAGTCAGAGGATTCATGGAGATAGGATCTCGCCTTCCATTCGGCCTAAGGATTCAGTAGTGGTGAGAAGTTTCTGTGGTGACTTATTCCTTTGTCTCTTTGATTTTTCAGCAATTACCCCAATATCTGGCTCTGAGTTTTTTATTATAAGACCTTCTAGAATTCATGCAACATGTTTATCACGCGGCTTGCTATTTTAGGACCCGTCCTTCTACCTATATGAAAAGTTAACTGTACAGAAAACCATCGCGCTCTGCAGCAGGATCCTCCTCCGGCTCCCTCATGCCGCCTTACTGCTCAAGGCCCAGGCCTGGCTGTAGCAGGCTTAACTCCACGGGGAGCAATAGTCTGGAATCTGGGTATTTTTAAAATATAATCTAATTTCGATTCCCCAGCAAGCAATCGTGAGAGATGACGAAATCTGCCTTCTGCTGGCCTGAAGACCATCAGAGAGACCTGCAAATTGCTTTGACATTTGGAAGGTAACTAGGCAGTTATGACAGGCACCCACTTCCTCACCAGCCCCAGATTCCTTCCTGTTTGCAGCCAAGTATTTACCACAGCCTCAGGTTTCCTGCCTGGACTTCCTTTCAGTGCTCTTGGGCTCAAATGTTGCCTCAAGAACAAGCCTCCCAGCAGCTCCCACACCCAGGAGCGTTCATTAAAGCCACCCTGCCTTCAGAAGGCTCTAGGAACTGTAGAGTCAGAAGCAGACAGGGCTGGCCCTGATCGAGTACCTATTGTGTGCCTCACAGAGTGACGATACTTTCCACATACTGCCATTTAATCCTCACAGATGCCATGGGCTTGTCGCAGATGGGGAAACCGAGGCATTGAATAAACTTTCCCAAGGCAAATGGTTGGTCGGTGGGAGAAACAATACACACATCAGGTAGGTCTGATTTCAAAACGCAACTGTGTCTTCTGAGAGGGAAAACATGCACTCCCCTGAATCTCGATCTTTAGTCCAGCTTTGACTCAGCCACCCAGCCGAGTATTTATTGATTTCATCTCTGTGCAACAGAGTGGGAGAGTGGCAACGAAAAGCCACACAGAACTTCCCTTGAAGGACTTAGCAGTGGTGGTGCACGCCTTTAGTCCCAGCACTCGGGAGGCAGAGGCAGGCGGATCTCTGTGAGTTCGAGGCCAGCCTGGGCTACAGAGTGAGATCCAGGACAGGCACAAAAACTACAGAGAGAAACCCTGTCTCAAAAAAAAAAAAAAGAACAGTTACAATTATAGCAGAGCAGAGGGGACCAAAGCAGCTCATTCAGGGAGTCCCACACTTGCCACCCAATCTTGGGGTGATCAAGAGCTCAGTGGGTAACTCACCTTTTGGCTGGTCACGTGGGGCCGGGCTGGTGCCCAGAGCAAGGGAGAGTACATGAATGGTTCCTGGAAGCAAGTTGGACTCCGTACGCAGCCAGACCCATGGTGCCTGCTTTTCTGGCAGAAGGACCAGGGTAGAAGCAGAGACTCACAAGATCAGGCTTGCCTCGGGCCTGATGAGTGGAGCCGAGCAGGCAGAGCCCACAGGCAGAGAGAGCTGTGTCACGGCACCATGCTCTCAGGCTCTGGGCTGTGGCAACACTTCCCAGGGGTCTCTTCTTGCCTTTCTTCTTCACTGCAGGGTTTTCCTAGAAGAGCATCCCCCCCTGACCTGGGTCCTGTCTGGCATGTGAAGATGGTGGGGGCTTGGGCTTGGCATTGGCACACAAGCTTCAGTCTGACTGTTGTGGGTCTCCCACACAGGTGTACACTGCTCACACACAGGCTCACGTGCGGATCAGAATGCACACACACACACAGGCTGCTCACACAGGCTCACATGCATATCAGAATGCACACACTCAGACTACTCACACACAGGCTCACATGTATTCGGAATGCACACACTCAGATTGCTCACACACAGGCTCACATGCATATCAGAATGCACATGCTTGTGTTGCTCTCACACAGACTCACATGTGTATCAGAATGCACACGCTCACACTGCTCACACACATATCAGAATGCACACACTCACACTGCTCACACACAGGCTCACATGCATATCAGAAGGCACACGCTCACACTGCTCGCACATAAGACTGGCTCTTAGTTCCAGGTCTGCATAGAGATGTGTCTCAGCGGCAGGTGACCGCTGGGCAGAGGCACATCTGGCATGATCCACACATTTCCCCTGATCTCCACCTGAGATCGGGGGGCTTTATGTGACCTCCTCCACTCCTGCTGTTGTGGCTGAGCCTCTCTGTCCCTGTCCTCAGCACCTCTCCTCAACTCCAGGAGTCTCCTTCCTGGTTTTTAAAAGGCTGTCACTGCCCAGGAATCCTTGCCTTCCTTCTTTTCACTGTTCATCTCTGCTCTGGCTTTAGGCTGTGGAGAAACCAAAAAGGCGAAGACTTTGAAAATGTCCCCTGTCCCCCTGCTGAAACTCCTCTCTGATCTATAAGCCTCACAGTAATGAAGTGCCCTGTGTCGAGTCCGGCTGGCCATGCAGCCTGCTCACTGGCAGGTGTGTAGGGAGGTCTTCTGGTCACACCAGGAGGAGGGAGCTGGCCTAGGTGTCCAGGAAGGCCAGAGTGCTGAGCCTCAAGGTTTATCTTTCATGATTAAAAGAGGATGACAACTATGAGTCCTATAATCAGAGCAGATCTACTGAGAGGTACATTCACCTCATTTCTTCTCTTCTCAGATGGACTCTGGATCAAGAGATACTCAATAATGTGCTGGAGGAACCCATTAAACTTCCCCCAGACTCTGGGTTAGCCTCTACCACCTGCTGGGTAAGTACATTTAGAGGCCAGCACGCTGAGTGAGCCTTCACCTACGTGGCTCACACTGGTCAGATTGCTAAGGCCCCCACTGATTTAGGAGACAGGTGACAACGGGGCCCTAAACAAGGATACAGGCTTCACCTGCCCTCAGCATCAGCCACAAAACTTGTGGTCAAGCCGGGCGGTGGTGGCGCACACTTTTAATCCCAGCACCCAGGAGGCAGAGGCAGGCAGATCTCTGTGAGTTCAAGGCCAGCCTGGTCTACTGAGTGAGTTCCTGGACAGGCTCCAAAGGTACACAGAGAAACCCTGTCTCGAAAACAGAAAACAAATCCTTGTAGTCACCTTCCCCAGCCTCGTCTACAGTTTGGCTTTCCCAGCATCTGTTTGGATGGAATGGCCAGGGCCCTGTGTCATCTGCCGGCTCAGGGCTGGGGAACTGGGTAGTGCTGACACACACACACACCCTCCTGAAACTAAATAGCCCATGAAATGAAGCTGGAGATGAATAATGTAGACCGAACATAGGGAGACAGAAGCGGCCACCCTCCTGCATGGACAGGTGGGAAGTGAGCTCAGAAAGGAGATGTTCTCAGAGACATGAATTTTTAAAATTAATAATATTCAGAGCCCTGCTGAGAAGGATTTTGCAGCTGTGATACATGATAGCATTCACTCTGGCTAAAGGTCACATGGGAGTCTCTAGTGACTCACATTTCCACAGGACACACAACACCCCACTCTCATCCCATCCCACTGAATGGGGTCTTTCCCGGCAACCACCGTCTCCTGGTTTAGCCAAAAGGTCTACGAAGCACCGTGTGCAGCAGCCCTGCCCCACAGCTGAAAGGAGAGAACACAGGTACCGGCCATCGGGAAACAAGACCCAGCTACTCCCTGGGCCTGGGTGCCCAGAGCCTATCAAATATCGACCTGCCGAGGAGGACAGACTTGGACAATGGAGGAGCAGCGGGTGCCAGTGCTGTTTACACCCTGCGCCATGATCCTGCTTAGGACCCTAGCCCACTGGTCTTGGCAACGACTAGGTAACCTTAGGAAAGCATTGCTGTGTAGCTATGGCTTTCGAGTTGGTTTTTAAAACACCAGATAAAACTCTGTCTTGAATGTTTTCACATTTATTTTCAACATCATGTCTTCAAGGATGTCTTCCTTCCTGCCTTCCTTCCAGGAGCTGTGACACCTGACCCCTGGTGGAGCATGGTGCACGGGTTTGAGCAAACCAGACAGACTCTCATATGACAGAACGGGGTGCAGTATGATGGCACAACATTCTTTGGGCCTTGTTTCAGTGGAGCTCATGTCCAGGATGGTATGTATCTGACAGACCCAGAAAGGATGTCAACTAATGAAAAATCAGCGATGTGCCACAACGGAACAATCCCATGGGGAGACTGACGTGCTAATACCACCCATATTTGGCTCGCAGGAAAGAAACCCAACCTTACCCCCAGTTCCTTCGATGGGGACCTGGCTATGCCCAGGCTGGATACCATCCTGAGCACTTAGGCCTTTCTTCTTCTCCTCCAGTCTTCCCCAGCCAAAGCCAGGATCCCTCGGCCCAGCCACAGGGATGGGATGCCTGCTTTGCAGACTCTACTGTCCAGAGAGCCCCTGCTGACAGATCTGTCAGCAGCCTTCTGCTCCTGGTGCTACCCAGTCGGGGACAGCTGCTTCAAGGCAAAGGGATGAGGGTAGCAGAAGGCAGTCCCCAAGTTTCCAGGGCCGTGTGGTCACAGGTATAGCCCCTGTTGCTTTAATGAAGTCTGTGGTGGGAGCCGTGGGAAGCCCCATCATCTACGGTTACAGCTTGTCAGTTTGGGGACATCCACAGTGTGTTTCCTTTCTGTTCGCCTCAGGGATTTGATCAGCTGAATTCAACAGATATACTCACGGATACATATGACATCATCTGCATAATATTGACATTATCTGCATAATAAAGACAGTGCCAGAGTGTGACACGTTCCTAGTGCTGAATATTTTCAGTGCTGTCAAATCAAATAGCTACATATCCATCCTGCCAAAAGGAGACAAATAGAGCCGTTCCAAAGACACACACACACACACACACACACACACACACTCACAGATGCACACAGATGGAGCACATGTGTCAGTGTGTCATGGGTAGATTGGTAAATGAAAAAAAAAAGAAAGAAAGAAAAGGAAAGGACATGACTGCTCCTGGGTACGATGGAGGAGAGAGTTTATTATAGATATGTGGGAGGGCATAGTCAGAGTTAGGGACATCTGGGAGAGTCCAGAGTGGACAGGACCAGACTGAACTGTGTCATGTGAGGAGAGGGGGGAGGGACAGGGAGATAGGAGACAGGGGAACCAGGTGCCGCAGCCAGGAGGCCCCAAGGAACAAAGAGAGCGGGAACCAAAGCGGTTGGATTATATAGGGAAGGGCAGCTGAGGAAGGGTAGCCCAGTAGGGGGTGCAGTATGCCAGCCAGGAGGACCCTGTAACAGGCAGGAACTGAGGGATGCCAGGAGAACCTGGCAGCCAGGTCCGTTTTGATATGTTAAATAAGGCCCAGGTTTGAAACCGAACAGTTTGCATGACTGGAAAAGATAGCACAGAAGAGAGACCGGAAATAGCTGGGTGATGCTTTTGCATGTTAGGGATTTGGTCTGGACCAACCAAATGCAGATCATGACTAGCTAACAACTGGTGAGTTCAGTGCATTGGCCACAGTTAAGAAATAACTGACAGCCACAAAATACCAAGTGTCCCTCATCCCTTCAGCTTCCCATGGGACAAGCTGCCAGCCCCTCTCCTCCCTGGATGATTTCCAATGGATGGGAGCTGATGGAGAAACATCCCCTGGAGGTGTTGGTGGTCTGGGCTCACTTGCATGCACTGAGGGATGAGTGTCCAATCAGCTTGTATGACACCCAGCTCTGATCCAGCCCTTTCTGAACCACAATCTACCTTAGAACCACTTCATGGGTGTCTTGATGACTCCTCTATTGCCATGACAAAACGCTATGACCAAGGCAACCTTTAAAACATTTCATTTGGGGCTCACAGTTCCAGAGGATTAGCGTCCGTGGTCGTCACAGAGTGGAGCATGGCATCAAGCAGGCAGACATGGTGCTGGGGAAGTAGCTGAGAGCTTACATCTGATCCACAAACACGCAGTGGGAGAGAAAGAGAGCTAACTGGGAATGGTGTGGGCTTCTCAAAGTCCATCCCCAGTGACACACCTCCTCCAACAAGGCCACACCCCCTAATCCTTCCCAAACAGTTCCAATGGGAAGCTAAGCATTCAAATATATGCATCTATGGGGCTGTTCTCATTCAAAGCACCGCAGTGGGGCTTTAAAAAATTCCATGTGCTAGCCGGGCGGTGGTGGCGCGTGCCTTTAATCCCAGCACTTGGGAGGCAGAGCCAGGCGGATCTCTGTGAGTTCAAGGTCAGCCTGGGCTACCAAGTGAGTCCCAGGAAAGGTGCAAAGCTACACAGAGAAACCCTGTCTTAAAAAACCAAAAAAAAAAAAAAAAAAAAAAATTCCATGTGCCCAGACCAACTAAGTCAGTCATGGGAAAGCATGGCTGTTTCTAGAACCTGACTGTGACTTCCTTGTACCAGCTGTTGAAGGTCTACTGACAGGCCCCTCAGATCTTTCCTGAGAAGTGGGCTTTCTATCATGGCCACCTAGCAGATTTGGCCTTGGCCTCAGCCCCCATCACAAACCTCTTTCCTTGCTTCTCTCCACTTTGCCTGACACTCTAGAGAATTTGTGTGTTACTTTGACATCGGCCATATCCCACAGAAGCAGCCACCATGAGTGGGGTTTTTCTCTACTCAGCCTGGGCCAGGGCCTGGGCTAGGCACTGCCCGGTGACAGGATTGGTAAGTGCTGCTGGTGGAGAGCAGAGATTGGCACAGGATGATTTCCCTGGCAATGAGCTCAGCAAACCTTTCTCCACCTGTCTCATGGGTATGTGGACACCCCACCCTGAAAGTCCCCTTCCCGGGTTCCAGGGGACACCTCCATCCTTCCTCACACCCTTCTTCATGTCCCACCTATCTTGGGTTAGCAGCAAGGTCTGTTCTATTCTCCATCTTGTGAATTTTTTCCAAACTCTGGGAGCTGAAGAAATACACACATGCAGATACCTGACATCAATGAGCTCCCAAAACCTGACACTTACCCGAAGGATCCAGGGCCACACCGGGGCCAAGGAATAGGAAGCAGCGCCAACTTTCTTTAGAAATGTCATTATTTGCCCACACCTCCCCCTCTGCAGAGTCCTGTCAACTGTCCTCACTCACACCACTCAGGGGTTTAGCTGCACTTACTTGAAGAAGTGCAAAAAGTGTGGGTCTCAGTCAGTGTTCTATTGCTGTGAAGAGACACCATGACCACGGCAGCTTTAATAAAGGAAAAGATTTAATTGAAGCTTGCTCACAATTGCAGCGGTTCAGTCCACTGTCATCACGGCGGGTAGCATAGCGGCACACAGGCAGACGTGGTGCTGGAGGAGGAACTGAGAGCTCTGCATCCTGATCCACAGGCGGCAGGAAGAGAGAGACCCTGGGCCTGCCTTGAGCATCTGAAACCCCAAAGCCCACCCCCAGGAACACACTTCCTCTAACAAGACCACACTCACTCCCAATCTCTCTCAAGTAGAGCTACTACTGTCTAATGGCCAAGCATTCAAATATTTGAATCTATGGGGGTCATTCCTATTCACACCACCACACTCCACTCCCTGACCCCCAAAGGCTTGTAGCTATATTATAGTACAAAAATGCATTCAGTCCAACTTCAAAAGTCCCCATAGTCTATCACAGTTTCAACACTGTTTAAAAGTCCAAAGTGTCTTCTGAGACTCATGGCAATCTCTTAAGTATAAGCCCCTGTAAAATAAAAGTCAAAAAGCAGATCACATACTTCCAACATACAATGGCACAGGATATACATTACCAGTCTAAAACACAAAGAAGGGACCATAGTGAGGAAACACTGGACCAAAGCAAGACCAAAAATCAGCAGGTCAAACTCTAGACTCCCCATACCCACGTCTGATGTCAAAGTGCTCTTCAGATCTCTAACTCCCTTCAGATTTGTTGACTGCAGCACACTTCTCTCCCTTGGGCTGGTTCCATTCCCTGTTAGCAGCTCTCCTCGGCAGGTATTCCACAGCTCTGGCATCTTCAACATCTTGGGGTTTCCAAGGCAATCCAGGCTTCTCCTTCATAGCTTCAGGCAATGGCTTCTCTGGGCCTCCATACAGGGACATCCTTGACAGCCTGGCCTCAGCAGCTTTCCTTAGTCTCACAGGGAGATTCCACACCCCTTTCTTCTATCCTTGACTCTAAAGCCAAACCATGTGGCAGAAGCTGCCAAGATCTGCTGCTTGCTAGAGCTGGAACATGGCCCCCCCTATTCAGTTACATCTGCATCTGTTTTCTGTTGATTGTTTCCTTTACTTCTTAAGATTTTGTTAATTCCTTTTCACAAATTGGAAGCTTAACTGAGTAGAGTCTTGCTCTGAGATCACCACTCCCGTTATTCCATTTAGCATCAGACTTTTCTTAAATCTGTCTATCTCCTTGAGCACAAGACTTAGCTCCATTCCACTTTTCCTGGCGTCCCTTTTTCTCCTCAAACTGTACGTTTTGTATTTTTCCTTGCTCAATTTGCTCTTTTTCATTATAGAGTTGCATAAGAGTGGCCACTAGTAACCACATGATATTCTCAATAATAGGCTGTTTTAAAATCTTTTCTGCCAATGTCGTTAATCCAAAACTCTTATATTTAGCATCAGGCAGCCACATTCTTCACAAAAACATCCCAAGAACAGTCTCTAGGCCACTTACTAAGATTCTCCTCTGAAACCTTTTGAGCCAGGCCATCATAACCTACGTTGTTCTCAGCCCCTCTGTCTTCCATGCTCCTCCTAGCATGGCCCATTAAACCTCAAAAGCATTCAAATGCTCTCCTAGTCCAACGTCCCAAAGTCCACATTCTGCCAACAAGCAGTATGGCCAGGCCTGTCACAGCAATACCCAGCTCCCTGGTACCAATTTATGTCTTAGTGTTCTCTTGCTGTGAAGAGACACCAAGACCATGGCAACTCTTATAAAGCAAAACATTTAATTGGAGCTTGCTTACAGTTTCAGAGGTCTAGTTCTTTATCATCATGGCAGGAAGCATGGCGGCATGCAGGCAGGCATGGTGCTGGAGAAATAGCTGAGAGTTCTACATCTGGATCAGCAGGCAACAGGAAGAGAGAGACACTGGGCCTGGCTTGAGCATTTGAATCTTTAAAGCCTACCTCCAGGGGGAAAAAAAAACAAACAAACCACTTCCTCTAACAAGGCCACACCCACTCCAACAAGGCCACACCTCCTAATCCCTGTCAAGTAACTCCTCTCCCTAATGATGAAGCATTCATATCTATGAGCCTATGGGGGCCATTCCTTTTCAAACCACTACAGTGTGTGTTTATACCATTCTTGTCTAGAACCAGAAGTCTACGTTGTTTGGTAAAATTCTAAAGTTGACAGTTCACTTTCTATTGCTATAACAAACCACAGACAGGGTAATTTATGAGGAGGTTTATTTAGCCCACAGTTTTGGAAGCTGGAAAGCCAAGATGAGTGGCCCCATTTGTTTGGCTTCTGGTGATGGCACAGTGGACTCACAGAGAGAATATGTAGACAGCCAGGAAGCCAGGGGGCTCAGGGTTAGACCCACGCCCATAGAGGAATCCACTCTCTTACAGCCCAGACAGAACCCCACAGAAATAGCTAAGCCTTTCCAAAGAACTCCCACAAAAGACCAGCTCCTTTCCTCTACCTTTGAAAGGCCCCACTACTACCCACACTACCTCACAGGAGATACAGACCTTGGGGCATGCACAAAACCTTCATCAAACCATAGCTGAGGACTCGGGTGCTTAGCCTCCCAGACCACTTGTGACGTGATTTGGGGTTTGGAAAATCTGCTGGAGAGGGCCTGCTGGAGAATTTCATCATCCTTGATAATTATTCCTATAATTATCAATAAAATCCAAAAAAAGGAATGAAGTCCAAACCCAGTTTGAATATGCGGCAAAAGCTGACACAGCCCTACTGTTCATGGTGGGTTCCTGCCTTTCACTAGATGACCTCCAACTCCCAGAGTCCTCTCTGTCTCATCTAAAGTGCCTCCTCTACCAGGTCCCTTCTGAGGGTGAAGAATTACTAGAGCCATTGCAGAAATGAATCTCACCGCAGCTGTATATCTCTGAGTGGTCAAACGTGAAACAGTTCACAGCATGCTGGCGACCTGGTTACAAGACAGCCTGTATCTTACAGGGCTCCCAGGTAGGCTTCTAGTCCGAGAGATGTCTCCTCATCTTGAGGATAAAAAGGTCCTTTCCTGTAGAGTCCCTAGAGGCCTGTAGAGGCCTGTGTAGCAGCGTCCATGACATCTTTCAACTGGTGATGGTCCTCTGCTAGCTGTTTTCCTGGGAGATTATAACCAAGACGGCCGGCAGCTGTCAGAATCAGAGTGGGTAAGTTGCAGCTCCCTGGAGTCAGCGTCCAAGCAAGACCTGAGCTCTAGGACCTAGGAGTTTATAAGCTCTGGGGATGAGGAGGGACAGTGGGAATGGGGGAAACTCTTTAGGCCAAAAGGTCACTATCCCTGAGAGAACACCTACAGTGGAGGTCCCCTAAAATGGTCAAAGAAATCTTTAGGACAGGAGTTGGCTAAAATCTCCACCCAGCGAGCACAGAGCCAGCAATCCATCCTTTACTCAGCACCCCTCTGATGAAGCTAGCAGCACCCCGCATGGACAACCAAGAACATGGCTGCCGGGTGTCTGCGCTCACTGGCTGAGCCTTAGGATGTATCTCTTTGAGTGACGCTCAAGCTTACGTATGTGAGTGGGCCCGAGTGAGAAGAGACCTCCCCGATTAGACCCTAAGAGACACAGAAAAGCAAAGCAGCGTGGCTCCCAGTTCCATCCCTTCTTGTTGATGGGTCTGCAACAGGCTGGCTGGATTTAGATTTTTGAAAAGACTTACAGAGCACCCATTTAAATCTGAATTTCGGACAATGAATAGTTTTAGTGTAAGTGTGTCTCAAATACTGCTGAGACATACTTAACCTGGGACAGTGTTCACTATTCCTCTGAAATTTAAAATGGACTGTGTGTCTTGCTCTTTGGTCTATAGTGCTGGGTGGTGGTCCTGGCACTGAGCCTATGCAGCCACATAGCTTCCACCGTCAGCTCCATGAGCTCAGGGCTGGGCAAACAGGAATGACGGCTAGTGTAACAAGGACCAGGCCTCCCCAAAACCTGATGAAGCTGCTAAAACCCACCTTCTTCACACTCCTCTGCCCCCGTGAAGACCAGGATAAGACAGCCAAACTGCCAGTGTCTTCAACCCAGAGCCTATTCAAATGAGCTCCAGAATATAATAAAATAAACTATGCATCCAGGACTTGATACATGTGTGATGCTCTGCAGGATGGAGTGAACAGGGAAGGGATGATGGGAGATTTGCCTTATCTACAGCACTCAGCACTAATCGGCCACAGGACTACTGGGTCCCAAGGGGTCCCAGGCCATGGTCCAAGAGGTGTGGACACTGCCCCAAGGACCCTCCAGAGCACCCCACAATTCCACAGTGTCGGATTCTCCAAGAAGAGCAGAATCCTGGCACGGACTTCTTTAGCATCCAACATTCGTCCCCAGGATATCATGTGTGCAAGGCACCTCTATAGCAGCATCTGGACTCCTCCACAGTGCAGCTGGCCTGGGGTTTATTGGTGGCATGCTCTTGACAGACGCTTGTACCCCACACAACTTGGGGGACACCGGTCCAGTGTTGCAGTCCAGTGCTGGCTTTATCCAGCAATCTTCCAAAATTATTGGGTATATATTGGTCACCTTTCCTCACAAACGAGGAGAGGCTGTGCGGCACAAAGATGGCCTGAGAACACAGACACCCACTACAGGTGTAATGACTGTGTGAGGACTCTGGCGTACACCACATATGGCATGTCTTTGCTCAAGCATCCGCCACACATGACATTAGCATGTAAAGACTTGGGCCCCCACCACATGTGACATGACTATGACGATTTGAGTATATACCACACGTGGCATTGGCTGAGGACAGAGACCGTAGCTGTCTGAGGTAGCTGTCTCCATTCTTGAGAGGAGGCAATGACTCTCAGCTAAGTCCAGGTCAGTCTAGCCTTTCTACTCCCTGAAGACTCAGTAGCTCCAAATTGGGGGTCCATGGAGCAGGTGGTGATCAGTAAAGGCAGCTGAGGAGGCAGGAAGCAGGCAAGGAGGGGTCTGGGGTAGACCCCCAGGTACAGCCCTCTTTGGGGTACATGAGTGCCTGCAACCCTGAACTGACCAGGAGCAAACAGGTCTGCCCTGAAATATTAACTCAAAGTACTGGGAGATCCATGCTGAATGTGGGTTTCTGACCATCCAAGCTCCTGGCCACACATCTATACACAGAGGTTCTTTGAGTATTTGTATCTTACTATTCAACCTGTGGCCTTTTTGTCTCTTTTGAATGAAATATGACAAAAATATGCCAAGTCTGTAGGGTCTAGACCGAAAGTCTTGCTTGCTCCACAAGAAGCCACGGTTGCCTGGTGATCTGGGTAGAGTGAGTACGTACGGGCTGACACCAAGGTCGCATTTTTCCCATGAGCTCAGTACACTTCCCTCTCTTTACACACCAGCTCCTGCTTCCCTCGGATACTTGGCTAGGAGATGAGACACATTCCTGACTTGGATGTAGGGGCTGCCTCCTCCACAGTGATTCCCTTCATGTCATCCGGCATTTGACCGTCTGGGCGCCACACATTCAGGTCCCCAAAGATACCAGTCTCAATCATCTCCTCCTGCCAGGGAATGGGGCAGTTGCCAGAGGCAAATTCTTGGAAGAACTCCGTATCTGCTTTGTCAAAAACCACACCCTTGACTGTGGAAAAGGCACCCACATCCTGTATGTTCTTGGCATAGACAGTCCTAGAGTCCGGGATGAATGGAGGGATCAGCATCCCTGTGAAGAAACGGGAAAGAGAGATACCCCTGGTGAGGACACTGCTGGGCCAAAGGGTCCCCACAGACATACAAAAGACCAGCTGCTCTTCCCAATGCCAACAGAAAAAGCCAGCATCCCGAAGCAGGTCCATCCCTCATGCTCAGCACTCACAGACTGGATGATGGACAAGGTGGAAGATGCCCAGATCTGGTTAGAAAGGTGTGTGTGTGTGCGCGTGCGTGCGTGCGTGCGTGTGTGTGTGTGTGTGTGTGTGTGTGTGTTTCTGAGGCTGCCCTGAAGTCACAATCCTCCTGCCTCAGCCTTCCCCAGTGCTGGAGTTACAGGTCTAATTCACTGTGCCAGCTAGGAAGCCTTTTGAAATAAATTCCAGCACTTGGCTCCTCTACCTCCCCCAGACCCTGCCCCCAAAGTCTCCTTGTGAGCCAAGCATCTTGAAAACAGGGCCCTCGGTCCCTCACATGGCGACCACACCTTCTCTGCAGCCCCAGGCTCAGCGTTCTTGCCCGGCCCCAGCTTGGCATCACGGTGGCAGATGTCAGACTGAACTCTGCAGCCTCCCTCCCAGCCAGCTTCACTTCTTAATCGAAGCTACCGGATGCAGAATGTTGTTCTTATAGAGCCCAGGTGCGGCCGACCTAGCCTCGGGCCCTGACTTCCTCTGGACGCTTGGCCCCCACCCTGCCACCCTGCAGTACGCAAGCCACTAACTCCAGCTTCCCAACAGGCCTGTGCTGGCCCGGGCTGGCTGCTGGCACCCAAGTGTGACCTCTTCACCTGGCTTTCCTCCGACATGCCTGACTCAAACCTCCTGGGTCCCACTACTCCCTTGGCCCTCAGAAAACAGTCCTTGGGCCTCCTGAGCCAGGACCCATGCATTCCTTGTGGCCTCATCACGGAAGCTCTGCCAGAGCAGCCCGGCTTCGGGGGAGTTGCTGAGCTCTTCCACGTGCAAGTAACTTCTCTTGGGATAACCTTCCACCCCTGTCTATGGATCCTAGCTCGCCCCGTAGGTGATCACAGTTATCTTGAAAATGCCCCCTGGAGGGCAAGGCTACGCCTTCTATTCACCCTTGAAATGCACATGCACAGACACATTCAGGGGCGCGCGCGTGCGCGCGCACACACACACACACACACACACACACACACACACACACACCATGCACACCACACCACCACACACATAGACATTAGATGTACATACAGACATGCACCGATATGTACATGTGCACACAGGCACATGAGCATGTGTGCATGCATGGGCTCACACACAAGCAGCTACACATGCATGGATACACAGATACATGTTCACACACGACACACACACACCGTATCCTATGACAAACAATGTGGAGTAAATGAACGTCTCACAGTCAGACAAACTGCCTCACTTGAATCCTTGGATCTCTAGAATACAGGCTGAGAAGCAGGGAAAGGCCTGGAAGCAGACCCAGCTCTTGAACGCTGGCTCGCTACCCACATTTCCCACCTGACTTCAACCTGCCTGACCCCAGGGCCCAGTCCTGGGATCCTGGAGATGATTGGAGGACTAGATGAGTTGTCGGAGCTAGCTGGGGTCCCACAAGTCCTCAGCCCAGTCCACGGCTGACACCATGGAGGAGGTCCATACAGCACCCATCCCCCAAACCCTCTCGGGCTTATGGTGCCAACCGTACCAGCTTCCAGCTGCCTCCAGCTGATGTCTTTGAAGAGGATGTTCGCCCTCAGTGCATCACAGGTCCCATCCCGGAAGCCCAGGCGCTTCTCCGGGTCCTTCTCCAACAGTTCCTCACAGAAGTCCTTGCTGGCCTGGCTGAACTTGTCTGGGTACTTGACGGGCTCTGAGATGATACGCTGCTTGAGTTCCTTATTCTCTATCTGCAGGGCAGCAAACGTACCAGTTCACTCTAGCCCTGGCCAAGCCTCCAGCCTCACTGGGGTGGGGGGGCTGATGGGCCCCTCCCAGGTGGCTTGGCCAACGTTGAAAGCCTCAGATCTCAGGACAAAGAGAGGCCCCCAGCCCCCAGGAAGCCCCCAGCCACCCTATCCACTCTTACACAGCTGGTCCACTGAACACAAAGTGACCAGCAGTGAAAGTTGCTGCTGAAACGCTTAGCTGGGTGGAGATCTCACTCAACCACGTGAGAGAAACCTTAGGTGGAGAGCTTGCCTTACTCCCTGTCAGCCTTGTGGTCTCCCAAACAAAGCTTCCCCCACACGAAGTGTGTGATGTACACAGTGTGGCTCGCTCCCCGACATCCCTCCCTGTAAAGCGGACACCTCCATCATCTCTCTTTGCAGCCGTGGACAGAACAAAGGGAGCCTGTGGAACCTGAGTGAGCAGTGCTGTTAGAGCGCACAGCTCGCCCTAATGCCCGTCACTGAGGGAGACTGAGACACTTCTCCGTGCGGTCACATAACAGCACAGAGCTGTCAGCTCAGGCAGTGACAAGCAGGCGCACACTGTCCCTACAGAGACATGGGAGACAGTACCTGACTTCTGGACCAGACCAACCTTTGTGTAAACAGAAATGGAGAATGTCTGGGGTGGTTGTCCGAAGTCCCAAGAGCAGTGGCCTAGTGGCCACAGTTAGCTAGGGACCCACCAGGGGCCTTCTGTGTGGCGTCCACCCCAGAAGGACCTAATGACCGAAGCCCGCTGTCTTACGAGGGAAAACCGCCCAGTCTCAGCTAGTGCGTGTGTGCTCTGCCCTCTGCTGGCTCTGGTGTGAAAGGACCAATTTAGAATCCGTCAGCGGCGCCACCTACAGATCTCAAGAGCAGGCAGGCCTTGGGATGGAACACACAGGAGCAAGGACCCCAGAACCTGCACGGGGTATGCAGTCCTTGACACAACCCACCCATCCACGTCGGCCCCAGAATGGACCCCTGCGGGACGTCCTGCCAGACGGCACCTACCTTCTCTCCTCGGGCTCGGAAGGGTCCCCTGGCTGCGATCATCTCATACAATGTGACCCCCAGGGCAAAGTAGTCTACAGAGAAGTCATATTCTTCACCGCGGAGGAGCTCGGGGGCCATGAAACCTGCCGTCAGGAACACATGGAGATTTAGAGATGCAGCTGTTTTCCCACAGCGTGGTTCCTACCCAGTCGTCACAGAACAACTGAAGCTCTCGTGACACCCCCCCCCCCGCCCCTGGGAAGGGACAGGGGTCTCACCACAGTGATTTTCAGGACAGAAACCTCTTTGTTGTCATTGAAGGGCATTGAACATAACCCCAGCTGCTATCCACTGGATACCCACAGTTGTAACAACCAAAAAATGTCTTCCGGCCGGGCAGTGGTGGTGCATGCCTTTAGTCCCAGCACTCGGGAGGCAGAGCCAGGCGGATCTCTGTGAGTTCAAGGCCAGCCTGGGCTACCAAGTGAGTTCCAGGAAAGGCACAAAGCTACACAGAGAAACCCTGTCTCGAAAAACCAAAAAAAAAAAAAAAAAAAAAAAAAGGTCTTCTAACATAGCCAAGGATTCCTAGGGGCAGAATTGCCCTGGGCAGGAATCTTGTTCCTCGTGTGGCACCTCATCCCTAGTGAGTGATACAAAGCTTCTTTTCCCTCTACTCAGACTCAGAACAACGCAAAGCAGGACAGCGCACTGTGTGAGACTCGTGAGGTAGACAGATGCAGACAGACCTTCTGTGACTTCCTGGCCCCTTTCCTCTTACAAGGACATAGACGTGAGCTCTGTGCCCTATAATCTAGAGGGGGCCAATGACATCATTTGCTGTGGCCAAAGCCCGAGGGACCTGTGAGGTCACAGTCCTCTGCCTTCCTTGGACGCTTTGTCTCTGGCCACATGAGCCTCCTTTTAGTCCCCATAGTGAAGCTACACTGAGCTCCCTCGTGGCCCTGCCACGTGCAGGACACACCTATCCCATTCAGTGCCGAGAAGTAAGGCGGGAAGCAGCCTAGTAACGAGGAGGGGACTCTGCTCAGGACAACACAGACACGAGGAAACAGTGGCGCAAATCAGCTTCACGGAACAGCACCTGATCGAACAGCCGCTGTGCGGCCTTCTAGACAGACGTGCCCTGCCCGGTCCCCCGGGTTGTCCGGCCACAACGTGGCCATTTGCATGAACGTCCCAACCCCTGTCACCCACCACACATGTTAGTGCCCAGGGTCTACAACACGGTGCCTAAACCGTCTCCTCCCGCTCATCTTTGGCATTGCTCCTGGGCCCTCGACTGTTAGCCCTTCTGGAAGGTGAGCCGCTGACGATCCCTTCTGGAGCCATGCATGGCACGCTCCCCTCCAGAACATCGCCGGTGTTCACCCAGTGACCCTCGCAGCTGGCCGAGCTAAACCCTGATCGTGTCCCCCTTTGCCTTCATATTTTGGGTTTTTGTAAATAACGTTGTTGCTGCAGAGCCGACACCCGTGTGTTATTGGACGAGGGAGCAAGTGGATTTCTGCTTCTTCTGTAATGAACTCATCCCCTCGTGGCAGGAAGCAGACGACAGAGACGCGCCTTTCCTATGTCCAGAGGAAGAACCTCCCCCATGCACAGCCTCCGGCTGTGGCCTGAGCTGGGAGGCAGCAGAGTGGGGAGAAATCTCTAGAACGGTGTCCTTTGGTTCCTGGAATACCAGCTTCTGGTTTGCCTACTAACTCAGCATTTCCAGAGCCTCACTGGAGGACCAGCCAAAGGATTCACATGTGGGTAGAGACGCCGTGGCATCCACCTGAAGAGTCAGAGCCAGCTCAGGAAGGTGGTGATTGGGCAGGCAAGGGTGCCCTCTTGTGGCCAGCCAGGCTTCCTACTCAGTCCTGAGCAGGACCGGTTTCTGGTCTTGGAGTAAGTTCTTTTAATCTTCAGTGGATTTGGGATGTGCCGTGGACTGGAGAGATCCAAGTGAAGTTTGAACTAGTTCATGAAAGCAGGTGCAGCCATGTCTTCACAAGGTTGTGTGATGGCTCCAGGCCAAGCTGTTTCCAGAATCCTTTTCTCAGACCTCCTTCACCCTGTGCCTGCCCAGAGCCCTCAGCACCCACCATCAACCAAGACACAGGCTAAACAGCCATCATGCCCCATGAGGACCAGTATGGATCTGTCCTACCCTGGAATGTAGGAGGAAAGTTCCTGTCCCTTTACCCACCATGGCATCAGAGATGATCTCAGGTGGGACCCGAGGCACAGGGTCCTTACACACAAGTACAAAGCAAGATCCTATCTCCACTCTGTATATATCCCAACTTAGGTTCCGTCTGAAGCCAGACATCCAGGGAAGAAGGAAGACATCAAAGAAATCCTGTCAGAAATCAACCTGAACATGACAACCCAGAATGTGGAGACCGGAAGGACTTAAATGCAGGTGTGTCTACCACATATGAGTGCTGGTGTACAGCGGTCACTGAACAGACTCACAAGCCTATGTGGTAAGTGTTAGCGCCGAAGGCTCTGACAGATGAACATGCCATGAGGTCATCTAGCCACTATGCATGGGCCTGGACCATGCATCCGCTCCCCCTGACTCGGTCTCTCCTCTGCATGAGGAGGATGAAGGCAGATGCGTGAGGAAGGAAGCAAACACAAATGGTCTCGTGTGTGTGTGTGTTTGTGTGTGTGTGTGTGTGTGTGTGTGTGTGTGTACATAGACACAGGTACACCTATAATCATACATATATGTGCAAATGTACACAAAACATATACAGATGCAAAGATGCATGCCTATACATGCACAGATACAGGTACTGAGCATACACCCAGAGATGCTGATACACATTCACACATGAATACTCATATATCCACAAATTCATGTGTGAAATATGTACATATACAGAGGCACACAAAGACATGTGCATGCACAAAGACACATTTATAAAGATGCACACATATACATGTCTGCATATGTGCACACAGACTATCATGAGTGCATGCATACACAGAGGTGCCTTCATACACGTGCATGCATGTGTGCACACAGAGGGAGTTGTGTGCTTACATACATGTAAGATATGCATAGATGTTCACTGATGCACATGCATGTACAGGCTCATGGGCATCCACACATGTACTTACACAGAAAGGTGTCCATGTGCACACGCAGTCACACCTACAAGACATACACCTGTATACACCACATGAGAGAAAGCACACATGTGGGAGTGTGTGAACACACAGGTAGGCATGTACGCACACAGAGACACACATGTGCATACCCTGCATATTGGTGGACACCTACCAGGGTTTTACTGAAACCTAGCAAGAGCAGCCGAGGGAAAGTTCCTGCCCCCGGTGCTCTGTGGTGTGACCCACACGGTGACCCCAAGGCCCCAGCTCTTCCGTGAGAACCCCCTGGACAAACTCACTCTGTCAATACCTGGGAAGCCACCGAGTGTGGGAGCCTGACATTCTCTCTGCCCACCCAGAGGGGCAGCTTCACCACAGAGGGCGAGGCAGGGAGCCAGCGAGGCTGCCAAGGCAGGGTAGGGCTGTCACTGCGGGGAACACACAGTTCTTGAGCTGCTGAGCAAAGCCTGATTGTCGCTGTTTGCCTAGGAGATAAGGGAGCCGCAGTCCACAGCCCCCACTCTCTGCCGCCACCTTAGGAATTGGGGGCCCTGCTGCCTCTGGCTCTGGGGGAGAGGAGGACCCGGGCCTCTTCCTGGATGCCGAGCCTCTCCGGGCCCCACCCCCAGTGCTCAGGTCTTACCTGGGGTCCCCGCGTAGCCCTTGGTCTTGTTCTGCCCTTCCTTCAGCTCCACGGCCAACCCAAGGTCAGAAATCCGGATATTGCCTGAAAGCAAATATAAGCCGAGGTCACGCACATTCCGCGGAATAGAGGTGCCAGGTGAGCCCAGGGCTCGGCAGGGCTCCCCTGCACAGTAGAAAAACCGCACGTACACACATGTTCTGTGTACACACATACCCCACTCTATACACTATCCACTCCCCACAAAGATACAGCATACACATGATAGGCAAACCACACGTATCTTACACACGAACATGTAACACCTGCCGCGTGCGTACAGACAGACAGACAGATACTCATATACCACACAGCTCACACCACTGCCCTTTATACACTAATACCCATTAGGCCCCTCTGCAGTGACTTTCAAAGAGGCTGAAGAAGCCATGCTTTGGGCCCCTCCCTCCACTCCGGGGGGGCTCACCGTCGTTGTCCAGCAGCACATTCTCCGGCTTGAGGTCCCGGTACACAATGCGTCTCTGATGCAGGTGCTCCAGACCACTGATGATCTGGGCCGTGTAGTAGATTGCTCGCGGTTCAGGGAAGCCAGGGTTCTCTTCATCCACGTTGTAGATGTGGTACCTGGGGGCAGAACACCATGGGAGGTACCCACACAGGGCTGAAGGGCAGTAAAGCTCAGAAACAGCGCCAGGGTCTTAGGGCACACACACGTATCAACACAGCATGGTCACCAAGCATCAATGTTCTCCTGGAGAAACCCAAGGCTAGAGGCCTCAGATACCTCACACCTTACCCACCACTGTTAGAGGGACATACAAGCTTGTTACTCAACACCCCCTTCCTTCTGACCCCAAAGCAGTGCCAGGAC
The DNA here is from genome assembly GCF_049852395.1 of Peromyscus maniculatus bairdii. Classification (NCBI taxonomy): domain Eukaryota; kingdom Metazoa; phylum Chordata; class Mammalia; order Rodentia; family Cricetidae; genus Peromyscus; species Peromyscus maniculatus. The sequence goes on from NC_134868.1 coordinate 57,369,078, forward strand.
AGGGCCAAGGGAAGTGAGTCAGCCCCAGTTTCTTAAAACACAAGTGACCCCAAGTCTCTAAGTACACCCGTGGTCTGCTCCAGCAGACCTTGAACCCTTTGGTGGATTTGACACCAACACTTCCCTCACAGCCCCCTCTCCGCAGGGCCCTCTTCACAGGCCCCTCAAGTGTGTCCTTTTTTGGACTCTTTCTTGCACACGCCACCCCAACACTTTACAGGGAAGCGAAGCAAGCTCCAAGCCGGAAGACATGACCTAAGCCGCAGGGAGAGTGGGTGAAGACCAGAGGCCTCAGAGATAACCAGAGGCCCCTGGGGATGGGGACAGAATCACCCAGCATCCCTTGCAGCCCTCTTCCTCTTCTACGGGATTCTCACAGACTGGTTGTCTAGACCTCCTATGACCTGTCTGCTCGAGCAGTGATGTAAATAAAAGCAAGGAAGGGAGAGACTCAGGCTTTTGCAAGTTATAGTTCCCTTCAGCGGCACCCTACAGCCCCAGGGCACCCCAGGGTCCCACTGCGTTAGCCTCGTGCACCAGGTACCTAAGAGTCTCATCATTTTAACTTTGTGTGTCATTATTATTTGTATTTTACAGAACAGGAAACTGAGGCAAAGAGTGGTGAAGTCATCAAGCCAGTTAAGGCCGGTGACCTGACCTCCCCAAGGATGCAGGAACCACCTCAGAGCACCATCAGGCTCGGCCAAGCCAGGCACCAACAGGGGTGGCACTCTCCTGTGTAGGCAATAGGCAAGCCGGCTCGAGCTGGTCTTCCAGCTCTATCCCTACAGGACTGGCCACTGATGGAATTGCTCATTTTAATTTCTTAGCCCTCTCAACCCATGGTACCCCATCACAGCCATCCACAGCACCACATGCCCCCTGTCACCTGTCCCCAACAATCATGGAGATACTCGAGAATGTGCAATGACAGATACAGCCTAAGTCCTGGGCCCCACGGGACGTGAACTGGGCACCCTAGTTGAAACCAAGCCCAGGTTTGGACACCATTACCTTATGTCACCTCCATTCATGATGGTCATCACCAGACAGAGGTCGGTCTTGGTCTCAAATGCATAGGCCAGAGACACAATGAACCTGCTGTGTACTTTGGCCAGAATCCTCTTCTCGACCATGGCACCCTGGAAGCAGAGTTGGGATCCTCAGTCCTCGGGAATGCACTGTGGAGGGCAGCCTGCATGCCGGGCACAGCACAGGGCAGGCTGCAATGTGTGAGATCCGGCATGCATTCGTTCAGGGGTACAGGCTTGGTGCCCACCAGGACATCTCTATCACTGCCCTCTCCCTGCACATGCTCACTCCACCATCCAGTCCTTGCTTATGTCCTCCACTAACTCCCAATGCAGCCTGCTTCCCGTAGACCCTGCTTTACTGTTCACTTTATTCTAAACATCTGAACGTGTGAAAGGGACGAGGACAAAAGGTCAAGCCGATTCATTCTGCATAGGTCCCACCAGGACACTGAAGTCAGAAAAGATTCAGTGTTGTATTGGGTTGCATGTAGATGTGGGTGGCCCAGAACATGAATGACATTTCCATAAAGCTGGAGTTACTCCTTTGTTTGCTATTTTGAAACATCTCTCACTATGTAGCCCTGGCTTTCCTGGAACTCTCCATGTAGACCATTGAACTCACCGAGATCCACCTGCCTCTGCCTCCTGAGTGCTGGAACTAAAGGCATGCGCCACCACACCTGAGCATAAAGCTCTTTTTTAAAGATTAACATCAGACCAGCATGAGGTGCCGTCCCCAAGGCCCCTGGTAAAGGTGCCTGGATTTGTCTGACGCCCCCACTTGCTGTCTGCACCTAATGTTTGACCTTTCACCGAAGGCTCAGGGACCTGCGGGGGGAGGGGGGACTGGTGTCCGTCCCCAAGAGTTTCACAGCATTATCTGTACTGTACAGCAGGACTGTGCGGGGCTGTGTCCCTGGGACAATAAGCCGCTTTCGCTGATCCTACCTTAAGTAGGCACTGACGCCAACAAAGGAGGAAATAAAATGCTGGCAGCCTGCCTATGTCCTCCAGTCATTCTTCTCCCCCCCGGAAACCTGTGTTCAGGAAAACTAGTCCTGCACTCCAGCATCACAGATGGGCTCTGCCTTGTGTAAACAGCGTCTGCCAATGTGACGTTCCGCTGACAGAGTCCTGCCTCACCGTGTGTGTGTGTAATCACAACAGGAGACACACTTTGAGGAAAGGTTTCTAGAAAGCCAGATACACGCTCCAGACAGCAACTGCCTGCAAATGACTCTTCCCCCCTGAACTGCTCCTGAGTGTGGTTCATACGGATGGACAGCAGCCTGCCAATGGCTGCCTGAGCAGGGAGAAGGGGTTGTCCAAACGGCAGGATACATGCACAGAGGCAGAGGCCTATGTAGAGCTCCACAGGTGGGCGGCCGCCATTCTACCATCCCTCCAGCCCACGGAGCACCTTCTGCTGGCCGGGCTCCCGCCCTACCTGGTAGCCCTTCCTCTTCTTCAAGCGTTTCTTGTTGAGCTTCTTACAGGCGTACATCTTGCCAGTTGCCTTCATTTGGCAGGCCGACACCTCCCCAAAGCCCCCTTTCCCCAGAACCCTGAAGTCCAGGAACCAGTCTTCGCCTATGGGCTGGCCCTCCAGCCACTTCCACTGGAGGAACCTCAGGAAGTACAGGCTTTCCAGGTACTCCTGGAAGGGGGCCTGGCTCAAGTGATCCAGCGTGGCCTGCAGCAGAGGCTGGAAGAGGCCGTCCTGGCTCCCCATTGGCCCTTCCTTCACCTTCGCCACCATGCCCTGGTCCAGAAAACTGCAGAAGAGTGTGGCCTGTGGGTCCAGGTACTCGGCCAGGATGGCCTGTGTCTTCTGCGGCCGCAGATCATCATCGGCTGTGTCATAGTCCTCGATGTCCTTCCAGAGCTCCAGGGCTGGCACATGCCTCTCCTCTGTCTTCAGGAACTGTTGGAAGAGCCTCTTGCCAATGGGTTGCTCTGAGCACAGGCTCTCGAACTCCAGGCTGAGGCTGTCACGGAGACTCTCGCACTTGGACAGCGGGGGCAACCGGAGCTTGGCCAGATACTTCTTGTCCCGGGAAGACGGGGTGCTGCTTCCATCAAAGCTGCCCCGGGCAGCAATGAAGGCAGAGTTGGCCACGACAGTCTCCAAGGACCCGAAATCCATCCTGATGATGCCTCGTGTCCTCTTCAAGTGTTAGGAGCCATAGGCTGAAGTGCAGCTCGAGGCACCTGCAGCCAAAGCAGGCCTGACCCTATGCCCTTGGCCTATGGCCTGTTCCTGCCCTTGTGGGACAAGGGAGGCATGCAGCCGTGGCCGGGATGCTTGGAGAGCCACTAAGAAGCCCCGGGAGAGCAGGACTGACAAGCATCTTGATAAATCCCAGCCCTGGGGTCACCAAGGACACCTTAGGGGTGACCAAGCAGGTGCCAGAAAAAGACAATCCCCTAAGCTGTTGCAAATCGGATTAGCAGCTCGGCTCTCTCCCCCTGGGTGCTGTCTTCGTGCTCCCAAGGGAAGGGCACACCACAGTCTCCTGGAAGCCCCTGGGGAGTGGTTCTGTCTTTCCCTAGCCTCAGCAGGTGCACAGGACCTGTCTGTGTCCCGCTGGGATGTGGGTCTGCGGTAGGCAGGCCCGGGAGCAACCTCCATTTGTAAAGAGGGTTGTCTTCCACACTGCTTCGTTTTTATCCTTAAGAGAGTAGCAGGTGAGAAGCCTCCCGATAACAGGAACGTAGAGAGGAAAGCCCTCAGTGACCAGTTTCCCCGTCTGTAGGTGAGATCATGGATACTTGATGGTGACCAACTGGTCTCCTCCATGAAGGAGAATTGCCACAAAATGGGTAGAGGACAAAGATAGGCTACAGGAGAACCTCAGACCATCACACTGAGTCCCCTGTTGAGCCAGAAGATTCATAAGACATGGGCCTGGGATGCACCTAGGACACAGCTGGATTCAGGTGGGCATACCTGAGACAGACTTGAAACATCAGGAACACATCTAAAGCACACGCAGGACCCAGCTTAGAGAGTAATCACACCCAGGATACACCCGGGCATGGTAGAATCTATGGGCATGTCACCATCTCCTGGGGACCATGGCTGTCATCTCTGCAGGTGCTCCTAACAGTTTGAGGAGGAGCCACAGGGAGTGAGCACTTCCAGGGAGGAGGTTGGGAAGGCTTGCAGGATGAAGTCAGGAGGCTAGAGGAGTGTTTAGCCCACCCGCCTTCTCTGAGGGGCGGTAGGGTGCTTCAGGTGGGGACAGGATCTTCCGTCGTGACCGAAGAAATGGAAAGAGAACTTCTGGGGAATGCCAGCTCCCTCCCCCACCTCCCACCTCCTAGCAAGGGCTTGTGACAGGAAGATTGGCAAGTAAATATTTGAGATAAACAGTATCTCACTGTCCCCAAGTGACCTGGGCTAGTCCCAGCCCTGCCACTTAGCAGCTGGTGACCTTGGACAGACCGTTATCTGATTCTTACACCAATCAGGACCAAAGGGGACATGGTTCTCAACTATGGGGGTACCTTGCCAGCAGGGCCACCCAGAGCGCTGAAATCCACATTCCACCTGCCTCAGAGGGCCTGGCGGAGCTCGGGCTTCCATCTGGGACAGGCTCCTGGGTGATTTACGCGGAAGCTGTGGGGCAGGACCATGAACTGGTTAGAGCTGAAGAATTCCAGAGTGCCTTCCTTCGCACTGGGAAGGCCCTTTGTAGAAGGGACCAAGGACGATTTGGTGACCAAAGTTGGACAAGTTTGGTTCCTGGCCCAGAATATTCAGACAGAGGAGTGGAGTATATAGTTTCTCCCAAACTCGTCTCTGGGTGTCCTTGTTCAGTTAAACTTTTGAGGAAATGGCAGAGCACACACAGATGACGGGGCGTGGTTGGGGGGCAGTGAGAGATGGAGGGGGAAATAAGAAGGAGAGAGATCCCTCAACAGTAATAGCCCCCCAAATTTCATCACAGCATCTTAGTAAATATCTGACAATGGCAGCATTAGACTCAGGGTACCTATGACACCAGGACCTTGGGGTACCCTTTGTAGACAGAGCCTTTCCCACACCCTCAGCCCCCGGGGGTCCCCAGGTCCACTCTCTGTGGCTACATTGTGCCACTGAAAGGGTGCTGTGTGAGTCCGGGCCCTTTGGGGGACTAGCATTTCCCTCTCAGGGAATTCTCTAGACGTGGATGGCAGGTGCCCAGAGCTCCTTCCTTCTTGTGGCTGAATACTGTTCCATGTTCCATGGAGATGCTCCACGGTCTAACCAGGCATCCAGAGGAGGACCTTTGGAATTCTTTCCAGGTTCGGGCTATTCTACATAAAACTATTGTAAGCATTATTGTATTTTTGTATGTAAATTTCTACTGCTTTGGGATAAATATCCAAGAGTGTAATTCTGGGTAGCTCTGTGTTTGCTCTACAAACAGTTGACAAACTGATTTCCAGATGTGCTTTCCATTCCCACCAGCAGCCACGGAAGCCAGACACTCACATCCTTCATGGGACTGGGATTTCCAGATGTGCCTTCCATTCCCACCGGCAGCCACGGAAGCCAGACACTCACATCCTTCGTGGGCCTGGCTTGTTTGGCCATCCTGCCCTGGTAATGTTTTTCATTAACATATACTAATTATACAAAACAATGAGTTTCACTGTGATGTTTTCATGCATGTATAATGGGCTCTGAACATATTCACCCCCTGTTACTCTCTGGTCTCCTTCCTCTTCCCACTGACTTCCTTCCCAAATCGTTCCTCCTATTTTTCCACATCTCTGGGAATATCTATGTTTCTATTTTTATCTATCTTCTGTATATGTCAGAAAGCATGTGACATTTGTCTTTCTGAGTCTGTCTTATTTCACTCAAAATAATAATATTCAGCTCCACCTATTTTCCTGAAAATGAAATTATTTCTTTGTTCTTTGCCGGTTTCTAAAGTTTTATTTATTTATGTATTGTTTTAATGTATGAGTGCTCTGCCTGCATGTACAGCTGCATGTCAGAAGAGGGCATCAGATCCCATTATAGATGGTTGTGAGCTGCCATGGGGGTGCTGGGACTCGAACTCAGGACCTCTGGAAGAGCAACCAGTGCTCTTAACCACTGAACCGGTTTTAACTTACCTTTCCTCAGGGGTTAACCACAGAGATTACTTTCCTAGAGGCCAGTGTGCCAGCCAAGCCTCCACTTTGGGTAGCATTTACCAAAGTGTCTTCCTACCATATTCTAATTGTGAGGCTGGTTTTGATCATTGGATCTGAAGCATCCTTTGCATGTTGGTCCTACGCCTGGTCCTGTATCACACGGGTGCTTTTCAAATGTCTTCTCCAGGCAGTAACGTGTCTTTTCATTTATACCTGGGCTTTCACGGGCAGAAGTTGTTCTGTCCAAGTTACAGATTTCTTTTTATAGATTCCTTTCCTGGTGTTAGATCTAAGGGCTCTTTGACAAGCCCTAGGTTCAAAGACTTTGGTCCACGTCTTTTCCTGAAGGTTATGGTTTCCTCTTTACATTCAAGTTCATGATCTGCTTTGGGTTCGTTTGTAAAAGGCATGAGATTTAGTTGAGGCAGCATTTGTTGAAATAAAAAGGTGGAAGAAAGGACCTACGCCACAAAGTTGCGCACACACACAAACACACATACACTTACACACACACTATAAACACACATACATAACAAACACATACACTCACACACATTATAAACATACACACACTATAAACACACATACACAGTAAATACACATATGTACACACACACAAAAACAAACACATACACTCACACACACTATAAACACACATACACAGTAAATACACATATGTCCACACACACATAAACATACACACTATAAACACATATACACACATAAACATACACACTATAAACACATATACTCATACACACATTATAAACACACATACACAATAAATACACATACACTCACACACAATTATAAACACACATATACATACACTCGCACACACATTATAAACACACACACTTTAAACACACACACACACTATGAACACAGATACACTCACACATATACTCACACACACACACTATAAACATCCATTCACACACATTATAAACACACATACGGGTTAGGGATTTAGCTCAGTGGTAGAGTGCTTGCGTAGCAAGTGCAAGGCCCTGAGTTCGGTCCTCAGCTCCGGGGAGGGGGTGGGGGGACTGTTCACATCGCCGGGCGGTGGTGGAACACACCTTTAGTCCCAGCACTTGGGAGGCAGAGCCAGGTGGATCTCTGTGAGTTCGAGGCCAGCCTGGGCTACCAAGTGAGTTCCAGGAAAGGCGCAAAGCTACACAGAGAAACCCTGTCTTGAAAAAACAAAAAAAAATAAAATAAAATAAACATAAACACACATACAGTCACACTAATGATAAATATTAAAGTTTTAAATGAAACAAGGGAGAATTTGCAATAATTTGGGCCGACAATATGGCTCAGTGGGTAGAGGTGCTTTCTGCCAAGCCTGACAACCTGAGCCTGATCCCTGGGACCCACGTAGTGGAAGGAGAGAACCCCCTCCCTAAGTTGCCCTCTGCCACACACATGCCACAGCACATGTGTGACCCCTTCCCTAATAAACAAATAAAAATGCGATTTTAAAATTATAAGAAAGGGGCTTTGCAGACGCCGCTGTTCCCGTCACTGCTTGCTGCTCCCGTCACTGCTTGCTGCAGCCATGGCAACGCCACGTTCTTGACGTCTCCGCCCATGGCAAGCCCTTGGGCCGCGTCTCCTTGAGTTATCTGCAGTTTCAAAGACAGCAGAAAACTTCCGCGCTCTGAGCACTGAGAGAAAAAAATTTAGATATAAGGTTCCTCCTTCCACAGAATCATTCCAGGATTCATGTGCCAGGGTGGTGACTTCACACGCCGCAATGGCACTGGAGGCGGGTCCATCTCCAGGGAGAAATTTGAGGATGAGAACTTCATCCTGAAGCATACAGGTCCTGGCATCTTGTCCATGGCAAATGCTGGATCAAACACAAATGGTTCCCAGTTTGTTTGTTTGTTTGTTTGTTTGTTTGTTAGATAGGGTTTCTCTGTGTAGTTTTGGTGCCTGCCCTGGATCTCACTCTATAGACCAGGCTGGCCTCGAACTCATGGAGATTCACCTGGCTCTGCCTCCTGAGTGCTGGGATTAAAGGTGTGCACCACCACCGCCCGGCTGGTTCCCCATTTTTCATCTGTACCTCCAAGACTGAGTGGCTGGATGGTGAACACATGGTCTCTGGGAAGGTGAAAGAAGGCTTAAACAGTGTGGAAGCCGTGGAGCGTTTGGGGTCCCGGAATGGCGAGACCAGCAAGACGACCACCATTTCCACTGTGGACAACGCTCATTCTTTTGACTTGAGGGCTTCTTTCCCACCAGCCCATCCCTTCTGTAGCTCAGGAGAGCACCCCACCCCATCTGCTCAAAATTCCCCGCACTGACGTTCTCTGGGTTCCATATTCTCCTCATTCTCCTCCAAGTCTAGCTGGATAGCAGAGTTAAGTTTATGATTATGAATAAAAACTAAGTAAGAAAAAAAATGTAAGAAAGGATGATCAGAAGAAGGCACTAGTCTCTACAAGTGCCACATCTTCTCTTTCTTTAAAGATACCATCCTGTGTACAAACACTAATTTTCCTTAGGGCTTTGGGATTTTCTAGCAGAGGAGACTGGTTGAATCTAAATGTACAAGTGTAATGAGCCATGCAGGGGAACACAAGGCAGGACAGTGTCCTCTGAAGCAGACATTCACTTCTGACAAGGTGTAATACAGCCTGAAGCGTCTACAACAAAGCAGTTCTTAAAAATCATGCAACCACAAACCTTGTGAACAAATAATCTGCAGTTTTACTTTATTAGCGGAAAATATCATCAAAATAGCACCGGAAAAGCCTAGTGTGTTCACGTTTTGTTTTGCATGAGATCTCAAGGGGAAAAAGCTTTTAGCACACTTTGCTACAAATCCCGCCATGGCCAGACCTGGGGCCACACCACGGGGAAGACTCTTTTTGGAAGAAATGTGTGTTGTGTTGTCGGGGATGTGTGTGTGTGTGTGTGTGTGTGTGTGTGTGTGTGTGTGTGTGAGAGAGAGAGAGAGAGAGAGAGAGAGAGAGAGAGAGAGAGAGTATTAATTCACTTGATTATCTCCAGTTACATCTCTTTTCTTGCAAATGGCATCATTTGTGTGTGTGTGTCGAGGGGGGGGCGCGGAGGGGGGCAACCACACCGCTTATATTCTTTAATCATTCCCCTGCTGTCAAACCCGTACGCTGCTCCTGTAACTCAGCTGTCACAAACACGGCTGAAATAAACATTGATGTGCGAGCGTCCCCGGGATGTGCTGCCTTAGCGCCCTGTGGGTGAATAAGCCGGGGTGGTATAGCTGGGTCGTATGGACGACCTGCTTTAAGATACCCTTCTAATTCCCTGTGTTCTCTCTGTGGTGCCCGCTCCTGTTTAACAGAAGGAGTCGGTGGAGGCACGTGCTTTCTTGGGTCTTTCCCTCCCTTATCAGAGTCCAGTGGAAATGAATTCATGGAGCTATTGGAGGTCACATTTCATCGTCCCTGCGCCTCCCTTCCCAGAAGCCTGTGTCGCTGAGTACACTGATGACAGTCGGTAAATTTCTCAGACCGTCTACGGACATCTTGTGCCTCATTTGAAAATATGGCTTTGCAATCATCCACAGTCTTTGTCCCACTGTCCATTTCTGTTTCCCATGGGTCTGAAGCTGACAAAGGGAGTTCCAGCTTTGAACTTCAGTTTGAAAAGGTCCCAGAACTGCCCTAAAATCTTCCTGCTTCTCTCCAACAGCCAAGGTCCAGAGCTGGGGAGTCTATCCTAACACAAAGCCAGAGTTGGAGCTCCTGAGGAAGAGGAGAACAAAGATCTCATTTGCTTACGGCTCAGGACAAAGCAGAGCTTGCGTGGCTTCCCGAGAAGTCCTTCCCCCTCACCTACATTACTGCGGCCTGTCTAGATTGCCTGACTCTGCCTCCTGAGTGCTGGGGTTAAAGGCGTGCACCACCAACGCCCGGCTTCTTTCTGCACTTTTAAAAGATTTTTCTTTCATATGTATGAGTATCTTGCCAGCATGTATGTAAGTGCACTACATGTACCCAAGGAGGTCAGAAGAGGGAATTGGACCCCCTGGAACTAGAGTTAGGGATGGTTGTGAGCTGTCAAATAGATGCTGAGAACAGAGCCCAGGTCCTTTGTAAGAGCAGCCAGTGCTCTTAACCACTGAGCCACAACTTCAGCCCTCTCAGCACTAAAAAGTCATTGTGAGACTTTTATTCTGGCCTCTAACATCATGTGTGGAGGAGAGGGGAGTTTCACAACTGCCAGGCAGGGTCAAAGTCTAGGGCTCCTTTCTCTGGAGCTGTTTGGTGGGGCACCCAGTTCCGTGTTCTTGGAGCACACTGTGAGAAAACTGCCCTCTACCAAGGTCTCAGCTGCTGCGCCCACAGACACAACTGTCGGTCACTTAGGCAATCCGTGTGTGGTCCAGAAACTCAGAGGTAGAAAGATGGAGCTCAATGAGGTTCGGAAATAACTCACGTTTTGTTTGCACGTAGAGCATTTCCATGCTCACTAACAGACAATGGCTATGGTATGTAGATGCCTTCAGGGCCCTGTTTGCCAATCCCCATGCTTGGGTCTACACATGCCAGCTCTAGCCCCACAGATATCTTCAGGTGCCCACACATCTGGCTCCGGGACTACAAGCAATTTCCAGACCCTGCACATCTGGATCCAAGTCCATGTGGCACCCTTAGGCACATATAAGATGGGCCCCAGGTGGACAGGCACTGTTGTGTCCCTACACATAGACCCCGGACCCACAGGCTATAAGCAGCTAGATCTCAGCCACTGCCATTCACTTGCTTTTAAGATCCTAACATCATAAGTGGGTCTGTGCCAAAAAGACTGAGCAGGATTGGTCCACTGAGAAGTTATAAGCATCCAAGCTACAAGGATGTAAATCCATTTAAATTTTAGAGTGTCTGTTTGCAGATGACTAAACCATATTGGGAGGTGCAAACTAAAAGCTACATGGTTTTTTCAGGGGTTGTGCTTCTTCCCAAAGAAGCCAGTTTGGTTACGTGGTCACTAAGAGGGAAAGCCTGTGTAGATGTGACAATAATGAGCTCCTGGTGGTGACCGTTCACATGGCCAGGCTTTGTCTTAGGTACATTTGAAAAGGTGCAGGGCACATCCCGCTTCCTTGACTGATCCGCCCTTTCAGGAGTAGACGCTGCTTTCAACTTGAGTTGGTGGCACATTCAGAGCAGTTAGGGAGCTCTTCCCATCGGGCACACCGGCAGTGGCAGAGGGACACCTCTGGAGTACCAGGTGGGGACAGGCGTCCAGCATTCGTAGCCCTCGTGTGTCTTCCACTTATGGTCTTGAGCTGGACCTTTGCGGTGCCCCTGAGTGCCGGGAGCCCTCGGGCTCTGAGAGACACCCCACCCAGCAGCTCTAGCATCAGAAAGAACCTCATCAGCAGAAGCCGGGACAGAACTAACAAAACCCAGGAGCACCTCCGGATCCCATGACTGGGATTCTCTCGGAGACACGAGGAATCTTAAAGGCACGCTCAACTGGTCCTACTTCCGGCAAAGGGAAGGAGAACATTATTCTCATGGCAGAGACTGGAAGACAGGATCCCTCCCTGACAGCAACTCCATCTTGGCTCACCGCTCTCCTTTACCTGTTCCCTCTGTGACTCTGGCCCGACCACCACCAGCAGGTGAAAACTCTTGAGAAAGAAGGTGGGGGAGCTGTAAGGCCACTCCAGGCAGTTGTGGGCACATTTCGGACAAATTCTCTACCATCCTAATGAGGAGGGGAGCCTTAAGGAAACAGTTCAAGGCCCCAGGGACCTGAATGGCAAGGTGACAGGTCTCAGGCCTGTCGCCTTGGGCCTGGAAGGTACCAGTTTGTGTTTTCCCTCCTGAAGGAGAGATGAGGCACAACCTGGAAGGCTGTTCAGCCCGGAAACACTTCTCTTCAGTTGCTATCAGGGCAGGATTGACTTGTCAGCCAAGGGCATCCCAAGGACCAACTGACTTCTGGGGCAGTAGAGGGCAGATATCAGGCAAGCCCCAGCCCTCCCTTGTGTTTGTAGAGGTGATAGTGGAGAGCTGATAGCTGCCTCTGATGCCTTTGGCCTCATGCAGGGGAGACTATAAGCCTGAGAGGACACTTCCTGGGCCCAGTCCAGGCAAGCGGGAGAGGACATGGCAGCCCTGCAGGAGAAGAAGTCATGCAGCCAGCGCATGGCCGAATTCCGGCACTACTGTTGGAACCCGGACACTGGGCAGATGCTGGGCCGCACCCCAGCCCGGTGGGGTAGGTGTGGGCCATGTAAAGGGGGCATGGGATGAGGCAGGGGGCTAGCAGACAACAGGATCCAGGCCCTGCTGGGGCACCTGGGAACACTCCGCAAGCCATGCGTCACCTCCCAGCAGGAAGCCAGGGTCCCCCCCAGATGGCCCTGAGGCTCAGACTCCGCAGCACCTGCAATGCAGGTCCAAGATGAGCCCCAACTTTTCATCCATAATTTTGAAACATCATTTTAAAGCTCTTTCTGAAACTAATTGCTGTTTTAAGTTAGAGCGAGCAATGTTAGCTTCTTGTTCAGATAATGTGGGAGGCAGGGATTTACTTCAATGGGTTTGTTCTATTGTGAGAGAGAATCGCCATGACTCTAACATGCTGGGCATCTTTGGAGACCTCCCTGATTCCCAGGCTGCCTCTGAAGCGCCCTGAATAGGTGGGCTAAGTAGATACATCCACAGAGTCCCTTCCTTACGGCTGGCCTGTGGTGACCTGGGGGACCCTTTCTTCTGGGGCCACTGTAGGAACAGAAAAGTCCTCACAGACTAGAAGGCTGTGCACCTGTTCAGGACGTCCCCTCACAGAGTATATCCTCCACAAACAGGAAGTAGTCCTGAGACCCCAAAGAGTGAATGTCTCCCAAGCTTTCCAGGACCCATGACATGGGCGTTACAGACAGAGCTTGGAGGGGTGCAGTGAGGGCTTTGCAGGCTACATCACTGGGGGATACGGGGTGTGTGCCACCTTGCTCCTTAGAAGGCAGCCCCGGGCCTGTTCCTTTGGGTTCCCGCAGCAGTCATGTGGGGATACAGTCCAAGGTCCTTCAGGTCTGGGCACACATTAAAGGCTGCTTTGGCTGACCTTTTACCACCCATCTTGGGGGGCTGGAGAATCGAGATGAGAGGGTGATACCTCATCACTCAACTGCGGCCACTCAGCCAGCCTCGGCCCAGCTTGGATGTGCTCCCACATGAAAAGTATACACTGTTCATGGAGAAGGAGATCGGGTACTCCCTCCTCAAGACCCTGAGACCTCCCAGGGGCAGAGAACACCCCTGAGTCTCTGCCGACTTAGGGAAAATATAATAAATTCCAGAGCAGAGAGGAAACAGGAGGTCACCATTCACCAGTGGGAAATACAGAAGCAGGGCTGGTGCTGGAACCATCCCAGGAAGTGGGTCAGCAAATGGGGTCCTGGGGCAGATGATGGGGCTGCCAGGTAGCCTCTCAGGACCCTTGTGTGGTAGGCTATTCTAGCTGCCAAGCTTCCTACAAGTCTCCTTGATGGCTTCAATGTCACTCAGAACTTTCTGGAATGGTTTCACAGCCTGAATCGAGGACTTGGCCTCAGTGTCTGGGGATGACATTCTCAAGGGAAATGGCAGAAACAAAGAATGGAGCAAGTCACTCTTAGGGAAAGAGGCACATGCGGTACTCAGAGGAAATGGGGGCTGGAGACCACAGGCTGAAAACAGCAGAGGTCTCAGTGACTTGGGGCATACCGTGCCACCACTGGGGCCACACTCTTTCTCTGTGTGACATGGAACTCTTACCACCAGTAGTTCCCAAGCTGTGAGAGCCCATGGCATTGGCCACTTGGGGGAGCCAAGCCTGATGGTAGCAAAGCTGGGATCCTTCATCTGCACCTGGGAGATGTTGAGCTCTGGTTCTCACACCCATGAGCTGACTAGTCAGGAAGCAGGCTTGTGAGGCAGGATGGACAAGCAGCAAAGCTGAGATTCCTACCTGTGGGAGCTCAGGTCCCAGGAAAGTAGATAAGTTAGACAGACGCCACATCGGGTAGGAACCTGTGGGAACCTGCAGTGATCACGTCACCCCTGCAATGAGAGCTCTCCCTCTGTTGGGCGTCCACCCCTGTAGACCAGGACGCTAAGTGGGTGTACAGCCCTGACAACCCTATCAGCACAGGGTCAGGCCATCCATCGGCCACTACAACATCCAAACCCAAGTAGAGTACAAGGCCTCCACGGAACCACAGTTCTGAGATAGGCAACTGCTGTGTTGACCCTCCAGGGAGGGCCTGTCAGAAAGAAAAAAAAAAAGACCCCAATCCCATAGCTGGCCTCCAGCCTGTGACCCCCCACCATCTCTGTCCCCACTGACTTGGTCCTGCCCTTTAGTCACTTTTTGGGTCACTGAAGAAAGACCTACTGGGAGAAAGCCACACCCACATCATGCATTTGGAAGGGGCATCCTACGTTCTTAGGGACCTTCCCAGGAAGACCAAAGCCACGCCAGCACAAAGACCTTCTTCTGACGACATGTTTCTTAGCAGTGGCTCCCATGGCTAGAAATCATTCAAACACAACTGTGGAGACTTCAGAGTAGCCCAAGCCCAAGGCCATGCCCCAGATGGGTGTAATCACCCTGACTCGAAAGGAACGTCATCAAAGGGGTCTTCAGGAGCCCAGGGAGCCTGGCTCACACTGGGGTTGGAACATCTCCTTCCTCTGATGCTTCAACCAGAGTGCTGGGAGCCACAGGAGCTGGGCCTGCCCAGCATGCCTGCCAACCTTCCTCTCTGCAGGACACAGGGCAAGGACCTGCCAGGTCCTCAGAGCACCATCCAGATATACGCAGTCATAGCCCTTCCCAGCCAGACCATGCACGGGGGCCACTGTGGCCAGCAGCTACCTTTTCCTGCCTTTCCCATCCTGTAGTGTGGGAAGCAACAGGAACTCCAGGGAACAGAAGAGGCTCTGGGATCCTGCCATGATGGCTGTAGATATAGTGATCAGCGAACCAAGCACACATAGTTGCCACTAATGTGCAGGGGGGGTGACAGGAGCCCACATAAGGCTGTGAACATGCCCTGTGGTTCTGTTGGGGGGGGGGGGCGGGAGAGATCAGAGATGGTGTAGGGTGGTGAGTTCCAGAACTAGAGAGCGAGGGTAAGAGGGTGCCAAAGAGCCCAGGGATTCATTCCACTTGGATGAGAAGGTTCTGGAACTCAGTAGAGGTGCTGACGGTGCAGCGTCGTGAGTGCATTGCATGCCACCAACTGTGCCCCGTGCCGGAGATGGAGGAAACCGTGGGCCTGTTCCGAGAACATTGCCACAGCTGAGGCCGCTGCTTCCACCTCTCTCTTCACAGTGTGGATCAGCCTCTACTACGCAGCTTTCTACGTGGTCATGACGGGGCTCTTTGCCTTGTGCATCTACGTGCTGATGCAGACCATTGACCCCTACACCCCAGACTACCAAGACCAGTTAAAGTCGCCCGGTAAGCATCAGGGGGGCCTCGGCAATGCTCTTGGGGAACACAAAACAAGGCACAGCACGGAGTCCCTCCTTGCCCACACACACCCAGGGCAGGGGGTCCCATAGCTTCCCAATAGGGACAGTGAGTCTAAATTGCAAAGTCTGACTTTGGCTTTAGTTTTAGGTAATAAAGGGGGTTAGGAGGTCACTGGGACGAGAAGCCTGTGCACCCACATTTTATGCTTCTGCACACCCAGGGGAGTGTCCACAGAATACACAGGAGATTGCTGCCAGGGAGTAGATCTGGGGGTCGAAGGAGGAAGACCTGGGGTGGAAACACCCACTTGCTCGCTAATCCCTGGGATGGATGAGTGGAGAGCTGAGACCCAGTCATCTGAGGCCGAGAAACATGAAAAACAAGTCCTTTCCCCTTCAAATCTTGAACAGCTGTTCTCTTCCTAACACCTATAAAGACAGCAAAAGCCCGGCTCACATAAGAAAGCCAGCCACATGGACGGGCCAGGCTGAGCACACTGTGGATCATTCCCCACCAAAGGCCACAGGGTGTTCGTGGAAAGAATGAGTGACTTCACGGAAAAGGGGTCAGGGAGTAGGGCACCAGCGCTAGAACAAGACAGAGGTGGGCAGGGCGGCCCCAGGCCGCTTGCCTGTGCATGTGTCTGCACCATGAACTCACATCCCTCACATCCCATCCGTTAGCAGAACCAAGACCACACTCAGCGGATGTACAGCGGACTGAAGTGACTCGGTGACCTCTCTCTCTCTCTCTCTCTCTCTCTCTCTCTCTCTCTCTCTCTCTCTCTCTCTCACACACACACACACACACACACACACACACACACACACACACACGCTTAACCTATTAAAAATGATTTTGCATTTAATTAGAATCAGTGTAGTGTTTTAAAAGTATTGTTTACAATTGTTCATTTACTCGTGGGTGGGGGTGCAGGGGTGTAGGCCTACAGGCCTGCATGCACATGTGCAGCGAGAAGACGACCCTCGGGAGTTGGTTCTCTCTTTCCACTGTGTGGTTCCAGGCACCACATTCAGGTCACCAAGGTTGGGTGGTTTTACCTGCTGAGCTTTCTTGCAGCACAAGTGTTTAAAAAAAATTTTTTTACATTTTTTCCGTTTGTTTTTATGAGCATGGGTGTTCTGCCTGCACATCTGTCTGTGCACCTGCACACGTGTGCCCAGTGGCTACAGAGGCTGGCAAAGGGCATCAGCTGTCCTGGAACTTGAGTTACAGATGGTTGTGAGTTGCCCTGTGGGTGCTGGGAATCTAACCGGCCTGGGTCCTCTGGAAGAGCAGCCTGTGCTCTTAATCACTGAGCCATCTCTCCAGGCCCCAAGTGAATTTTTTTTTCTTTTTTTTTTTTTTCCTTTGAGACAACCCTGGCTGTACTGGAACTCTCTCTATATAGACCAGGCTGACCTCAAATAGAGATCTGCCTGCCTCTATCTTTTGAGTGCTGGGATTAAAGGTGTGTGCCACCACACTGGCTCCCCAGGTGAAACACTTGATGTGTGTTCGGATTCCTTTTCCCTGGAGACCTACCTGCAGGCTGTGGGGAGCACCCCCAGAGGCTAGCATCCACTGCGCCAGTCTTGCTCATGACTCCCCTGGGCCCAGAGCCCCCTGTGGAGCATGCATCCCCATTGCTGGGGCCTGGGCACCCAGAGTCTCAGGGACAGAACAGGCTCTCATTCCCACTGTGCTACATTCTGCAGAGGTCAGGGGCCCCAGGACCTGTGTTCTCAGAGTTCTTGGGCCCTTCTTTAGAGTGCTCCTGCCTTGGCTAGAGGGGGTGCCTGTCCTACAGCTCCCTCCTAGGAGCGGGCGAGGAACCGATTCTACCTCAGATGCTATCTACCTGTGGTTGGGGCTTGTGCGAGACTGGACAACCTCAGGGCCCAGGGCTCAGTATAAGTGAGCGCTTGGAGAAACTGATCAAGGAGGTGTTCTTTCTTTCCAGGTGTGACCTTGAGACCTGATGTGTATGGGGAAAGAGGACTGCAGATTTCCTACAATGTCTCTGAAAACAGCTCCTGGGCTGGCCTTACACACGCCCTCCACAACTTCTTAGCAGGTGGGTGACCGCCAATGCAGCCATGTGCCTGTCGCCTGAGAGAATCCTGGGGACTCGGGACCTCCCCCCTGGGCTGTGCGGGCTGGCTGATGACAGGTGTTTGTTCCACAGGCTACACCCCGGCGTCCCAGCAGGGCAGCATCAACTGCACCTCCGAAAAGTACTTCTTCCAGGAGAGCTTTGCCGCTCCAAACCATACCAAGTTCTCCTGCAAATTCACTGCAGACATGCTGCAGAACTGCTCAGGCCTGGTGGACCCCAGCTTCGGCTTCGAGGAGGGGAAGCCCTGCTTCATTATTAAAATGAACAGAGTGAGTACCAAGGGCCCCACTTCAGAGGAGGCCCTGGAGTGGTAGGAGCCCCCCACCCCACCCCCTCACACTTCACAATGGGGCCTGGGCCCTTTATCATGCCCCCACCCTGACTCCATACACATTCATCATGTTCAGCTCTTAAAACACAAACCGAGAATTTTCTGCTCAGACAATGTCTTGCAAATACAACACAGAGCTAATAAAGGAGAGATCTTCACCAGCAGGGGATTCAGACTGGGGGAAGATAGAGGCATTCTGCATGGTCTTCTGTAGCAGAAACAGGAGTCTTTCAGGGTTGGTCCTACAGGAATCGCCGGGGCTTCAGTGGGATCTGAAGCCAAGTGGCCGCAAGTCCCACCAATGCCCTAAGAACAAAGACACAGTAAACAAGTGGCAGAAATGCAGTAGAGCTGAGTGGCCCTCAGGCAACAGGGGCTCAGGGTCACACTGTTCGGGGGACCGAGTGGCAGGTGAAGCCCAACTGGCCTCGCTGCCCGTTCCCATTTTACCAGGTCTTAGCAAGCCACACACTCAGGCACCCAACCCACCACTGAAGTCCTTCGCCTGGGAAGATCTCCCCAGGGCTGCCTGGCGCGTGGTCTGTGATCAGGGCTGCACCGGCCCATGCAGCTGCTGACACTCCTGCCAAAGGCAGGTCCTGCTCAGGGGACAATGCCCGGGGCTCAAGAAGTCTAGGGAAGGAATGTGGGGCTCTGGGGACCCCACTGACAGCAGCAGGTAGACCCATCCTCCAGCAAGGAAGGCTGCTGCACATCACCACAGCAGACCGGAACATCGTGCCGGTGACCAGGGCCCCTCTATGCCAGCTCCACCATTGCCAACCCGCCTCCTAGACCACAGTACCTGGGAGGGGGGGATGGCTCAGAAGCATGTGTGAGCATCCACCTGCACATCAGGGGTGCATCACAGCCTTTCTTCTAGATCGTCAAGTTCCTTCCCAGCAACACCACAGCCCCCCGAGTGGACTGCACGTTCCAGGTGAGCACAGCTGGGGTTGGGAAAGGGTGGGACCCGAGGGAACCCTGGGCACACGCCAACCGTCACCTGTCAGCCACGGCCCGGAGTGACAGCTCAGAGAAATAATGCCATAGCTACGGATTCGCCTTCGTCAGGTCTGTGCAGTTACTTACATTTCAGAAAGCCTGGCATAAGATGGATGGCCTGGCCCGCCATTTCTACTACCATATGGGCTTTAATTTTTTATTTACAAAAAGTATTCCGGATCACCGATAGCGTTGATGCTTAACGGAGCTTGGCATGTCTACGTAGGTGGCATTAATCACAGAGAAACTCTCTTACAAAATGACGAGGTACAATATCAAACACTAAACTTTCCTTCCCTAAATGTTTCCCAAGGCTTGTTTTCAATGCCGAGCCCTAACCGGCACGTCAAAAGGGCACATCCGTGAGTGACCCAAGGAACATCTATCCCCTCGGGGCTCTGTCCCTAGGGCTCAGGCGTCTGCTTGTTCTTCGCTGTTTGAATTATTTTGGCCACACACAAGCTGACCTTAGAGGTCATTGTTCCTTGATGAACGTAAGCCACCCATTGGGCAGGTCTGACTCCAACAATGAGAGGAAATAGATCCCAGGAACCTGTGTTTACACTTAATCCAGAAACCCCACACAAACCCTGCACCCGGTTTTGGCAAAGGAGGTGCTTGGTCTTGTCAAACCCTCTCATCTCACGTGCTAATAATCAAACACCGGCTTCCCCAGTTCCAACACTCACCCAAGACACTAAGACGGAATAAGCGGGGTGGGAAGTGGTGGAGGTTTGGCATTTCGAGAAGGCACCAGGGTCTAAGGCCTGACTAGGAACGCTGGCCAGGTACAAGGTCAACTCTGCTGCACTAACACACAGAGTTTTGGTGTGATCGCTGGCATTGGTACCAGGGTTTGCCGCCCAGTACATGCATAACTCACATGTCTACTTGTACACAAAAGGACATGTGCCCAGTGCTTACTAGACTCGGCTCTGGTCTCTCCTCCTCAGGATGATCCCCGAAACCCCCAGAAGGACACTGAGCCCCTGCAGGTCGCGTACTACCCACCCAATGGTACTTTCAGTCTCCACTACTTCCCCTACTATGGCAAGAAAGCCCAGGTAGGTCCGCCTCACTCTGCCCCAATGCATGTGCTAAATTCCCTCAGACTTGGCAACGGAGAAGCCATCTTCTATAAAAGCAGGACAAAGGCCGAGCAAAAGGGTACACACCTGCAGTCCTAGCACTTGGGAGGGGGAGGCGAGAGGGTCAGCAGCATAAGGTCATTTGGGCTACAGCGCAAGTTCAAGGCCAATCTGGGCTGCAGGAGATTTTATCTTGGAAAAGTGAATAAGAAACAAAGAAAATGAATGAAAGAAAAGACATCCAGTCCTGGACATTTCTTTTATCCACTTAGAAATGCACCTCCCAAAAACCATGAACATCCACCCGAGTCCCTTAGAGTGCAGGGTCTCCCACGTCCTCCTGGGATCCAGGAATCTCTCCAAAGCATTTCCCCCACACCGCATTCTTCCCCCCATTTTATTTTCACATCTTGTTTTCTGTCTGGAGCTCCTAGAGTAAGTATTCTCATTGTACCTGCTCTGCGGGCAGAAGCCAGTCTCTCTGTGACCCAAGGGTCACTGGACCAAGACAGACTCGAAGGAGAGTCTTTTATGCGTATCCCTCCCTTCATCAGTTAGTCTTGTTTTTCTTAACATCCAGGGCTTTTTCCCAAGCATCTCATCCCCCCCCTTCTTCCACTCCAGCCCCATTACAGTAACCCTCTGGTGGCAGCAAAGTTTCTCAACATCCCCAAGAACACAGAAGTCCTCATCGTGTGCAAGATCCTGGCAGACCATGTGACCTTCGACAATCCCCATGACCCATACGAAGGGAAAGTGGAGTTCAAACTCACAATACAGAAGTAAGAAGCTGGAGTGGTCAGCCACACCTACAGACACCCAGCCGGCCACTCCCCCTTGACTGCACGCCCTCTGCTGGCCAGCCCGCACAGCCACCTCAACATGATCCAGAGCTGACACCACCGCCCATCTGTTGACACCAGGAAGTGCTCCTGTCCAGCACGCCCCTGAACACCATCAGCTTTCTACTAAATCCAATCCGATTGTAGCTGTGGGGTTAACACAAGAACCCAGAGTCCTGTCATCACTGAAGAGACCCCAGGGTGACCCGTCTGTCGGTATCACCGCCCTGTGATCACCTGTCTTTCCTGAACTTCGATATGAACTAAGTGTAACACTGGTCACCCCAGCATGACACATTCCCAATTTGTGCTTCTGAGACTACAACACCTACACCACAAAAACAAACTATATTAAAGTTATTCTTATTCTGTGTGGAAAAGTCATGTCTTTCCTGACCCGGGAGAAAAGTTTACTGAGAACCAAATGCTCTTTTCTTTAAAGCCTTTCCATGATCTCAGTCACACTGCAGGTGGTACCTCAGCCACTGAGGCAGGCATCTCAGAGATGGACTAAGGGGCAGGGATGCTCAGAGAGCTCCACACAAACAGCCTGCCACTTCGTCCACAGATCTACCCTGGTGCCACCTCCAGTCTCAGCCTCCAAGGTCTCAGCCTCTTTCCTTCAAGATGCTCACACTTCCTATTGCCTCCCTCCCTGCATCTGTCTTTTCCAAGCCGAGACAGAACACAGCTCAGGAGGACGCACGTGCACATGCACACCCACGGTGCAACAGGTACAGGGCTTCCTGGGGTGTCAGACCTAGACACGTATCTACCTACACCATTCTGTGTACCCTTCGCATGTTCCACACCCTGCAGAACATTTCAAAGAAACTCAAGAGTTGGGGGAAAGGGTCATTTTCACTTCCATTAGCAAGCAAGCAGCTGTTTTCCAAAATATCCGCTGATTTGACCAAGCCAAGTAAAACATCTAGCCCTCTCTCTTAATTAGGGTTAATTACTCTGTCTTAATTACTGCTGTGATGAAACACTGGGACCAAACTGGGGAGTGAAGGGTTTATTTGGCTTACAACTCCACATCACTGTGCTTGGCTCACTGTGCATCATCAAAGGAAGTCAGGACCGGAACTCAAACAGGGCAGGATCCTGGAAGCAGGAGCTGATGCAGGGGTCATGGAGGGATGCTGCTTACTGGTTTAACCCTCTTGGCGTGCTCAGCCTGCTTTCTTATAGAACCCAGGGTTGACTCTACCCACAGTGGGCTGGCCCCTCCCACATCAAACACCCACAGTGGGCTGGCCCCTCCCACATCAATGAATAATTAAGAAGATGCCCTACAGGCTTGCCCACAGCCCCATCTTAAGGAGGCATCCTCTCAATTGAGGGTCCCTCCTCTCAGATGACTCCAGCTTGTGTCAAGATGACATAAGACCAGCCAGGACAATTGATCCCTTGTCACTGGACACACAAACACATCACTGTTAAGCCACAACTTTTCCTTTCTCATTCATCCCTGAGATCTTACATTAAAAATATAAATAATTTAAGCCGGGCGGTGGTGGTGCACGCCTTTAATCCCAGCACTCGGGAGGCAGAGGCAGGCAGATCTCCGTGAGTTCGAGGCCAGCCTGGGCTACAAAGCAAGTTCCAGGAAAGGCGCAAAGCTACACAGAGAAACCGTGTCTCGAAAAACAAAACAAAACAAAAAAAAAAAAAAAAAGTTCAAAATCTCTCAACTGTGGGTACTTGTAAAAATAAATATTCAATACTTTCTTACTTCAAGAGGGAAGAACCAAAGCACAGTCACAATCAGATCAAAGCAAAATTGAACTCCCAACAGTGTGAATAATGCAGTGCCCAATGTCTGGGATTCACTCACTCACAATCTTCTGGGCTCCTCCAAAGGGCTCGGGTCACTTCTCCAGCTCCGCCCTCTGCAGCACACACAGCTTGTCTTCTAGGCTCCAGCTGACTCCATGACTACTGCTGTTCTTGGTGGTCACCCCATGGTCCTGGCATCTCCAAAATGCTGGGATCTCTGCTGCAACTGGGCTGCACTTTCACCAATAGCCTCTCCTGGGCTCTCCTCATGGTGCCAAGCCTCAGTGAACCCTTCAATTCTGGGGCTTCAACTACTGTGGAGCCCACACCTTCGCCAATGACCTATCCCGGATTCTCGTAGTGCCAGGCCTCAGCTGCTTTTCATAACACCTTCATCACTTCAAACCCAGCACCGCCTGGGTGACTCGTACACTACCAAGTTCAGCTGCCGGCACAAGGCACAACCTTGACCATCTTTGAAACACGGCTTCTGTGTGTGGACTCTGAGGAAACACTTCCCAGATTTCACCTCAATAATGCTGGTCTCTTCTTAATCACAATAATTACTCAGCTCCAGCTGACCAGCATCAGTTGTCCCAGTAAAGCATGGGTTTTACTTCAGTGGTTCTGGTCCTTGTTAATCACAGCTGATTCTTCAGCCCCGGCTGACCAGAACTCAGATTCTCAACTCAAAAGTCCTGGTAGAGTCTTTCCTTCCCTCTGAACCTTCACAAGCCAGGCCTCCACGGTCTCTACTCCACGGTCTCTACTCCACTGTCTCTGCTCCACGGTCTCCACTCCACGGTCTCTACTCCACTGTCTCTACTCCACTGTCTCTACCCCACGGTCTCTACTCCACAGTCTCTACTCCACTGTCTCCACTCCACGGTCTCCACTCCACGGTCTCTACCCCTCCACAGTCTCTACTCCACTGTCTCTACTCCACTGTCTCTACCCCACGGTCTCTACCCCACGGTCTCTACTCCACGGTCTCTACTCCACGGTCTCTACTCCACTGTCTCTACTCCTACAGAACAGCTCACTGAGATCTCAACATTCAATGGTTTTTCTAGCCCCAAGTTCCAAATTCCTTCTATAATCCTCTCCCCAAACAACATGGTGAGGTCATCACAATACCCCACTCCTGGTAACAACTTGTCCTAGTTAGGGTTACTCTTGCTGTGATGAAACATCATGACCAAGACAACTTGAAGAAGAAAGGGTTTATTACACTTCCACACTGTATTCCATCACTGAAGGAACCCAGGACAGGAACTCAAACAGGGCAGGAACCTGCAGACAAGAGTTGATGCAGAGGCCATGGAGGGATGTTGCTTTCTGATTTGTTCCTCATGGCTTGCTCAGTCTGCTTTCTTATGGAACCCACAGTGTGCGGGGGCTCTCCCACATCAATCACTAATTTAGAAAATACCCTACAAGCTTGCCTTCAGCCTGATTTTATGGAGACATTTTCTCAGCTGGGGTTCCCTCCTCTCAGATGACTCTGGGTTGTGTCAAGGTGACATAAAACTAGACAGCACACTATCTTTCATGCCTGTCAGTCTTTCCTTCCCACCCACCATAAAATTTGCCAACTCAACTTTTTTAGGGCAGCCAGGGATATCTGCTTGTTCACACAGCTTCACATCCATTGTCCGCATCCATCTACAGTGCTCCTCGTCTCCCCACACAGACACTGTGCCCAACAAGCACTAACTACCCACCCTAAGCCCTGACAACCAGTCCACCTTCTATCTCTGAGTCTAACTTTGGGGCCTCACATCAGTGGGGCCATGCAGCATTTTTTCTGACTGGCTGATGTTGAGACTCTCTCAGGTTTCATCACATAGCAGAATTCCCTTCTCAGTCAAGACTAAAGTTTTACTGTGTGTGTAGACCACATCTTATCCTTTACATAATCTCTGGGCACTTGGGTTGTTTGTACCTTTTTGTTATTGGTGACCAATGGTGCTGTGATCACTCGTGTACAACTGTGTCTTCAAGACCTGCTTCCAAGGCTTTGCACATATACCAAATTCTTGTTTTTAATTCTTTAAGAGCTAGACCTCCTGCTTTCCACTGAGGTGACTGCATTTCCTGTCTCCACCAGCAGAAATTCAATTTCTTATATCCTAATCAACATGTGTGCTGTTACAGCAAATGCTTGAGATAAGTCACTTAGTAAAGAACAAAGGTTCATTTTGGCTCACGGTTGTGAACTTCAGGTTGACCAGCTTTAAGTGTCTGGTAGGGACACCATATCATGGCAAGGCATAGTGAATGAATCTGCTCACATCACAGTCAGGAAGCAGAAAAATATACAAATTCCAGGATTCCTCTTAAGGGCAAGTCCCCTAAACGGCCTGAAGACTTCTCCCTAGGCCTCACCTCCTAAAACTCCCCAACTTCCCCAAGTACTAAACTAAGAAATAGACTGTATGGCCTTGGGCTGGGAACAGGACTCAAGTGGTAACATCTGTCTAGCTTGCACAAAGCCCTGAGTTAGAACCCCAGCATACATAAACCAGGTGTGGTGACACATGCTTGTAATCCTAGCACTTGGGGAGTCAAAAGTAGAAAGAACAGGAAGAAGTTCATGCTCATCTCCAGCTATATAGCAAATTTAAAGCCAAACTGGGATACTGGAGACCATGTCTTAAAACAACAACAACTAAAAAAATAAAGCAAAAACATGATCTAGATAAAAGCTTTGAGGAGCCATTACAGATCCAAGCCATAGTGACTTGCCATTTACTCTATTTCTGCATCACGTGTCTTCATCTTTGAAGAGATATGGCATCTCTTTGTGGTTCTAATTTCCATTTCTCAATTCTGGTTGCTACCGAGCACTTTCTCATGTTCTCAGACCACTGCTCTCCGTCATGGAGAGGCCCCTAACCACAGCTTGCCCATTTTTCACCAAGCGCTCCTCTTGCTATTGTTCCGTTTTCAGGGTTCTCTCCATTTTACATATTACTTCTCTATTAGGGTTTGTAAATCTCTCTTTCATTCTGTGGTATGATGATTAATCACTGTCAACCTGACCAGACTCAGAATCACTACAGAAACACTTTCAGGATATCTATAAGCTGTTTCCAGAAAAAGTTTAACTGGACAGAGAAGAGTCACCCGAAATGTGAGTGATGCCATCCCATATTCCAGACCTGAATAAAAGGAGAAAAGGAGCTGAGGACGGGCATTCATCTCTCTGCTTTCTGACCGTAGATGCAGCGTGGCCAGCTGTTTCATGTTCCTGCCTCCATGCCTTCCCCACCATAATGAACTGCACTCTCCCACGCGATGAGCAGAAATAAGCTCTTTCTTCTTCAAGCTGCCCTTTCTCAAGTGTTTGACCACAGCGATGAGAAAAGTAGCTAATACGTGTGGGTTAGCATTTCTCTGTTGAATGTCTTCCAATGTACGATTTAATATTTCTTTCCTAAGGCTTACAGTGTTGTTTTTCATTTCATGTCTTTGGTGTCATAAAGAAATTATTGCCAAATCCAACACTGTAAGGTTTTGCCTTGGTTCCTTCAGTTTCATATTTCAGGTTTTACCTTTAGGGCTTAGGTCCATCTTAGCTTTAATTTTTTTATTATTTTATGTGTGGTTGTTTTGATTGCATGTATGTCTGTGTACCATGTGGAAGTCAGAAGGCATGAAATCTGGTGGAACTGTAGTTACAGTTTGTTGGGAATTACCATGTGGGTGCTGGGAATCAAATCTGGGTCCTCTGCAAGAGCAGCCAGTGCTTTTTAACCACTGAGCCATCTCTCTAGTACCCTTTTAGCTTTTTAGATGGCACTGTCAATCCAACTTCATTCACTGGCATGTAGGTACTGAGTTCTCAACACCATTTGTTGAAAAAGTCTATGCTCCCCCACCGGACAGTCTTGGCATCATTGTCCAGAAACACTTGATCAAATGTGTGGTTTTTCCCTGCTTTGCTGGTCCAGGGGTCTGTCTGGCTTCCTGCCCACACCAGTGTTTGATGACTGCAGTCTTGCAGTAGACTTTGAAATTAGGAAGCCCGAGGACTCGGAGTTTTATTTACTTTCAGGATTGTTTTGGAAATTTAGAGTGACTTGAATTTCCTGGTCTGCAAAATCCATTATTAGGGTTTGGGAAAGATCCCTGAGTGATGTTCTAACAGCATTATCTTTTAGACCACATGGAATGTGTTTTCATTGCGGTCTTTTGAAATTTCTCTCAGTTTTGTAGATTTCTCTCTTTCATATCCTTGGCCAAGTCAGTTAAGAAGAATTTTATTCTTTATTATGCTAATGTAATTTATTTTCACTTCCTTTTCAGATTTTTCTGTCACTTTACCTTATTGTTTGAACGTGACATGTCCTCCTCAGGTTTATGGATTATTTGGTCTGCAGCTGGTTATTTGGGAAAGTTTAAGTTTGGAGGTGGAGTCTAGCTGGAGGAAGTAGGTCACTGGGAGTGGTCCTTTGAAGGCTACTCCCCCCATCGCCAATCCCACCTATGTGCTAACTTCCTGTCTGCCATGAGGCAGGCAGGCTCCCCCTCCACACTGTGTCTGCCATGATGCTGTGCTTTACCAAGGCCCCAGGATCAATGGAAACAAGAATTATGAATTGAAATCTCAGAAACCAAGCCAAAATAATCTACCTTTGTGTTATTCTCTGATATTTTGGCCACAGTTTGATGGTTAATCTTGCTTATCAACTTGAATGTATCTGGGGATCACCTAAGAGACACAATTCTGGGCAGGTCTGTGAGCACATTTCTAAGATGGACTGAATGGGGAAGGATCTTCCCCAGGGTGGGCAGCACCTTCTGTGTCAGCCCAGATATAGAGATCAGAGGCAAACAGTGCTACAATTTTTGCGTTCTTCCCATTGTGAGTGCATCTACACTGTATTATCCTTAACTGACTGCAGAACCCACTCCCTCAGCCTTTCAACATGAAGACCAGTGGCTCTCCAGAAATCCTGCACACCTCCAGCACCAGAGGGGACTGCCAAGGCATCTAGCCTTGTGAACTAAGCAGCTAGTGGGGTCTTGGCCCCCCAGCACACAGGTAGCCACAGTTGGGGATTACCCAGTGCACACTATGTAAATCAATCTAGTAAATACTTTTTTATAGTATGTTCTTTCTATGGATTCTGTTCCTCTCGAACCCTGAAAGCCACACAAAAGTAATTAATGCACTTTGCATCTTGCAATTTTATCAGTCCTAAAAGTATTTTAGTGGATTCCTTTGGATTTCTGATACATAAGATTCTATCATCTACAAATAGAGACTTTTTCATTTCTTCTTTTTACCTAACTTCCCTGGCTAGAATTTCTAGTCCTGTGTTGAATACAAGGAACAGTGGCCCCTCACCCTGTTCTCATCAGTCCCTTACCCTGGGCATGCCCCTCAGTGGCTGTCCATTTATGACCTTACATCCATTTCTTTCTATCCTTTATTTGCCGACTACCGAAAGGTTACTGGATCTTGTGCAATGCTTCCTCCCTATCAGAGATGATCATGTGGGTTGTTGTTGGTGTGTGCAACTGTGTGCCCAGGAGTTATTCTTCCCAGTCACCAGTCTCTTCAGTTATGAAAACAAACCGCAGAGTCAGCAGGGTTGCAAGGCTTTTGCTGTTCCTGTGTTTACGTTATAGAAGGCTGCTGTGTCCTTCGTTTTGGTTTCTGATCACTGCTTAGTACCCTTCACCTTACTGATGGTAAAGCTGATGGACTCTCGTGAGCCCTGCCTACAGGACAGGGACAATGGGGAGGAATTCCCTCAGCTTTCATACGGGAATAATTTCATTTCTCTGCCTAAAGAGAATTCTTAAGGGAGGGAGTCTAAGTTGAAGCAGTCTTACTCTGTAGCCTATTCAGTGCCAGAATATGAAATTGAAAATAAATTCTTGAAAGAATCTTTCCAATTTATTATTGTATATGTGCATGGGGGGGGGGGAAACGTGGTCTGAAGACAACTCTTGTTCTCTACATGGATTCCAAGGGCTGAAGAGCAAGTGGGGCGGGCATAGGCTGAGGTGTCTCAACAGCCTGACAGGACTCTTGATGGATGCCCTATTTTACTTTCTAGCATTCTCAATTTATTGGCCTATTGCCTTGTGGCTCCACAGATGACAAATCTCTGGATGTTACTGAGGAATGCACAGGTGTAACCAGCAATATTCCTCTAGCTGCTTTCTTAGGGTTTCTATTGCCGTGAAGAGACACCATAATCATGGCAACTCTTATAAGGAAAACATTTGACTGGGGTGGCTCACTTACAATTTCAGAGTTTTAGTCCATCATCATCGTGTTGGGACATGGCAGTGTGCAGGCAGACATGGTGCTGGAGTAGTAATTGAGAGTCACATTTCTTGTAGACAACAGGAAATGGTCTGAGACACTGGGCGGTATCCTGAGCATAGGGAACCTCAAAGCCCGCCCCCACAGTGACACACTTCCTCCAACAAAGCCATACCCACTCCACCAAACCCACATCTCCTAATAGTGCCACTCCCGATGATATTATGGGGGCCAGTTACATTCAAACTACCACACTGCTTTCAACGTTATCTTTTGGAAGCTAATGAAAATGTGTCCTATGAGCACACAGCCTCACTTTACTTGGAATTTGTTTCTTGGATGCTTCATCAGATGGTCTTTCAGGGCTTGGTGAGAAGATACTACCTTCCCATATTCTATGCCCTTCTCCTTCTTCAAATGTACCTGTTGATGTTGTATTCCTTATATCTTTGATGTAGTGGGTAGTCATTCCAGCTTTGATCTGGAAGTTCCAACCCCCACTGAGACTTCAGTAACGGTCACGCCTACAAGGCGGGGCTGAGAGAGGACCCTGAAGACCTGAGATCCAGATATGCCATCTCTCTTGGTTCCTGGACCCTGGAAGCTGGAGGTAGACCAAGCAGAGTTCTCCAGAGAACACCGCCGGACTGCGCCTTTCCCTGACCTTTAACCTATCCCTTCACTTGTAAGTTACCCCATAAAATAAACCTCCCTTTTAACTACGTGGAGTGGCCTTAGTATTTTAACCAATATCTGGCCCTAACCTCTTCTCCCTTTTCCTCAGACTCGGGAACTGTATTGTCAAGTTCGCCAGTTCTACTTCCTAAGCTATCTAGTGAACTCTTCTTTGTCCATCTCTGCAGGATTTCTTCCTAGTTTTTCTTTATTACTCTTCCATTGCTCATGAACCACTTTCCTGGCTCTCATCTCCCCTCAGTTCTTTGAGCATCTCTGCAATGACTGCTTCAAACATCGTGCAGGATGTCTATTATCATCCTCCGGGACAGTGTCTCATTCACCTCTTCCTCTAAGTGGACCACGATTTCTGTTGTCTTCATGCCTTCTTTCTGTTGAAGACAAGACACTGAAATCTACTCATAGTGGCCAGAAAGTGAATTCTATTTCCCAAGGTTTGTTGCTCTGTATTCTGATAGTTGAAGTCTATCTGTGCGGTGGTATTGTGTTCCCCGAAATATTGTGCACCCTAATAAACTTATCTGGGGTCAGAGACAGAACAGCCACAATATTAAACATAGAGGATAGGCAGTGGTAGCACACGCCTTTAATCCCAGCACTTGGAAGGCAGAGCTAGGCAGAAATCCATGTGTTCAAGGATACAGCCAAGCATGGTGACTCACGCCTTTAATCCCAGGGAGTGATGGCAGAAGGCAGAAAGATATATAAGGCGTGAGGACCAGAAACTAGAAGCATTTGGCCTGGCTAAGCATTTGGCTTGGTTAAGCATTCAGGCTTTTGAGCAGCAGTTCAGCTGAGACCCATTCTGGATGAGGACTCAGAGGCCTCCAGTCTGAGGAGACAAGACCAGCTGAGGATCCGGCGAGGTGAGGTAGCTGTGGCTTGTTCTGGTTCTCTGATCTTCCAGTTCACCCCAATACCTGGCTCAGGTTTGATTTTATTAATAAGAACTTTCAAGATTCATGCTACAGCTCTGCATTTAGGGTGGATCTGCCTGAAATGCCACCTGCAGGCCATTTTACGTTAACTCTGTGCCTTTCCCTGGGCATGCCCAGTTACCTTCTCAAACAGAAGGCTGTTTTTTAATGTCCGAGTCTTCAGTGTCTAGATTCCCAAAGGGAAAGAGAAAAATGGAGCGGAGAGGTGGAAAAGAAGGTACCAACCTTTAAATCCCTGGAAATCTAGTCAGCCAAGAGGTAGAGCTTGAAACCGTGGTACAGCTCCAGTGTCAAGAAGCTCTCGTCTGTACCTAGTTCAAAGTCTCTTAAGCAGCTGTGTCTGGCAGATTCTACCACTGCAATTGTCAAGACATGAAGAGACTACTGGTATACCCACTCCTCATCTTTCCAGAATGCTCAAAGTCAAACCTACAAAGTATGCCTCAGCTTTCCAGATAGAGGAAAAGGACTCGGGCATACAGGGAAGGTACTCATGACCCCACACCCACTTTATCTGCTTCCCACTTCCTATCCCAGGCATGCCTGACAGTGGAGGGACTGTGAGGCCATGAGACACACCAGGACTCTGCTACCGGGCTGTCATCCCACCTATCCACTTACGACAATCCAGAGTAACTTTGGAGTACAGTCCTGAGTTACAGAAACACAGAGCTTGTTTAAAATGCCCATGCACATTTTATTAATAAAAACTAACAGTGCCGAGTTAAACAAGTCAAACAATTAAAGTCTCTTTATATTCCATAAAATATTACAGAAAAGTTTATTTGTGTTTCAATAAAAAGACTATCATTTTAGAACAGGCAGCTAAGAGCAACTGTGCAGTTAACGAGTTTTTGTGAATAAATTTTAAGAGACTATTGCCTGTCCTTAAATTCCTTTTTCTTTTTATAAAAAAAGAACTATTAAAAATGATTGACAAATTTTGAGTTAAAAAACTGTTAAAACATTCTCTATGTTTAATTTCAACTTTATAATAGATTACAGGAAGATGCTTATGAAACAAATACAACATTTGTTTCAGTACACGTCTTAAATGATAGACTTATAAGTATGTAAACAACTATATAATAAAAAGTTTCCAAACGTAGCCTGTAAGAAATCAGGCAAATTTACCATAAGCAAACTTTCTAGACAATTTCCATAGCTGCACCAGCGTGGCAGTAAACTGCTTCCAAACAAAACGAAAACAAACAAACAAGAAAAACTACTTTGCAATTTGTTGCTGTAATAGAGAAAAAGTGTAAAAACTTGATGGAATTACAACAGTCAATATAATTTAAGGGAAAACAAAGTCATAATAAGACGTATGGCGCTTAATGTTTAAAAAGTAGAGTTTTGCAATTGGCTTGGTTCTTTGGACACTGCATGATTTAACAAATGGAAAGAAAATTCATCCTAAAGCCTGGCTATCCACCAGCGGGTGCCGGATGCCGAGGCAGGGTAGCATTTTATTATTGTCACTGGTCTGGGTGCAGTGCAGTTTCCTCAGCAAACCCAGCAACTGTTGAGGGGTAAAATAAACTTCAAACTTAAAGAGAGAGAGAGAGAAAGAAAGAGAGAGAGAAATCGAAAACACAAAATCCTACAAAGTAAATACAGACTCTGCATCAGCACGCTGGCTTCAAAGCACATCGCCGCGCGGCTCAGACCGCGGGTACCATCCTTACTGGAGGCGGGCGCACGGCTAACTCCACAACTCACGGGTATCTTCTTGGGAGGAGGCCAAAAAGAACAAAGTCCCACTTGAAGTTTCTCTTCTCTAGAAGTTTTTTCCTGAAGCTGATATGAAGGGAGAGGGGGTCTACAGGTTGAGCAATCAATCCTCCTCGTCGTTCTCATTAAAGTCATCATCATCATCATCATCCTCCCCGACGTAGGAAACAGGGGTCTCTACCCTGGAGCCGCTGTACTGAGACCCATTGGAGCTTGTGGCCAGCATCCCATCCGCACCATTGCTCAAATCACTGCAAAGACAGACCAGTCAGGGAGGAGAAGCCCGCTCTGTCCAGCCTAAGAAAGGCTGGATACGACCCTAAGTGGTGGCTTTTTGTTGTTGTTGCTTTTAAATTACAAGGCAGAAAAGCAAAGATGTCACCATCTGCAATATTAGAACCCTAACCTGACAGGGCAGTGGTGGCACACGCCTTTAATCCCAGTACTCGGGAGGCAGAGGCAGGTGGATCTCTGTGAGTTCAAGGCCAGCCTGGTCTACAAAGCAAGTTCCAGGAGAGCCAGGGCTACACAGAGAAACCCTATCTTGGAAAAAAAAGAAAGAACCCTAACCTGTAGTGAGATTTACTCTGCTTGGGCTATTCCCCAGCCCGTCCTCTTTAAACATGTAATACATGTTTAAACCACAGTGCCTGGTCACTAGAACTCACACAAGAGCCCTGAGATACAGACAGGGCTAGGGGACCAGGAAAAAGAATGGGTTAGCATCAAACACCAAACAAGGAATATCACCTTTGTAAGGCATAAGGGTTCAATCCCTAATATCTACCTATCTGTCTCTCTAGCATACACTCACTCTCTAATGTATCTGTCTGCCTGTCTGTCTGTCTCTCTCTCTCACACACACACTTAATACCTAGTTTCTCTCTCTCATTCTCTCTCTCTCTCTCACACACACACACACACTCAATACCTAGTTACACTTACACTTACACACACACACACACACACACACACACACACACACACACACACACACGGAACGAAACCGGGCATCACCGGTTGGCACAGGCCAGCTGATGGTGTGCTCCCAGCATCCCGTGCCTGTCAATCAACGTAAAGCCAGTCACGATTCCTAGTGCCTCCTCTGCACAGGTAACTACATCAACAACATCCGCTGTGGCAGAACTACTCCCAGGTCCAAGCCACGGCTGCCCCTGGGGCCATTCCAGACTCTAAGTGGCCGACATACATTCCTCATGACAGGGCAAGGGCCTCCTTCGCACTGAGAAGTGGGAGCCGGGAAGGTTAGTTCACAACAAGAAGCAACTGTGGGCAGCCAGACGGCTCAATGGGTAAAGACACTTGCCTCACAAACCTGGCAACCTCTGATACCCAGAACCCACATAAAAGCGGAAGGAGAACCAACTCCATGAAGTTGTCCTCTGCCCTCCACATGCTCATCACACACACAGACACGCACACACAAGTAAAAACAAACAACTAAAGAGAACTATTTTTAAAAACACTACTTCAAAAATTAACTGTTGGTGTGCACATTCACATTCAGCTCAAACCTGATCAACTCTGAGAGCTGGCATGCTGTAACACGGAAAGCCTCAAGGACACCAATGACTCACACGGTCACACCAACCACCCCTGGGATGACATGAGGGTGTTCACTTACACTATGGCCTCAACTGACTCCAGCAACAGCTACAGCTATCAACTTCGAACAATTCTGAAAAAATTAAACTTACATCTTAACTCTTAAATTAACCTAGACTACACCTACGACTTAATATAATAGGCAATACCCATTACTTCTCTGTTCATATTCACTGTAAAGGCCATCTTAAGGCCTTTACACCACTCACCTTCTGAGCTTGCTAGGCCAGATGACAGCTGATATGTTTATTTAAAGAGTGAAGGTCCTTCAATAACCCAGAAAATAAAGAGATGCAATACAGTGTAAAGTGTTAGGCTGTCATGTCAGATTACTAACACTCACATAAAGTCAGGCTTGGTCATGCTAGAAGGCCGACTCAGAGGTTAAGAGCACTGGCTGCTCTTGCAGAGGACCTGGGTTCAGTTCCCAGCACCCACGTGGCATCCCACAACTGTCTTCAACTCCAGTTCCAAGGGACCCATCACCCTTCTATGGCCTCCACAGGTACATGACACACATGTCCACAAACACGTGTGGACAAAACACCTATACACCATAGAAATTTAAATAATATTAAAAAAAAACAAAACATACTTGGCAGTAACCCTAGAACTAGGGGGCCAGAGGGCAGAGACAGGCAGATCTTTGGAGCTCATTCAACCAGTTTAATCAATCTGTGAGCTCTGGGTTCAGTGAGTTTTAAAAAATAACTAATAAAAAAAGATACCCTCCATGTGCACATGTACCTCTACACGTATGCACACCGGCACACACGTGGAACAAACACCACCACCCCAGGAAAACGGAGGAGGAAGAGTCAGTTGTGTTCAGGGATGTGGCCAACACCCACGCACTGGCAACACTGAACAGACTTGGTGGGTATGAGGGAGGGGGAGGGGGAGGGAGGGAGAGGGAGGGGGAGGGGGAGGGGAGGCCTATGCAAGGAGAAGAAGTCAGGAGGGAAAGGTTGGAGGGAGAGAACGAGGGGTGGATTTGATCAGAATACATCACATGCATGTATGACTGTGGTGGTAATCTAATTGTACTGAAATGTGATTTTGATTGTATGTTAATAAATAAAGTTCCCCGGGGGTCAGAGCTATTAGAGCCATAGACAGAGTGTGGCGGTGGTGGCGCACGCCTTTAATCCCAGCACTCGGGAGGCAGAGCCAGGCGGATCTCTGTGAGTTCGAGGCCATTGTTGGACCCATACAGGCTTGTCTGTTAACCATTTTAAAGGTAGAGCTGTTGGTGTCTTTGGAAGATCATCAGTTATTGTGCCCTGTTCTTGTATAATATGGATGGCTGGTGACCACTCAGTAGAACAATATCTTCTAATATTTCTCTCAGTAACATGTGCTAGTTTATGATTTGTTTCTGAGATTGGAGGGATGTTAATCTGAGTATTCCATTGTTGCAACAAGTCTCGACCCCACAGGTTCATAGTTATGTTAGCCACATATGGTTTTAATTTTCCTCTCTGTCCTTCTGGACCTATACATTCGAGCCATCTTGCACTCTGTTTCACCTGAGATAATGTCCCAATTCCTAACAGTTGAACGTTTACCTCCTGAAGAGGCCAAGTTGGATGCCAAAATTCTGGTGCAATTATGGTAACGTCCGCACCTGTGTCTACCAGACCAGACAACAAAACACCATTTATTTTTATCGTTAATTTTGGTCTTTGTTCATTAATAGAAGTTTGCCAAAAAATTTTCTTTATGTTTTCTCCTGAATTTTCTATTCTCTCTGTTTCATCATCCTGACCAGCCTGATTTATTCCAATAGGCATTTGGTTATTTAATCGCTCTCCAGAGCAGGCATTTCCTCTATGGCTGCAGGAAAGGTTTGAACTGGATTTGCAACCGGGGCCTGCGTGAGGCCCCTCTGGGAGTTTCCCGAAGACTGAGGCAAAGGATTACCCTGTCTGTCCTTTGTTGATCTACATTGGTTGGTCCAGTGGTTTCCATTACCACACCTTCTGCATACTCCAGAAGGAAGGGGCATTCTGTTGCCATTGTTCCTTGAAGAAACATTTTTTCTAGGAATGACCTGTCTACAGTCCCTTTTCAAATGTCCTTGCTTTCCACATCCAAAACATCTAACACTCCTCAAACCTTTTGAAATTACTTCTCCTACCCACGTATCATCATGCTCATCAGCCTCAACATTAATTGTTTCTCTATATGACTATAAATAAAACACTTTTTAAAAAGAAGAAAACAAAACCAAGAGCTAAGTTTTGACCCAGGTATGGTATGGAGTTGTGAGACAAGAGGATGGTAAGGGCACGGCCGAGCCTGGCTGCGTGGTCAAACTGTCTTGATTTGTAAAAAATGGGGGGGGGGGGGGGGAACCTGTGACAGTGAGGTGACAGCATCTGCTGTGAAAACCCAACGGCCTGAGTCTGACCCCAGGACCCCACAATCAAAGGAGTACACCGACTCCTACAAGTCGCCCTCCGACCTCCACACATGTACCATGACATGCATACTCACACTCACATACACACAGTAGCAGATTTTTAAAAACTGGGGCCAAAAGCATTTGCCACACAAGCCTGGAGAAACAAAGTTTGTCCCTTGGAACCACGAGAGAATTGATTCCACCAAAAAAACCCAGGCTCATTTGAGCACCACACACGCCCACACACATCACACACACAAACACGCAACTAATAACAATTAAAAAAATAGTGTACAGAAGCAGGAAAAAAAACTGTATACACACTGTACCATCAGACACATTTTAAGGAAACAACCAAGGAGCCATTAAAACACAAAACAAAAAAACACCAGTCAGGTGGTGGCACAGGCCCGTAACTCCAGTACTTGGGAGGCAGAAGCAGGTGGATCTCTGAGTTCTAGGCCAGCCTGGTCTACAAAGCGAGTTCCAGGACAGCCAGGGCTACACAGAGAGACCCTGTCTCAAAACTCTCTACCCCCAAAAAACAAACCCCCAAAGAAAACAAAACCTTTGACACTTTCCCTGCCGAGGACAGTGGGACACCAAAATACTTTTAAAAAGTAAAACCACGAATTACTTATTCATTGGGGCGGGGGGGGGGGGGGGGGTCCGCTCTACACGGATAAGCGCTGTGTGCCCTTGCCTGTGCCCAGCCCAGCCCATCTGAGACGCAGCAGGGCTGCCCCACCCCAGCCACGTCACCTGGCAGACAGCCTTGTGCCATTGGATGTAGAACCTGTTGTCGTGACGAACACTCCACCAATGGATCCCTGAGCCATTTCTGAAAAGAGAAGCAAATGGAAATAAAACCGAGAAGCCAGGAGTGGTGGCATCTGCCTTTAACCCCAGCACTTGGGAGGAAAATCTCTGAGCTCCGGGACAGCCAGAGCTATGCAGTACAACCACCCAAACAAAACGAAACGACTCCTGAGAGACCCAGCGTGCAGGAAAGCAGCACAGTGAAGACCCGACACCCTGACAGGGGCTTTCCCTGCCCTCTGCGGTAAGAACCAGCGGCAGTGGGCTCCCAGGCAGGTAGGACGAGCTCAGCATGTGCTTCCCCTCAGGAAAGGGTCCCAGTGCAGTCCTGTGCGCCAGCACAGCAGAGACAGGACCTGACAGCAGGAATGCACAGCATCCCCCTTCTACCTGAGACCCCCAGAGCTCTACAGGAGCAGGACAGAAGGCAGGAACTAATGTCCCCATGCCTCAGACAGGACAGGACAGATGCGCATGTGATCTGGGACAGAGTTCTTGGGACCCAAGGCGTCCCTGGCAGTCTCGGAAAGACAATACATACCATGCATTTTGGACTGTTGAACATGATCTTTTTTTATGAATTATCACTAGGCCATCACAAGGGTGTCACGACCTGATGAAGCCCAGGAAACTGACAGCCCTGCTCCATCCTATCCTGACTGACAGAACACCAGAGCTCACAAGGTCGTTCTTGCCGCTGGTTATAAGGACCGACTGATGGCCTTAGGAATGGGTCTGGTCCATCACCTCCTATCCCCGCTCAGGAGACAGAGTCTCACTCTTTAACACATTCATCATGAAAACCACACAATTGCCACTCACGGAGCCCGACAACCACGCGTCCAGCAGACATCGTACCAAGGGGACTGATGTTCAGCCAAACCTCAGCAGACACCCAGGTACTAGAGATGTAGCAGGTCATAGCACAGTCAGCCACAGGGCCCAACTGACCTGTCACATATGGTTCTAGAGCTTTTGGTACCAAACTTCTCGCCACCTTGAGGTCTTCAGCAGAGCAGTTCCCCGATTCTAGTCCGCATGCCATGCCCATGCGCTTGAGCACCTCAATATCATCATGGATTTCAAACGTGTTGTCAAAGTTAAACAGATACTCAAATCTGCGGGGGAAAGGTACTGTGAGAATTATGGGGCTACTGAGGGATGGGCAGGACTGTGGCTGGGGACAGGCAGCGGTCCCCCCCCACCACCCTCCTCACACTCCACCCCAAAACAGTTTGACCGAGGAACTGAAAGACAAGCCATTGCATAATTCTGCAAACTGCAGTCTTGCTCTAGGTATGCACTGGGCCTGGACACCACACGGCCTGCACGCACACGTGTTCTTGCTGCTGAGTTGTAAGGCCCACCAGAGGCCACACGTGCTGTCACTAGGCAGCCTTAAGGCTGACAGCAATGTATCCCCGAGTTTCTTCCCCAGGAGGCTACACTGGGAGGACCCGCTGAGGACCAACTTGTCATTGGAGATGCTGCAGTCAATGACCGTCTTCCTGCTGGTGTTGACAATGATGAAGGGCAAATGGATGACAGAGTTGGGAGGAGGTGGCCTGCGGGCCTGCTGCTCTGCTTGGCGGTTCCTCTGCACCAAGTTCTTGAAGGCAATTTGCTGAAAAAGACCAACGGGGCCCCGGGAGATGTCAATACCAGTAACGTGATGGCTATCCTTCCTGCAGACAGGGGAACCTGGGGGGTTAGGGATCAGCCTGCAGCAGCCCTGACATCTGCTGACAGGCAGCCTACGGCGACAGGGAGCCCGGGGAACGCAGTCACGTCGGCACGGCCCACATTGGTCACAGCTGTCGGGTGGAATGACATGCTAGAGGACACTGAGTCCTGAGCTAACA
Organism: Peromyscus maniculatus bairdii; assembly: GCF_049852395.1. NCBI lineage: Eukaryota > Metazoa > Chordata > Mammalia > Rodentia > Cricetidae > Peromyscus > Peromyscus maniculatus. The sequence goes on from NC_134868.1 coordinate 57,408,257, forward strand.
GTGCTCCTGGTAGAGCACAAAGGAGCTCTCTCTGCATCCTGCAGGGATGAACTCAGAGCCGGTGGTCCAGCGCCTGAAGACTCTAACCCTGCCAACCCCACCCCACCCCTCCTCCCCACAGCGGAGAAGCTGCCATAGAGACAGCTACACAGATGAGAGGCCCTGACCTCCACATCGTAAATCAGGCCACAGACGGTAAAATCTCAACCTCGGCAAGTGAGGGCCCTCTGGGGCCAGAATCCCTGGTTTCCCAGATCTTCTTGGTCCCCTAAACTGGCCCCCACCATGCCATCTTAGGCTGATGGCACAGGAAGAGCTGTCACCAAGCATCCCTCCCTGATTAGTGACATCGCATTTAACACAGGTCAGACGGCCTTGTGAAGCCAGGCAGTGGTGGCGCTCGCCTTTAATCCCAGCACTCAGGAGGCAGAGGCAGGCTGATCTCTAATTTCAAGGCCAGCTTGGTCTACAGAGTGAGTTCCCGGACAGCCAAAGCTACACAGAGAAACCATGTCTTGAAAAATCAAAAACACACAAAAAAGATGGCTTTATGAGGGGCTAGGATCATGTTGGGATCCCCAACTCCGACTACTAGGTCCTTGGATACCTATGGTCATCCCGGGCTGGTGACCAATGACCCCCATGGCCAGTACCATGGGTCCTGGCGCACCTCAGTCAAGAGACCAGCCTGCCCAGCCTGAGCCCCGCACACACCATCTTCACTAGATCCCCAGGTCCCCACAACCCCCAGGGCTACTTCACATGAGCACACAGCCTCAGCCACCACGCCTTCCCTGTCCAGCAGCTGTCAAGACCGACATCTAGAGTTCACAACATGCCCAGTACAGTGCCTGGTACCCCGTGCAGGCTGAAACCCCCCTGGATGTCACACCAAGGAGTGCTCATGCTCAGTCAACTTCTCTGAGAATAAGGCCTGTGAGGCCAAGAGCCTGCTTCTAGGGGGAAGGTGGGGTGCTCAGATGGGCAGCTACCTGCAGGATGAGCTCCTGGAGCTGTGACTGCTTCTGCTTGATCCTCTCCAGCCTCCGCTGCCTCTCCACCTGCAGACACAACAGTGACAAGGGCACATCAGCACGCATGCTGACAAACTGCATCTGCTGGCACCACCACCACCACACCACACCACCACTACACCACCCCACCACTACACCACCCCACCACTACACCACCCCACCACCCCACTACCACCACCACTACACCACCACTACACCACCATCACCTCCACCACACCACCACACCACCACCATCACCTCCACCACACCACCACCATCACCTCCACCACCCCACCACCACCACCACACCACCACCATCACCTCCACCACACCACCACCACACCACCCCACCACCACCACCACCACCACCTCCACCACTTCCACCACCACTACACCACCCCACCACCCCACCACCATCACCTCCACCACACCACCACTACACCACCCCACCACCACCACCACTACACCACCACACCACCACCCCACCACCACCCCACCCTACCACCACCCTCACCACTACACCACACCACCCCACCATACCACCACTACTACACCACCCCACCACCACCACCACCACCTCCACCACTTCCACCACCACTACACCACCCAACCACCACCACCTCCACCACCTCCACCACCACCCTACCACCACACCACCACCCCCACCAAAACCCATGAACAAGGATTGAGAATTAAGCTCTCTGGCCCAAAGCCATATGTAAAATCTGCCTGGCAACGGTGGCTAATAAATGAAAAGGGACCCCATGACATCAACTCAGCCACCTGGCATAGCCCTCTCAAGTGACCGAGGACAAAGGATGCCCACTTTAGGCAACGCACCTCTAAGTTCTGGCACTCCTGAGCTGAGTTGGTGGGCAGGCCAATCCACTTGATCTCCTTCTTCTCCTTGGAAATGATGTTCATGGCCATGAGCACATTTAAGGCATCGTAGACACGCCGCCGGATGTTCTTCTGGTCATAAGCCTAGAAGACAACAGCCTTCTTAGTGACTCGACGGCTTGGAAATTAACACTTGAGGTTCAGATCACAAGCATGTCCTAAGGGGACACTCCTGATCCATCCTCTGTGACAATGGTCTTGCAGACAACCCAGGTCCCTCCTTTACCGAACCAGGAGTTTTCTAGCATCTACCACTGCTTCAACTTGAAAGGCTGAGCAACCCAAGCCCATGGACTTCAGGATACTTACTGATTCATTTGGTAGGATGTGGTTGTCAGCAGCACTGAACTCTGCAACCAGCTCGTCGGCCACCTCATTGTAGGAGGTGGTCCCTTTCCTCTGCACCTTCTCACACACCTTCATGGAGAAATGACGTAGGCCCTTGCCATTCTTCTCACCTTTCCTGTTCCGCTTCCTTTCAAACAGCAGAAAAATAGACACTGTTAGGAGTCATGGGAGCTAGGCGAGAACCAGGACACTTTCAGAGACAAGGCCTAAGGCTGCAGAGCCCCCAGAGGCCCATTTTTCCCACAGCCCCACCACAGGCAGCAGGGACTCGGCCCTAATATAGCAGGACATTGGTAAGTATCAGTGTTTCTCAGGTCAGAAAAAGAACACACACAAGGCCAGTTCACACACCCGTGCCTTTAACGTCAGGGCAGATGGACAGACAACTGGAGGGCAGAAACCAGCACGGTCTGACCCGGACCACACACTAGGCACTACTGTTCTAAAGATGTCTGCTGGCATCAGATTATGGCGTATTTTAGTGTAAACATAGGAATTTTCAGGGCTAATTTCAGCAGGCTACCATGACATAAGGCAAGTGCTTACATTGATGGGCATGTGGTAACAGGAGGGAAACCATGATGTGAAGAACTTCCAGTCACGGAGCACACCATATGTGTGCCCTCACTAAATCACATCAGGAACAAGAGCCACCAAGTTCCTCTAGAGTTTTGGGCACAGATGATTTTAAAGCAATAGAGACATGGTTTCAGAGCTGTGTGTTTTTAAGAAAAAGCACACAGTGACCTTTACAGACACTCACGTCACTTCTTTGTCTGCTACTATCTCAGTGACAGTACAGCCCTGGAGGACCATCCACAGGACAGGGAGCCCTGAAGTGGTGCACAGTAGAATCTGCACACTTATGCCAGCCCGACAGTGAAAAGTTTCAAAGTGGTTGTGTCATAGTAGAGGCCGGTGTCCTCTTCTTTGTGGCCAGAGCTCCAAATCCCCCCACAGTGGCCGGCACGAGCTAGGCTTGCAGCTCGCTATCTGGCCCCAACAGGGATGAGATGGGAGCATTGAACTCCACGTTCTCAGGCATGTCCACTACAGACCACGTGACATGTGGCCAGAGGAAAGAGGGGGCATTCTAGGCAGTTGCTACCCTAGGGTGGGGTGCTCACCCAGCAGACCAAGGTGAGGAGTCAGACGGCTGGTTCTGGGACACAAAGTGAGTGTTGGGAGTGTGTGGACTTCCTACCACAATAGTGTTGGATGCTGCAGGTCTCTGGGGCGTGCCAATCACCTACAGTCAAAAGAGAATTCAGAACAATCAGACACCCCCACATCACGGCACTGCCGTTTCCGTCATCTGCCGGCAGGGGCAGCCACGGCAGCACCTCATCAGCCCAGCTGGCGAGAGGGCAGCAGAGCAGCAGATGCTCCATGGCGGCAACAGCGGCAGCAGCGGCCACTATCGCTACAGCGGCTCTGCATGGGCACTATTCCCACTGAGCTCAGACACCTGCACACTAAGAGAAGCACCCGGAAGTCTCGGCCAGGTGGGCAAGCTCCAGAAGACAGAAGACCAGAGTGCTAGACGCTGGAGAGGGCAAGGCAGGCCTCCCATGGCAAAGAGCACTGAGTAAACCCACACCAAGTATTAAGTAAACAAGAGTTGCCAAATCAAGGGCAAACCTGGGACAGACAGTGGCCCCCTCCAGCCCCAATGGCACCAGCCTCTGTCCAGGTGCCTGTGACACTTCTCTGCAGTCTCTGGGGAACCCCAGGATCCAAAAGGGAGAGGTGGATTCCTTGGGTCACACACAGCCAACAGTCCATCTGTTCAGGGGTGATGGTTCTTGGGGGTCAAGGTAACCAGTTCTACCATGGGTGGATGTGCCGCCCACTCTTAGAGCACCCCACTGAGGACTCAGCAACGCCTCTCTCTTGTGTCTGATACAGGTCTGCTGTTTTGGTTCCGTTAGTTAACACGCAAGCCTGTTCTTCTGGAGACCGACACTGTCCTATACAGACAACTAATGCCTCACTATGTCAAAAATCTTGCTAGGTACATAACTCTAAGTCAAAAAGACCTCTGGTAAATCCCAAACTACAAAGTCCCTCAGTGACCAAATTCTATGGGGATAACCCCCACAGGGACTGAATTGAGATGCCTGGATCCCAAATACCCTCCTTTGCCCAGTGAAGATGTGGGGACACTTTGGGAACACTGGGTCAGAGTGCTGGAAATGCTGGGCACACAGGAAGGACGTGCATCTTGGCTCACTCTCAGGTGGGACTAGGGGAGCCCTCTCCATCCTCAGACCAGAGCAGTTACAACAGGAGCTTCATGCTCTGCCAGAGGTAGCGCTCGCTGGTCACGTTCACACAGCCCACACAAGCCTGAGAGCTGCGCAGAAGGTCCTGAGCTCCTGGCTGTGAGCCTTCGGTCTCCTCTGCAGCAGGAAGAACAACCCCCGACTGGCGCGCGCATAGCCGGGTCACCTGCCTGCAGCTGCGGCTGCCCTTGTGCACGAGGGCCCTTGTGTCTGGCTTACCCACTGCCCACAACAAAGCTGGCAAAGGACTGGGTCTGAAGAAAACCTGCTCCCTGCGTCAGCTGCTCTACACAGCCCTTCCTGAATTGCTATGCCGAGAAAGGTCAGGTGGCCCCCCACAGGCAGCCTGGCTTCTCACTGAGACCTACGTCCATCAGGACACACAGACACAAGCTTGCTCAGGGGCCCTGTGCATACCCCAGGTACAGCACACTGTGAGCTCCCCTCAGGTCCACACATCTGTGGATCTGACAACAGAAAGAGGGCAGGCTGTGCATACAGAGGAGCTATCTACCCTCGGCATGCACATGCTCCAGCCTCTATGTTTATGCTCCACCTTCATGCACAGAAATGCTTGGCAAATGCTCAACCCTGTGTGCCCGGGGCTCTCTGCACACGTGCACACACTGCTTAGAACAAGCTCTGGTTCTGTGTGCACATGCTGCTGGCATCAGGGTCAGCAGAGATCAAGTTCAGCTGCAGCACTGGGAGGCCATGGAGCAAGAGCGAAAATGGGAAGCAGACCAAGGAAATGTCGGCAAGTGGGATGGGAAAGATGGAAAAACAAGAGGAGAGCCAGATGCCCAGGCATTAAAGGCCCAGCCATTCCGGCAGGAAGTGGGTCCCATTCCATCTGCACCCTGACCCTTGGTGTACAGCATGGAGGAAACAGAAGCTCCCAGGAACACCGGCCCTTCCAATACTATAGCCACTTCTGCAAAGATGCTCTGGTTGCTTCCCTTCAGGACAATCCCTGCTTCTCATGAAAAAACAGAGGCCTGGTCCCAGAGCTTCTAGCCCCTGGTGGGCAAGTGCCAGAGACACAGCACCAGCCCTGGTCACATTTCACATGTACATGAGGTTAAACATCATCTCCTACGTTAGAATCAACCCAGCTATTTCCCTTAAACCTCCAACATATATGACAGGTTTTTTCTTTTTATTATTTTATTTTATTTTGGTTTTTCAAGACAGGGTTTCTCTGTGTAGCTTTGCGCCTTTCCTGGAACTCACTCTGTAGACCAGGCTGGCCTCGAACTCACAAAGATCCGCCTGGCTCTGCCTCCCAAGTGCTGGGATTAAAGGTGTGTGCCACCACTGCCCGGCGACATATATGACAGTTTAAGGGTCACTTGAAACATGCCAGGCTGAGGATACAGCTTAGCAATATGCTGCTTACCTAAAACGCATGAGGTCTAGGTTCAATCCCTAGCACCACCAAAAACCAAAACCAAACAAAAGGACCCACCTGCAGCATGTAAGCCCTGACTACTACTACAGTGCAAAGCACAGAACAGCAATCACCACATTCCTCCAACGAAGCTCAGTTCAAATCGGATGTTGATTTCCAGATCAATAAAGTTTAAATCACTTCCTATTAACTTCCTCCCCACCACTGGGGCGCAAATTTTGCAAAAACAACTTGCTCCAACTCTCCATGCAGTGCTCATGGTGGGAAGGACATCTTCTCATTGCCCCAGGAGAACCAGATCCACACCACAGGGCTGCAGGGTCCTTAGAGGCCAGGGCTCTCCCCACAGCCACACTTAAGATCCCATGCCTGCAGGTGTGTTGGCACACACCCTCAACCTAGGCACGCAGGAGGAAGAGGCAGAAGATAGAGCTCAGGAACTCGACACCAGCCTAGTCTACACTACACAAAATGATTTCCTAAGCCAGCCAGCGGTACATAATGAGACCTAATCTCAAACAAAACAGAACCAAAAACAACAATGAAGGGCTTGAAAGATGGCTCAGGGGTTAAGAGCCAGGTGCTACTCTTGCCAAGGACCCAGGTTTGATTCTCAGCACCCACATGGTGGCTCAGAAGCATCTCTAACTCCAGTTCCAGGAGATATGATGCCCTCTTCTGACCCTGAGGGCACCAGGCACACGTGTGGTATGTGTGTATATACACACACACACTATATATATACACGATGCAGGCAAAACACTCACAAACCCCCGAACACTCAGAATCCACGGAGGAGGAGGAGACTTAGAGGACACCAGTGATGTAAACACCGGCACATTCCAAGCTGAAGCACAGGACACTCATGATATGACGGCTTTCTCCACAAAAAACCTGATTGCCGCAGAGTTGCCCCAACAACAGCTGCAAAAAACCTAGCCTAGCACTCTCTTTGGGGACGAGGAACATGTGGGAACACCTGGCGATGCCCGTGGAAACCCACAGAATGGAGGGACAGCTCGGGACCCACGTGAAAGGCTGTGGAGGGTGTGGTGAGAAAGCTCGGTTGATAAAGGCACTTGTCACCAAGCCTGAAGACCCGAGTCCAATCCCCAGAACCCACAGGGTGGAAAAAAAGAAAAACTCCTGCAAGCTGTCCTCTGACCTCCACACACGTGCTCACCTAATACACTTAAAGACAACAAAAAAATTCAATTTTTAAAAACTATTAAGCTAGAGAGTCCTAAGGCCCCACGATTACTTGAGGGAGAGCACCAAGTCCCTTATTCCACCTGCACCCTGACCCTTGGCGTACAGCTAGGCCCTCCCCAGAAGATCTGAGGCTGGTGGGTATAAGACACTGGGAAAGAAAGCAGTGTATTGGCAAGGACAGAGGCATGCATGTCACCAAGGCCCAGGTTTCCCAGGAGAGGCCAGAATATCTAGAGGCTAGGGGAAAAATCCAGAGCCAGGAAGAAAGTAGGCCCCTGGATGAAAGACAGGAATCTGTCCACTGCTGAGTCTGTGCTAAAACATCCCACATGAAGCTCCAGCTACAGGCAAGCCCAGTCCACGGACCGGAGGCCACATCACACTGAGGGAGGCTGCTAGGCCCTGCAGGGCTCCTCATCTCTGACGAGTTACTCAATGAAGGAAGGGGACGGTGCTGGTCCCTTCCTGTGGCCATAGCCACACAGCCACACCCTTCCTCCATCCCTTCGCAGCTAGGAGACAGTGGCTACAGAGGAAGGCCACAGAACTTGCTGTGACATAGAGGGAACACTCCAAGCTCAGAGCTCTGGCAACGGAAGCCATGGAGCAGGAAGCCTGCTCAGGCCTTGGTCAGTCCACCTACATGCACTAGGTTACTGCCGTGTGTATAGGGGCTTCAAATACTCCCTGACATAGGAGCACACTGAAGACACTAAGACTGAGCATTATGTACAACAGAAAGCCGTGCACACTTTCAGGAATCAGAATGCACCCCTGAGAGAGGACAGTCACTCCTACAAGCAACCTCCACCACGCAGGAACACTGTGGCCACAGCAACACCGCCCACTTCTAGCCCATGCCATAGGACCCAACATTCATGTGTCTTACCACTTACCACTTGCTGTGTGATATTGACATTGGACTGTCCAAAGGTTTTTGGCAAAAGCTGCTTTCCAAGTGTGTTCACTGTGGATGGGTGGACAGCTACAAGAGATACCACACCTGGAACACAAGGGCACAGGGTAAGACTCAAACTGCTTCTCTGAGCCGAGACTAAAAGGGGCAGCTCCAGGAAGATGGTGTTTCTATCAAGAACCCAACCTCCCTAATTTTGACACTGCAGACCTACGGCTCAGTCACAACTGTCCCAAACTTGGTCCTGAGCACTGGCTAAGGAAGTTCCGGGCCTGGGGACCGGCAGGGTTCATTCTCCAGCAGCCATGGCCTTGCCACAACACCTCCCCAGAGGCTGCTCCGGTCACCAACAGCCCGCTCCCTGCCCCGACTCGGGGATAAAATGGCCACCTCTTTGCTTTAATGTGGCAAATTGCAGAAGAACAGCTAAGGTGTTTTCCTAATACAAAGACTGATACACAGAATCACCAAAGAACAACCAGAACAGGAACTAGAGCTAACTCTAACACAAAGTATCTAAATGTAAAATATATTATAAAGATTTTCAAAGGAACCAAATGCTTTTAAATATAGCATTTGTATGGAGAGGATCACTGCCAGAATTCAGAAAAAGATCCTAAAACATTACATTCACATTGTTGTAATTGGTCCTTCCTATCTTCAGGTTTAAGGCAGCAAATTATCAAAGTATAAGACCTAGTGTTCCCCCACCTGACCTAACAATGATTGACAAGTGAGTCCCCCCATCTGACCTAACAAGAAACTGACAAGTCAGAGTTCCCCAACCTGACCTTAGCCAAAAGGTCAACAAGTGAGTTTTCCCAGGTTCTTTGTTTGACTTTCCTTTTAGTGCATGTCTAGGAATTGAACCCAGAGCCTCATACGTACCACAAAAGCGCTTCATCTAAAGCCCAGCATAAAAACGGTTGTAGGTAAACGGCCCTATGACCAAAGCAATGCATGGGTTCAATGCAGTCCCCATCAAAACACTAACAGTGCTCTTTACAGAGCTAGAGGAAGCAGTCTAAAATCAGGAGGCTTAAGAAACCCTAAACAGCCAGAGTAACCATAAGCACAAAGAGCCGTGCTGGAGGTATGGCAATACCTGATCTCAGATTGGAGCCACAGTAACCAAGCAGACCCACAGGTCAATGCGTTAAAACAGAAGATCCAGAAACAAAGCCAAGGGGCTACAGACACTTGATTTTCAACAAAAATGCCAAAGAAAAAACAGTCTCTCCTTCTTCGCTGATGGTGGTGATGCACACCTTTAATCTCAGCAGTTGAGAGGCAGAGGCAGGTGGATCTCTGTGAGTTCAAGGCCAGCCTGGGCTACAGAGTGAGTTCCAGGACAGGCTCCAAAAACTACAATGAAACCCTGTCTCAGAAAACCAAAAAACAACAAACAAACAAACAAAACCACAAAACCAAAAAAAAAAAACCCAGTCTCTTTGAAGGTGTTGTGAAAACTGGATTTCCATGTGCAAAAGAATGAAGCTACATAATCCTGCACAAAAATTAATTCAAAATGTATCAAAGACCTTAATGGAGGACCTCAAACTCTGACACCACCAGACGAAGACAGGACGAACACTTGACGCTATATGTGCAGACAAGGACTTTCTAGACGGACTCCAACGCACAGGAAACCACTCCCAGAACCGACACACAGGACTACATGAAGTGGAAAAGATCCTTCAGAGCAAAGCTGTCACCACTGGAGAGAGCTTACCAAATAGGAGACAAACCTTTGCCAGTTACTCATCTAACGGGACTGACGTCAAAATAAAAAGAAATAAAAAATTCAACAGCAAAGGAAGAAATAAACCAGTCAATAACTGAGCAAATGAGACACGTACTTTTCAAAAGTACAAAAATAAGAACAGTAACTGTTCAGCAGCTTTAGTCAAGGAAAGTGATCATCAAAACTACACTGGGACTGACTCCACCTGACCCGCCAGAATGGCTACTGCCAAGACACCGAGTAACAAGTGCTGAGGATACAGGGAGGCCAACTCCTGCCCCTGCTGGTGAGGATGCAGGCTGATACAGTCACAAGGGGAGTCAGTGCCGGAGTTCTTTGGGTACCACACTCGCGTGCACACCCACACACATACACGTGCGTACATATGATTGAAATAAGTCTGGAAAAACAAAACTAGGCTAAGCAGGCTCAGTGGCTGAGAGCACTTGCTGCTCTTGAAGAAGACTAGATTTGGTTGTCAGTACCCACAGAGTGGCTCACAACTGTCTATATATAACTCCAGGGGATCAAGGGCACCAGGCACACAGGTAGTACATATACATACATGCAAACACCCATACACATGAAATTTTAAAAATTAATGCTGGGAATGTATTCCAGGGCCTTGGGCACACCAGGTAAGTGTTCTACCACTCAGCTTGTTTTGTATATATTTAGTCACACGCATATTAGGAAGTACATGTGATGTCATGAGACACACTCAAATGGTAGAAAGTTACCCGAGTAATATGGGTCAACATACCCATCACCTCTCATAGCCAAGTTGCCTACTGCTTTAGGGGGCAAGAGCAGCTAACTCAGAGGGGAGAGATGGCTCAGAGGTTCCCAGCACCCACATGGCGACTCACAACCATCCATAATTCTAGTTCCAAGGGGTCTGACGTCCCTCTTCGGGGCATCCCTGAGCACCTGGCGGGCACGTGGTACACAGACACACATGCAGGCAAAACACCCATACACAGAAGAAGAAGCAGGTAGCACGTCTCACAGAAACGAGGCCTCATGCTGCAGGCCAACAGAGGGGGCCCTAGCTCTCCACTCCGCCCACAGCCCCACTTCCTCCCCCGAATCCAAGCCCAGGTCAATGGCTGTGTTCTCTCTGCACATTTTCCTGTCTTTCAATTCTATGTAAGTGAGACCACAGTGATGTTGCTTCTGGGTTACTGTCTTAGCGCAACATCCTTCCTGCTCACCTCCACCGTGGCAAACGGCAAATCTCCACTTTCTCAAGACATATAATTCCCCTAGTTTTCTTCATCCATTCAGCCACTGACTACTACAGTGACCTTACCTCCCTTGGGAAGAGGCCCCAAGAGGAGTGGCCGGTCCTACGGCAGTGCCACTTTTGGTTCCCCGGGGAACACGCTGGTCTTCCTAACATGCATGAGGGGTTGGTGTGCACGCTCATTATGTGCACGCTCATTAGCAGTGTGCGGGATCTCAGCTGCCCCACTCCTCTAACAAGACCTTCACAGTTTCTTCTAAACTTTGTCTTTTCCCTTTATGTACACAGGTAAGGTTTGCTTGCCTATGTCTGTGCACCACATGTATGCAGTGCCTGACAAGGCCAGAAGAGGGCATCCAAGCACCTGAAAGTGGAGTTATAGATGGATGGGAGCTGCTGTGTGGGTGCTAGGAACAGGGGACTTCTGCAAGAGCAGTTTTCTCAACTGCTGAGCCATCTCTCCAGCTCACCCTAACATTTTCTAGATGCCCCCTGGGTGTGGGCATCTCAGAGGTTATGATTCGCTCTGTTCTGGTCAGTAACAAAACTGCACATCCCTCCTGACCGTCTGTGTCTCCTTTAAAGCCTACAGTGAGCTACTCCCACCCACCTCACCCCACCCCTGTGCTCTGGCACTGTTTGCTGATCTTGTAAGGACCACAGGACGCTGCCGGTGTGGAAGACCCCAAGGGACCTACCTACAGTGGCTGCTGGTGGGTGCATAAACCTCTATAATACAGCTCTCTTCCTTCAAGGAGACTCTAGGGGACACCATCCCCACACTGACAGGTCTCCTAGTCAACAACCACACCTCTGAGGCTGAGGAATGTGGGCTCTGAGCCAATGCCTGCTTTAGCTTGGGATGATGTGGCCACAGTCCATAGCATCAGGACCTCCACCATGACTCACACACCAAGTATTACTAGGGCACACAGAATAGGAGCACTACGCCCTCCAGGTGACCCCACACCCCCAGGATTTGGCTTCTGGAGCAGCACTTCACCAAAGGTCACCATCCCTTTCCTCACACCAGGCTTAAATCTTCAGAAATGTCACTGTGGTGCTAAAAATGGAAAATGAAGTTAGAAAAAAAGGGGCCAAGAACACAAAATGCCCGTGCCCCTCCACCTGGAGAGAGCTCTGTGTATCTGCCACAAACAAGGCCAGGCAAAAATAAACCTGACATGTTTAGGGTGCAGTCCACCACGGTAGCTAGCATGTCCAAGAACACACAGACCACACTAGGCTCTGGCACACACTATCATTAAAATTTCCTCTCACCTCTGAGACTCATTTTGAGGCCAAGGACACAATCCTCAAGCAGAAAGGAAATGCAGACACACTGTGGGAGCACAGTGATCCTATCAGCTAGAGGAGGGTAAGGAGCACAGTGCAGGCCACATGTGGAGCACCCAGAGAAAAAGCAGTCTAACACAGTACCCAGAGAGGCGGGAAGCCAGGCTGCTCGCACTACAATAACCTACAGCAGGCAGGCAAGGAGCTGGAGATGCCACTTCTGGAAAGGGGGATCAGACTACTGTCCAGACAAGAGACAGAGCTCTAGATAAATGGTGGATAACGAAAGCCAGTCAATGGCCTTGCACAACTCTCAGAAACTGTGGTAAAGAACCAAGTGCCCAGAAACTGAAATCACAGTACAGACAGTGACTGTCATCCCAAAGATGTTCCCAGCACACACACACACCAGGATTGGGAAGGGCCCCAAAGCTTATCACATGTGGACATATTCACATGCACACATGGACAGGGTGGTGGCTCTCCTGGGAGCATGTAATCCCTTAGTTACTAGGCCAGAGGAAGATGTGCATGTGCTAAAAACCCTGGGGAAAGAAACTCAAGAGATGAGAAGCATTAGACATGTTAGCAAGTCCAATGGCAGAACCCAGGGGCAGGTGTCCAGGAAGTAGCCTCTGACAGGTCCTCAGGGCAGAACGCTGTGGGCAATTCAGAGTCATAGAGCTAAGAAGGCAGTCACAGGCAGCAGAGAAACCTGGTTAGGATGTGAGCAGCTGGAACCCACTCGGCACTGGCAGGAGGGAAGTGTAGTGATGCCGCAGACGGTGGCCCCAGGGCCCAACCGCTCTAAAGCCCAGTCACCATCCAGGAGCAGTAAGCCCACAGTGACACCATGGCATGACAGAGTCTAGCAAACCCTGCGCTGTGGTAAGTCAGAAGCAGGCAGGAGGGCTCTGCCAGAAAGCCTGCTGTATCACATTTACCGCCCAGACTGTTACGGGTTTGATAGATTTTTAGGGACAAAGGGGCTCTGAGTCTCAGAGACTGCAAAAGTCAGGTCCACATATCTGTCTGCTGAGGCTGAACTGCCCACTTCTGTCTGGCCCACCAGTGGAGAAGCCTCTGTAGAGACTCACACTTGTAAGACGGTCTCTGTGTTGGTGGGCCACATATGACCGGGTGTTCCCAGCAAGCCAGAGTTTCCTGTGGAGTTCTCCCTAGACCTCAGTATCCACACCTGTCATGCAGCCTCTGGACTGCTGCCCCACAACCAAAACCTCTGTGCACACAAGACAATTTCCATCACGGTTTCTCTGGTGTGACTGAAACAGGCCCTTCCGCAGCATCAGAAAAGGGGGTCGGGGGGCGGGGGGGATGACACAGGGAGCCCCAGGCCTCTCACAGGGCTGGGAGGCCACGGTGTGAATGAACGGGTTTAGGAGGAGGATCCGGCAGATTACAGTCACCCAGGCTCAGCAGCACCAAAGCAACAACAAAGCAGGAACCCACCTCATCAGGGAGGTACCCCTTCTCTGAGATAGGCCGCAGCACTGCCAGCCAGGTTACGCATGCACAGAACTCTGTGCAGTGACTTGCCCTGGTGAATTCGTTAGGTACAAGTAACTAAGCCTAGGAACTAGATGAGAGAACGTGTGGCAGGATGTGGATGAGTCCTGCCTCCATTACGCCCCAGCTTCTCGCTGCCTCCTGGCCAGTTCCTGCTCGTTTTTCGAGAGCTGACTCAAGAGATGCCTCCCAGGTAAAATGCTGTGATTATTCTGGCCACAAGGTACAAGTGAGGGTTGGGGTCCTGCTGTCCGCATGTACAGGCACTGCAGGCTGTCCCAAGGCCAGGGCACGGTGCAGCGGAAGATCATCTGCCTAACGACTGCTGCAGCCCCTGGCTCTAGAATGCATGCGCGTGCGCATGTACACACACACACACACACACACACACACACACACACACACACACACACACACACACACAGAGTTCCAATGTAGTGACAATAATTGATTTGATAGGCATTTTACGCCAACAACCAAGAAAACTCATGAGCAGTTTAGAGGCCACACAACACTCATCATTGGCACTCCTGGGCTGAAAAGCAAAGGCAAAGGAACTCACTAGTGAAGAGTTATTTCAGCCCTCTCTTGGATGGAAACCTACTGCTGCTCCATCAGCAAAGGAACAGAAGGCCCAGCACGCATTAAAGGGTAGTGTCTGGATGGCACAGGGACAAGAACTCACACGTACTAGAAGAACCTGGGCTCCCGAGCCTTACGGCACCACCTCTACTCAAGTGTGTCCACCCAGGCCTCTCTGAAACCTCCACTATCTCTGCCCAGGACATCTGTCAGGAGCAAGGGCTGCATATCCCAGACAGACAGTTCTACCTAGGCAGATTCTCCGGACACTAACAGCGATGCTCGCCCTTTGGGGAGGGAAGAGAGACATCACCGTGCATCTCCCAAACATCAGAACTCCAAAACCAGCATCAATGTACAGCATACATGAGAGTAAGTCCAGGCCACTGCTTGTGAAGTGACGACACTGAGTCCTGGCAGAGTACTGGTCCACACAGGGCGCCAGCCAATCCCGTGAGCAGCACCAACCTGCCCCAAAGCTCGTGCAAGGGCAGAACCTGTGTGTCACAGCTGACAGCAGAAGAAGCCAGGAGTACACGGAGGCAGAAGTGAACAGCCTGACTAGGATACGCACAGTGTCTTAAACACGTGCCACGTACATGTCCTACATCCTAACTCTCCTTACGGGTCAACTGTAGCTCAAGGTTAGACCTGTGTGCGTCTAATCACACATGTGTGAAAAGCATGGCCTGGCAGGCCACAGCAGAGTTCAAAGCAAACACCAGAGGAGGGAGCATCGTTCCAGGGAAAAGGTCGCTCACCTCCAGTTATATCAGCTCCATCTCTAGGATGGAAAATGCTGTGCCCGAAACGCCCGCCAAAGCCGCACTGTCCTGTGAGGGGCACTGAAGCTCCTCTACTGCACACTCAGGAGAAGGCTGCCAATCATGAAGATGAGAAGCACCCACACCTGCACCAGCCACTGCCCCAGCCACTGCCCCATCCCTACCAAACCAACAAGAAGGAACCAGCCTTGGTGGACACACAGGCCCTGTACTACTACCCTCATGACTGAGGGTCCAGTGTGTCCCACTATGAGGGGCTGGGGCCACAATGAATGGTACCAAGATTGAGGCTAGGGCGGGGGTGTTGAAGACTGAGCTCAAATCCTCTCACTTCTGTGCCCATACTGAGGGCTGGGGAAGTCACAGGGAGAGGACACAGCAGTGGGCCCGGGCCCGGCCCCTGGGGGCTGGAGACAGCTAATCCCTGGGCTCCAATCCTGCAGAATATAAACCAGAGAAACAAATGGCAGGACGGGGTAAACACGGAGACGGCCAAACAAGGGCCGGACGACCGTTCTCAAGACCCCAGAGCCGCCTCTGCAGACAGAGTCGCTCTCCTGGACTTCACATGACAGAGTCTACCAAACCCTGCGCTGTGTAAGTCAGAAGCAGGCAGGAGGGCTGTGCCAGAAAGCCTAAGCCTACCAAGAAGGAAGAGCTGGTTTTACATTTGCAAACAACTAAGAGAAACCAGAAACAAGGAACTCTTCTTAACAGAACCCAGAACCCTGACTCGCCATGGTTCTGGCTCCACACGGGCTGTACATTCATAGGGCCCTCGGCTGACCTAAAGGAAATGTTTGTGGGGACACAGGACCTGTCCACAAGTGTGGTCTTCAGCAGTGGCACCGCACAAGGCCACAGCACTTTGTAGAGACAGCTTGGTGCTATGGGGATGTGGTGCCACAGGGACTGGACACAGAGGCAAAGCAACACACACACACAGAGACGACACAACCCAGGGGAGTGGGCAGGGGACGGGCAGCTGCTCGCTGTGACCGACACCGAGGCTAAAACACACTGTGGGCCTTGGTAAGGTGGGCAGCAGCCTTCCTGCTGCCACACACAGCTCCGGCCGCAGGCCCCTAGGAAAACAGCTCCCTGCAGGAGCCACTAAAACACAAGCATAAGCCTGAGAAGTGTGACGTGCACTCCGCACTGGAGCGCGGGGCCCTCGGGGTGAGGCGCCCGTCTCTGGGCAGAGAACACCATGCCCAGTCCCCTCCTCACACTGTCTTGCATTTCCTGACGTCTCAGGCGCTGCAGTGGGCCTTGTACTTAGCAAGGCATCGCACATCACACAATCATCAGCAGACTTACAGTTCCAGAACAGGCTCCCTTACCTTTCCCAGGACTAAGATTCTGGTCTATAAAGACCTTTAGTTCTCCGTTGGCTTCAATTAGACTGGCCTGCAGAGAGTAACAACAACAACAACAGTAAATACAACATCTCAAGAGCCACACGGCAAAGTTGTTAACACACCAGACAGACCTACACTGAGCACACAGGCAGAGCTGTCACTCGGGGACGCATCACTCTGGATGCGGGATGGCCTGGCAGTGGAGCCCCGGGGCTACAACCTTCCAGTGGCCACCACGGCTGGAACAGGACGACCTGCAGAGCCAGTCCTAAGAAGCCAGGACTGAAGCAGAGGGACATGGTCACCATGGTCGGTGAGAGACGGCACGGTGTGTGACGGTCAGCACGAACACCAGGAAGATCTTACCAGACCGCCGTTCTCACCCTCCTCCAGGAAACTGTGGAGAACGTTTATCCCCGCCTTCACCCAACAGGTCAAGCCTGGAAGGGACATCACGGCTAGGCCCCTCCCAGGGGGAAAGCCTGGGTTACAAGGTCAACTGCACAGGGCCCCTGGCCTGAGCAGAGGACAAGCGGCGGCAATGGAGTGAATGCTCCTCCAAATGCGCTTCCACAAAAGAAAGCGCTGGTAACAGAGGCGAGGGAGGAGACAGTGGCCCAGCGTGTGACACCCCTGTCCCCTACAGAACAGAAAAGTGAGCTGCCGTAAGCTCCTGGAGACAGTGGCAGGGCCACAGACAGGCCAGGCTGGAAAACTGGCTGAACAAAGTCATGTGGTAATAACAGGAGCACAGACAGGAACACCAGCTATCAGGATGAGTAAGGCAGGGTTCCAATACGGCAGGTAAGAGCATCGGGCTAAATTAAAGCCAGGGTGGTAAAGTTAGAGGACTAAATCCAGGTAGGTAAAGTCCAAGCTAAAGCTAGGAGTTAAGACAACACCAGGTAAATCTAAGATACTGGGGTCAGGGGGGGTAAAGCCAGGAGGCGCAGGGAGGAATTTAATGCAAGGACGTAATCGGGGTAAGAAGAGGTGCCTACAGGAGCCCAGTGGGTACGCAGGCCGAGGGGCAGCTTGCGGCCAAAGCTAACGCAGCTGGGCCGGGGCGTTGGGCTAAGAGGGGAGGACCTGCTTTCAGACGCGCTCTGGCAGCACCAAAGTGAACAAGCAAGCATTTAAAAAGGACTTAGGTGGGAGGGCCAAACTGGGAGGACCAAGTTGGGAAGAAGGCCAACAGAGTAAAGCCAAGAGAATAGAAGCAGCAGGTAGGCAGGGTCCCCCAAGCCAAAACGGGAAAAAGGAAGGCTGGTAGGTGAAAACCTACTAGTGAGCAGGAAGGAGTTACAGCAGGGTGGATGAGCCCTGCTAGTAACAGCAGGGGAACCAGGCCTTGTCTACAAATCCACAAGGAAAGAGCCAGGAAGGAAAGACCCAGCGGACAGCCTACGCTGCTTAAAGTCAATGAATAAAACCAGGGAAAAGTCCAAGAGGCTGAGGCCACAGAGGTTAGGGTCGGGTGGGGGAGGCCAGAAGTAAGGCGACGTTACCTCTGAGCAGGGAAGGCTGGCTGTCAGCACAGGAAGCTGAACACCAAAGCTGAATGCTTACACCAGCTAACAGAGGCAGGCCAGGCTAACACCAGGTGGGCCGGGCCAGGAGGCCTCTGAGGTAAAGGCCAAGCCCCCGGGGCCAGTGAGTAAGGTATACTGAATACCAGGTCAGGCCAGGTAGGTACAGCCTGGAGATCTAGAACAGGTCTAGTGATCCTGAGTCCCAGTTTTAGCAATTATAGCTCAGAGCAGTGTTCCTTCAGGCTCCCTCAGCTCCGTGGGCTTAGGAGGGGAGGGGGTGGGGCTCCTGGTACAGCCATAACCACTGCTCCTGTCTCCGCCCCCAAGCGTCGCCAGTGTCTGGGTCTGATCAAGTAGGACAGACCCATCCTCATGCTGGACAAGCAGGCGCAGGGCATCACCCCCTTTTGCCATTCTCTGGCACCTACTGACTACACTGTCCAACTCCCCACACCAGCCTCGTGGGGTTCTTTGGGAGAGCCGCTCTCCAAAGTCAGCACACTACTGCTGTGGAAGTGTCCTTCCCGGCTACCAGCGGACCACCAAAGCAGCCGAAGGCCGGGCACACTGGGGCAGCAGCTTCTGCTGTTACCGGCAGAGAAGCCTCCCTGGACGGAGGTGATGCAGACAGACCACCTCTTTCCTTGCCCACTGGAGAGTCTACCACCCAGGAACACACCCTAGTGCGGGGACACAGCACTGTGCTGTGCTTGTTTCTAAGCTTTATTAGGTTACTTACCACTCACAGAAATCACGGTATAGAGCACCCCTGAGGTGACGCAGCCGGCGCGGACAGGCTACCTAGGAAGTTCCTCGGCTGTGCTGCTCCTGCTTCTGGGGTCACACTCCGCCTTGATGTGAACCCACCCACCCCCCAACTCTGGATGCTGCATCACCGCAGGGAGGCAGCCTGGAGACTCAGGGTGCCTGCTCAGCCAGCCCTCTGGCCCAGCAGGGTCCCTCCTTCAACTCAGCCCTCTCCTGCAGCAGGCCGGCCTCAGAGAGCTCACTGGCCAGGAACGGCCGGCAGAACCCTTGAGGGTCAGATATGTAGTGAACGGGCAAACTCTTTCCACGAGTCTCAGTTTGGGGCCATCAAGCTCAAAAGGAATCAGGAAGCGATGGCCCAAGACAGGAAAGAGAGAGCCAGGAAGCCCCAGAAGACTGCCAAGTTTAAAGTCTGTCGCCCACCGTTCCAGCCACGTCTGCAAACAAGAGTAATTGTGTTCCCCCAAATCCCAAGTAAATCCCTTGCTGACGCCCTGGTGTTTTGTCTCTTTGCTCAGAAAGCTGCCAGAGGAACTGAATGGAAACCTAAGCCTCGGCCTGCCGGTTCACTGACCACCCACCCCAGCATCTGGCTGGACTCTCGATGCACACCTGTAACCCACAGGGTGCCTGGAGAGCTCCCAGGAGGGGGTCAGCCTTCGTTAGTGTGTTCAGCAACATCTCCGAACTCCTTCTCACTACGTGCCAGTCATACCTCCCAGTGTGACAAACAAAATCATCTCTAGATTGCAAAACTGCCCTCAGCTGAGAACCACTGGCTTTGGGCATGATTCACGACAATGCTCCCGACAGGTCTGTTTCCCAGAGCCAGCAGGAAAGACACAGCGTTATCCTCGGCCCCTTTTCAAGTAGGGGCCCGAGATCAGTAGAGAAAATCTAACCCCAAAGAGCCAGCCTTCTGCGGCCCACCACAGCTTGTCCCCGTGCATCCTGGGTAGATGCACTCTTTCATAACACAGGGTGTCAACATCACAAAGAAAATGCAAGCTCCCCTTTCCAGAGAGGACACTAGAAAACAAAACCACTGAGAGAGTTCTCCTCACAGAGCCCTGAAAACCAGCAACACGGTCTCTCACTGGTGGCCAGCAGCCTTCTTACAGAGACCTGACCATGCCAGAGAACTTCCTACCCCTCCATCAGTACCTCAGACCAGTTTACAGTAGAAGACAACCCCCTAGAAGGTCTGCTGCAGCCTAACATCTGCCTCCCACACTCACTTGCTGAATGCAGCCTTCAAGTAGAGGTAGGACATTCAGGAAGCTGTGAGGCCAGGGGATAGCGCCCTGTGAAGATTAGGGCGCTTACAAGAGGAAGCCCAGAGAGCTTGCCTGCCCTGTCACCACGTAGGGACACAGCAAGAAGAAACCAGAAGAATATATTCCTTGGAGCCTCCCTTTCTCAATTTTCCTTAATAAATCTACCTTCAATCTCCTTAAGATTAAAAAAAAAAAAAAAAAAAAAAGCGGCCATAAGCCATTCCTGAGCAAATCAAACCTGCCTTTGATCTTGGACCTACAAAGACCAGCACTGTAAGGAGATTTCTCTGTATCTTCATTACAGCAGCTCAAAGGGCCTGAGGCAGACTCCCAGCCTGACTGAACTGGACTCTATGGCACAGGCAGCTGAAATGCTAGTGCAACCTCTGCAGTCAGCATGTTCTCTGGGAAACAGGCAGACTGGTCACAAGAAAGCCTGAGCAGCCTGTGGTGGGCAGGGGAGACTGTCTCAGAGGTAGGTGTGCCTCCAGAGAGCTTCGGATCTGTACAGCGTTCAACTCCAAGACAGGAGCTCCTAGTTAAGCCCCTCACTGCACAAGCCTGACCGACCCACAGAGGCAGGAGGACCACAGATGCATGTACACTGTCACCTTAGGCCACTCGGCTGTGAGGATGCTTGTCGCACAGCACCAAGTGGCCACTGAGCACATTCTGAAAGGACCTGAATAAGCCCAGCTTTACGCAGGGAGGATGCTGACCACCACAGCTCCGGGACTCTGACAGGAATGCATAGCTATACGCACATGCACACACACCCCAGCTGCACCTCCCTGCCTGGAGGCAATTACGAAGGACGGTGGGACCTGACGGGTTGACCAATGGTAAGGACAAGAACCCAGAGAGAGCAGAAGACATCCTCAGCCTGCCCTGGGACAGAGTCACTGATGCAGACTCAACTCCATCCCGTGGACCGTGACACTGCCACACAGCACCCCAACAGCATGAGTGGCTGCTGTGTGAACCACACCCTTCTCTGCTTGTCCTTCCTGGCTCTGGGGGGAGGGCTGCAGCTCCCCTCCCCTCCCAAACTAGGGCCACAGAATAGCACTGAGTAGAGGCCAAAGGCTACTGTGGCAGAATGTGGCAAAGAATAGCAATGTTACCACGAGCACCAACCACTTACTCTACAGGAACTGTGACCTGATCACAGTATTTCCAGGGTCACACCAGGTACATCCAAGGCTGTAAAGTCCCAGCTGGCCAGTGGCAATCATGACAGCAGCATGTCTAAGGGTGGTAACTGACCCGAGTAGCCGCGTGACTCACAAGGTTCCCAGCAACACCCCCACCCCTCTGCCCATTTTCCACTAGTACATCAGACACCGAGTAAGCGTACTGGACTTTGCTCTCCTGCAACACCTTTAAGCTGGAGAACCCAGCCAACTTCCAGGGAGACAACATGAACTATTCTCAAAAAAGAAAAGTATCTGCTGACATTGGCTGGTCTCTTCTGTCCTGCTCCAGGCAGGACTGTACTGTAAGAAACAGCAGCAGATGACAATGGCCACAATGACCATGGCAACGACCACAACCACAACCACCCGCTTCCAGAGAACAAGAATGACAAAAGTCAACTCATCAACAGCAAACACCAGAGACCTACAGGCCATTCTGTTCATTTAGCAAATCTTGTTGGAGCTTGCCAATGGCCATCTTTCATAAACATGACAGTACCGGCCTCAATGACAGCCTGGAATGGTCATCACCGCCGTCCTTTTATAAATGCATCGGTGACCACAATCACAGCCCTGCAGCTATGTTATCAGATGCAGACCAAAAGCAGACGTTTAAGAGGGACAGGTGGAGCCGGCCGAGGCACAGGCACTACTCCCAGCTGGGCCCGGGGCCCATCCAAGGTGGTTCTCCCCAGGGGACTGCCTTGCATGACTCTTCCCTAAGTCCTTCCCAGTTTACAACTGACTTTTTTCTACTGCCCATCTCTCTTCTCTGCAGGACACCTGTGTGATGGGTGTGGGCACTGCCGGGCAGTCTGAACACTGACCTCTAGCCAGGAACAATGTTGACTATGAGGTTGGGATGCACGAGACAGGATTCCTACCATGAAGGCCAGGCAGTGAGGGCCTGCAAGGGAAACCTGCTGGAATCCTTTGCTGAGGCTCTCCTGTTCTGATATTTTCTAAGTCCCACTGTGTCTTCCTATTTTCACGTGAGTGCATAGGGACATGAGGTCATGAATACATGCCCTCATAAAAACCACTAGGAAAAGTATTATCTCGGCAGCTTCCTGTTTCACCAGCCAAAACCTGAGAGAAGAGTTAAGAATTAACCCTTCTACAACAACCATGAGAACATAACAACCTCTTTAGGAATCACACTGAGGCAGGCAGAGCCCTCTTGCTATCTTTGGGGATACAGGT